>NC_050071.1:76922961-77229187 GCF_009764565.3 Dermochelys coriacea | reverse complement strand
AAAGTCTTCCCCTGAGTCCTTTTCTTGAAGAGAAAAAACAAAAATTAAAATTGAGAAATTTCTTGCAATCAATCAAAGTACTGTAACTGTGCAGCAGTTGTAACCAGTCCAAGATTTGTTTTCCCCAAATCTGGATTAACACTAGTATAACTAAGATTAAAATTTGTCCCTTGATGTTATTTTACAGTTGATAGGTGTTCTTGTTTCTAGCATTAATATTACATAGTGGTGCTTTAAATCGAATAGAATGCCTTAAACTAAATGCAATTTTTAACCTATTTTGCAGTTATCACTAGAAGATGAATAAACCATTTGGTGGGGGGGGAGGAGAGGAAGAGGAGAAAATAATAAAAATTTATGGTTGGGATTTGACATAAAAAGCAGTACAACTTAAAGGCAGAGATTTATACTTCATATGTGGTGGATATGGTTTCTGAAGTTTTACAAATAAGAATGAAGAGAAGCTCTATCAAAGAAAAGGTATGACCTTTTTCCCTGTTACACAGAACATTTATTCACTTATTTAAATGGATAAATAGTACATACTTTACATAACTGTTGCATCTTTCTTCTTAATCTGTAAGGGTCATTAGATTCTCTCTTATTCATACAATTTATTTAACCTAATAAAAGAGATTTACTAAACTTTTACCTCAATGGGGGAGGTGCGGTGTCACATCAGAGAACTAAATTTGGCATTACCATCTCACATTTCCAGACATAACTTTCTCCAACTATTTATATTTCATTTTTTTTACTTCATTCTTTTGTATACACATCTGTAACCAATCACTGCACTTTCTGTAGTTATATACTCAGTGACAGGAAATTTGGGTTTCTTTGTTGTTGTTGTTGTTTTTCTTAAAGCCCATTAGCTTGTAACATAATGACACACAAACAGAAGGAAAAATAAAGGTGATATAATTAGACCTGTTTTTAAATATGTATTTTACTTTACTTGAAAAAATTAAACTGCACTTTTTGATTTTTCATGGCAGATTTTGGGCGTTTTGTTGAACTGTAAATCAGAAAAATGAAAATGGAATCTTTCCTATGAAAATTTCCATTTTGTCAAAATTTTCATTTGGAAAAAAGTTTTGCCAGACAGTTTTTGACTTGCTCCGAATAAAATGTATTACATTTAGTAGTATCCCCTATATTAGTCAACCCTCCAAAACAGAATGGTAACTTATCATACGATAACTGTTTCTTCTAGATGTGTTGTCCACTTGGATTTCACTTTGAGAGCACTTAGCGATTAGTTTCTTTTGGCCAGCATTGTGATATACATGAGGTCAAATTAGATTATCTAATGGTCTTGTCGTGCCTGAAACACTCTGGATTAGTCTACACTATAAATGCTGCATTGGCACAGCTGTACTGATGCTGCTGCACCACTTTGGTGAAGATGCTGTATGCTGACAGGAGAGACTCTCCCATTAGTATAATTATTCCACCTCTGAATCTATGCTGTAATTGCAAAACTCAGCTCCACCTTAACTGTGTAGCTGAGATCTGTGCTTTCTTAGTAAGATCAGTTATTAACTGATGGTTTCAACTGGCCTGAATAACTATCATTACTGAAGCAATACTGTCGTTTGGGAAGAGCGGGGGTGAAAACCAGGAGGTCTAGTTCTGGTTCTGACAATAAAACACTTCAAAATTTTGGGCACCTGACTTAAACTTGCTGCCAGAGTTTTCCCTTTTGCATAATATTTACAATACCTGCATCACATAGGTGTGATAAACCTTCATTCAAATAATGTTTATAAAAAGCTTTTGGAATATTGAACGGAAGAGAAAGAAGGCACTATTTGTTAATAATTTATTATTATTTTAGTGTTTGTTCATAACTATGTACAAAATGCAGGAAAAAGGCATATCTCTTTCCCCAAGGAATTTATAACTAATCTAGGAACGTTCTGCCCCAGCTGATGGACAGACTTTTTCTTATTTGAGGCAACTGGCATTTATGACTTTACAACCAAAAGTATTTGTGATCACTATATCGTTGATCACTGCATAAAAATATTACCTTTTGGGTAACAACATGAAATATGTGAAACCACTGTCAGGAGGCCAGCTACATAATTGCAAAGTAAATTCCAAAGTTCAATAACCCACCAATGTTTAATATCCATTACTGAGTGTTTTACGCACCTTGCTGGCTCTATAGAATGATACATTGTTATATAGCACAATATGTTGACCTTAAATTTAACAACAACCTCATGAATGGGGCTGCATATCTCCTGCTGCAAAAAAAAATACTGCGGTGCGACGAATATTTGGTTTTTCCTGTTCAAAATAATAAAATTCAAAACAGATTCAATTTTAGTTTTTAAAGCACACTGAGCAGATATTCCAAAACAGGGTTACAATGAATGCATTTTAGTGACTCATGAAATCTAGGTGAGTTTGCAACATGAGCAATAATAAATGATTTCAGTGAATAGGGGAAGTCTCAAACAGGGAAAAAGCAATATGTTACTGCAGTAAAAGAGTCTGTATCTATAGCTCCAGCAACTGGCTCTGGTGTGAGATCCCTCTTATGCTATTTAAGCAAAGAAATTTAAGGAAGGCAGCAGATACTATAAATTCAGGCATGCATACAGACCTCACTAGTGTAGAAGAATATTGGATGCTGCTAGCCGAAAGCCCATGCTGTCACATGGATGTAGCATTTGGGCCAAGCAATCCACCATCTGTGCAGTCTCCCTCATACAACTAATGAAATTATTTCATGCAGATTAGCTATAAAGGGGGTGACTGAAATATCTCTGGTATCACAGTGACCTAGAACAGTGGTTCTCAAAGCACGTCTGCCGTTTGTTCAGGGAAAGCCCCTGGCGGGCCGGGCTGGGCCTGTTTGTTTACCTGCCGCATCCACAGGTTCGGCCGATCGCGGCTCCCACTGGCCACGGTTCGCCGCTCCAGGCCAATGGGAGCTGCGGGAAGCGGCGCGGGCCAAGGGAGCCGCAATCGGGCAAACCTGCGGACGCGGCAGGTAAACAAACCGGTCCGGCATGCCAGGGGCTTTCCTTGAACAAGCGGCAGACCGGCTTTGAGAACCACTGATCTAGGACACTTGCCATGGCATAGATACATGGCTGATTATCACTGTACAGTGCACAGTTGTAATTTGTAAATTGTGTGTAAATCAAAATGGCTGAGAACTTACAAATTGGATGATAACAAATCCCAGTGATTGAGTCTGGTGATATTCTAAATGAAACATTCTCAGCCATGCTGTTTCCATTGCTTCATACTGATGCAATAGACGTTCTAGGCTTCAGCATGACAGTAACAGTCCTGGAATCATTCATGTACTAATGTGACAGGTAGTTACGTCTAGACTCTTTTTCATAATTTTGTTAATTCTGAACTTATTTATCTCGACAGAAATTACATGTATTTATGTTCCTGGGCAAACAGTTAACAAAGGTTTGTCAAAGAAACTGAATGCCTACTTGCCCCATTATATGAGAGTACTGGGTGTCATCTGAGAATCCATAAGCAGTATTTATGGATCATTAACACTAGTTGCAATATAAGCAAGGTTGAAAGGAAGCCACTTAAGAGGAAATGATTTATTTCTTCAGGCCAGATGGAGAAACATGAGTTTGAAAATGATCTAATATATAACTAAGCTGCTTTTGGATATGAAGGTAGCAACTTTAGGAACAACAAAAACAAAATCTAATGGACTTTCCTATGAAGTCTGGTTACTCCCTGGAATGCCCACAGGTGCTGGAGCTGAGATGTGACCCTGAATTAACAAGGGGCAAGGAAATTAAAGGGAGATAGTCTTTGACATGTGAGGGAGAGAAACAGCTGTTCAGTAATGTGCCACAACGTCTGACATAATGTTCTTGTCCACCTAGCAACATGTTTTAAAAGTATTAGTCTGAGGAGTGTTTGTGTTTAACCATCTCTTAGTCTGAGCCTCTCTAATTTCCATAGTAAGTTTGCTCTTAAATAAGATTACCTGAATTGAATTTAAAAAGAAAAGGAGTACTTGTGGCACCTTAGAGACTAACAAATTTATTTGAGCATAAGCTTTCATGAGCTACAGCTCACTTCATCGGATGCATGCAGTGAAAAATACACTGTTAATATTTTATATACACAGAGAACATGAAACAATGGGTGTTACCACACACACTGTAATGAGAGTGATCAGGTAAGGTGAGCTGTTACCAGCAGGAGAGAAAAAAAACCTTTTGTAGTGATAATCAAGGTGGGCCATTTCCAGCAGTTGACAAGAAAGTATTAGGAACGGGGGAGGGGGCAATAAACATGGGGAAATAGTTTTACTTTGTGTAATGACACATCCACTCCCAATCTTTATTCAAGCCTAAGTTAATGGTGTCCAGTTTGCAAATTAATTCCAATTAAGCAGTCACTCATTGGAGTCTGTTTCTGAAGTTTTTTTGTTGAAGAATGCCACTTTTAGGTCTGTAATCCAGTGACCAAAGAGATTGAAGTGTTCTCTGACTGGTTTTTGAATGTTATAATTCTTGACATCTGATTTGTGTCCATTTATTCTTTTATGTAGAGACTGTCCAGTTTGGCCAATATACATGGCAGAGGGGCATTGCTGGTACATTGGAAGATATGCAGGTGAATGAGCCTCTGACAGTGTGGCTGATGTGATTAGGCCCTATGATGTTGTCCCCTGAATAGATATGTGGAGACAGTTGGCAACAGGCTTTGTTGCAAGGATAGGTTCCTGGGTTGGTGGTTCTGTTGTGCGGTGTGTGGTTGCTAGTGACGCTTCAGGTTGGGGGGTTGTCTGTAAGCCAGGATTGGTCTGTCTCCCAAGATCTGTGAGAGTGATGGGTTGTCCATCAGGATAGGTTGTAGATCCTTGATGATGCGTTGGAGAGGTTTTAGTTGGGGGCTGAAGGTGATGGCTAGTGGCATTCTGTTATTTTCTTTGTTGGGCCTGTCCTGTAGTAGGTGACTTCTGGGTAATCTTCTGGCTCTATCAATCTGTTTCTTCACTTCAGCAGGTGGGTATTGTAGTTGAAAGAATGTTTGATAGAGATCTTGTAGGTGCTTGTCTCTGTCTGAGGGGTTGGAGCAAATGCGGTTGTATCTTAGCCCTGGTCTACACTAGGCGTTGAGGTCGAATTTAGCAGCGTTAAATCGATGTAACCCTGCACCTGTCCACATGACGAAGCTCTTTTTTCCGACTTAAAGGGCTCTTAAAATCGATTTCCTTACTCCACCCGACAAGGGATAAGTGCTGAAATCGGTTTTGCTGGGTCAATTTGGGGTACTGTGGACGCAATTAGATGATATTGGCCTCCGGGAGCTATCCCAGAGTGCTCCATTGTGACCGCTCTGGACAGCACTTTCAACTCAGATGCACTGATCAGATAGACAGGAAAAGACCCGCGAACATTTAAATTTCAATTTCCTGTTCGGCCAGTGTGGCAAGCTGCAGGTAACCATGCAGAGCTTATCAGCAGAGCTGACCATGATGGAGTCCCAGAATCGCAAAAGAGCTCCAGCATGGACCAAATGGGAGGTACGGGATCTGATCGCTGTATGGGGAGAGGAATCCATGCTATCAGAACTACGTTCCAGTTTTCAAAATGCCAAAACATTTGTGAAAATCTCCCAGAGCATGAAGGACAGAGGCCATAACAGGGACTCGAAGCAGTGCAGCGTGAAACTTAAGGAGCTGAGGCAAGTCTACCAGAAAACCAGAGAGGCCAACGGCAGCTCTGGGTCAGAGCCCCAAACATGCCGCTTCTATGATGAGCTACATGCCATTTTAGGGGGTTCAGACACCACTACCCCAGCCGTGTTGTTTGACTCCTTCAATGGAGATGGAGACAACACAGAAGCAGGTTTTGGGGACGATGAAAACAATGATGAGGAGGCTGTAGATAGCTCACAGCAAACAAGCGGAGAAACCCGTTTTTCCGACAGCCAGGAACTGTTTCTCACCCGGGACCTGGAGCCAGTACCCCCCGAACCCACCCAAGGTTGCCTCCCGGACCCACCAGGCGGAGAAGGGACCTCTGGTGAGTGTACCTTTTAAAATACTATACAAGGTTTAAAAGCCAGCATGTTTAATGATTAATTTTGCCCTGGCATTCGTGGCTCTCCTGGATATACTCCCAAAGCCTTTGCAAAAGGTTTCTGGGGAGGGCAGCCTTATTCCATCCACCATGGTAGGACACTTTACCACTCCAGGCCAGTAGCATTCATAATAGCATTCGTACTCGGGAATCATTGTAGAAAAAAGCATTGCAGTGTATGTTTGCTGGTGTTCAACATTCGTTCTTTATCTCTCTGTGTTATCCTCAGGAGAATGATATCATTCATGGTCACCTGGTTGAAATAGGGTGCTTTTCTTAAGGGGACGTTCAGAGGTGCCTGTTCCTGCTGGGCTGTTTGCTTATGGCTGAACAGAAATGTTCCCCGCCGTTAGCCACGTGGGGCGGGGGGGAGCAAAATGCAACCTTGTAACGAAAACACAGGTGCTATGTATGTAATGTTAACAGCAAGGTTTACCATAAAAGAGTGTACCCATTGTTCTATAAAATGTGTCTTTTCAAATACCACTAGCCCTTTTTTTTTCTCCACCAGCTGCATGTGTTTCAAGGATCACAGGATCTTCTCCTTCCCAGAGGCTAGCAAAGATTAGAAGGCGAAAAAAACGCACTCATGATGAAATGTTCTCTGAGCTCATGCTGTCCTCCCACACTGACAGAGCACAGATGAATGCATGGAGGCAGACAATGTCAGAGTGCAGGAAAGCACAAAATGACTGGGAGGAGAGGTGGCGGGCTGAAGAGAGGGCTGAAGCTGAAAGGTGGCAGCAGCATGATGAGAGGAGGCAGGATTCAATGCTGAGGCTGCTGGAGGATCAAACTCGTATGCTCCAGCATATGGATGAGCTGCAGGAAAGGCAGCAGGAGCACAGACCGCCGCTACAGCCCCTGTGTAACCAACGGCCCTCCTCCGCAAGTTCCATAGCCTCCTCACCCCTACGCCCAAGAACGCGGTGGGGGGGCCTCTGGCCACCCAGCCACTCACCCCAGAGGATTGCCTAAGTAACAGAAGGCTGGCATTCAATAAGTTTTAAACTTTTAAACTGCTGTGTGGCCTTGTCCTTCCCTCCTCCACCACCCTTCCTGGGCTACCTTGGTAATTATCCCCCTATTTGTGTGATGAATTAATAAAGAATGCATGAATGTGAAGCAACAATAACTTTATTGCCTCTGCAAGTGGTGATCGAAGGGAGGTGGGGAGGGTGGTTAGCTTACAGGGAAGTAGAGTGAACCAAGGGGCGGGGGATTTCATCAAGGAGAAACAAACAGAACTTTCACACCATAGCCTGGCCAGTCATGAAACTGGTTTTCAAAGCTTCTCTGATGTGCACCGTACCCTCTTGTGCTCTTCTAACCGCCCTGGTGTCTGGCTGTGTGTAACCAGCAGCCAGGTGATTTGCCTTAACCTCACACCCTGCCATAAACATCTCCCTCTTACTCTCACAGATATTGTGGAGTGCACAGCAAGCAGTAATAACAGTGGGAATATTGGTTTCTCTGAGGTCTAACCGAGTCTGTAAACTGTGCCAGCGCGCTTTTAAACGTCCAAATGCACATTCTACCACCATTCTGCACTTTCTCAGCCTGTAGTTGAACAGCTCCTGACTACTCTCCAGGCTGCCTATCTATGGCTTCATGAGCCATGGCATTAAGGGGTAGGCTGAGTCCTCAAGGATAACTATAGGCATTTCAACATCCCCAAATGTTATTTTCTGGTCTGGGAAGAAAGTCCCTTCCTGCAGCTTTTGAAACAGACCAGAGTTCCTGAAGATGCGAGCATCATGTACCTTTCCCAGCCATCCCACGTTGATGTTGGTGAAACGTCCCTTGTGATCCACTAGTGCTTGCAGCACTATTGAAAAGTACCCTCTGCGGTTTATGTACTCGCTGGCTTGGTGCTCCGGTGCCAAGATAGGGATATGGGTTTCGTCTATGGCCTCACCACAGTTAGGGAATCCCATTGCAGCAAAGCCATCTACTATGACCTGCACATTTCCCAAGGTCACTACCCTTGATATCAGCAGATCTTTGATTGCGTTGGCTACTTGCATCACAGCAGCCCCCACAGTAGATTTGCCCACTCCAAATTGATTCCCAACTGACCGGTAGCTGTCTGGCGTTGAAAGCTTCCACAGGGCTATTGCCACTCGCTTCTCAACTGTGAGGGCTGCTCTCATCTTGGTATTCTTGTGCCTCAGGGCAGGGGAAAGCAAGTCACAAAGTTCCATGAAAGGGCCCTTACGCATGCGAAAGTTTCACAGCCACTGGGAATCATCCCAGACCTGCAACACTATGCGGTCCCATCAGTCTGTGCTTGTTTCCCAAGCCCAGAATCGGCGTTCCACCGCATGAACCTGCCCCATTAGCACCATGATGCCCATATTGGCAGAGCCCGTGCTTGAGAGAAGTCTGTGTCCATGTCCTCATCATTCTCGTCACTGTGCTAATGTCGCCTACTTGCCCGGTTTCGCTTTGCCAGGTTCTGGTGCTGTATATACTCTTGGATAATGCGTGTGGTGTTTAATGTGCTCATAATTGCCAAAGTGATCTGAGCGGGCTCCATGCTTGCCGTGGTATGGCATCTGTACAGAAAAAAAGACGCGGAACGATAGTCTGCTGTTGCCCTGACGGAGGGAGGGGTGACTGACAACATGGCTTACAGGGTTGGCTTACAGGGAATTAAAATCAACAAAGGGGGTGGCTTTGCAAGAAACTGAATGGCCGCCTCAAGGATAGAAGTCAAAACCTCAAGGATAGAACTGAAAACTGGGTGTAGCAGGCTGTCAATTTCACAGAGGGAGGGAGGAGAAAATGAATACAAAACAAATCTGGTCTATTTCTTGTTTTGAGCCACTTCATCTATCTTTATACATCATGCTGGCAGCAGACTGTGCAGTACGACTGCTAGACATCGTCACCTCCTGGGTGCTCGGCAGAAGACGGTGCACTATGACTACTGGCCATCGCCTTCTGATGGCTGTCAATTAAAAGACAGTGCACTGCCAGTAGGACTCAATCGCCATGAGATAAAACAAGGGAAATGACCTGGTTGAGTCACTCCCATGTTTGCACAGGTGCCCGGTTAAAAGAGCACCCAGGACTACGTCGACGACGGCTACCAGTCATACTGCACTGTCTGCTGCCAAAAGGCAATAAACTGCTGCTGTGTAGCAATGCAGTACCATGTCTGCCAGCACCCAGGAGACATATGGTGACAATTAGCTGAGCGGGTTCCATGCTTGCCGTGGTATGGCGTCTGCACAGGTAACTCAAGAAAAAAGGTGCAAAACGATTGTCTGCCCTTGCTTTTACGGAGGGAGGGAGGGAACGGGTGCCTGACGATATGTACCCAGAACCACCTGTGACAATGTTTTAGCCCCATCAGACACTGGGATTTCTACCCAGAATTCAAATGGGCAGTGAAGACTGCAGGAACTGTGGGATAGTTTCCCACAGTGCAAAGCTTCGGAAGTCAACTGTTGCCTCGGTACTGTGGACACACTCTGCCGACTACATGCACTTAGAGCATTTGTGTGGGGACACACACACTCGACTGTATAAAAATGCTTTCTACAAAACTGACTTCTATAAATTTCACCTAATTTTGTAGTGTAGACATACCCTTAGAGCTTGGCTGTAGACAATGGATCGTGTGGTGTGGTCTGGATGAAAGCTGGAGGCATGTAGGTAGGAATAGCAGTCAGTAGGTTTCCGATATAGGGTGGTGTTTATGTGACAATCGCGTATTAGCACCGTAGTGTCCAGGAAGTGGATCTCTTGTGTGGACTGGTCCAGGCTGAGGTTGATGGTGGGATGGAAATTGTTTAAATCATGGTGGAATTCCTCAAGGGCTTCTTTTCTATGGGTACAGATGATGAAGATGTCATCCATGTAGTGCAAGTAGAGTAGGGGCATTAGGGGACGAGAGCTGAGGAAGCGTTGTTCTAAGTCAGCCATAAAAATGTTGGCATACTGTGGGGCCATGCGGGTACCCATGGCAGTGCCACTGATTTGAAGGTATACATTGTCCCCAAATGTGAAATAGTTATGGGTGAGGACAAAGTCACGAAGTTCAGCCACCAGGTTTGCCATGATATTATCGGAGATACTGTTCCTGATGGCTTGTAGTCCATCTTTGTGTGGAATGTTGGTGTAGAGGGCTTCTACATCCATAGTGGCTAGGATGGTGTTTTCAGGAAGATCACCAATGGATTGTAGTTTCCTCAGGAAGTCAGTGGTGTCTTGAAGATAGCTGGGAGTGTAGGGCCTGAGGAGGGAGTCTACATAGCCAGACAATCCTGCTGTCAGGGTGCCAATGCCTGAGATGATGGGGCGTCCAGGATTTCCAGGTTTATGGATCTTGGGTAGCAGATAGAATACACCTGCTCGGAGCTCTAAGGGTGTGTCTGTGAGGATTTGTTCTTGTGCTTTTTTCAGGGAGTTTCTTGAGCAGATGGTGTAGTTTCTTTTGGTAACCCTCAGTGGGATCAGAGGGTAATGGCTTGTAGAATGTGGTGTTGGAGAGCTGCCTAGAAGACTCTTCATATTCCGACCTATTCATGATGGCGTCAGCACCTCCTTTGTCAGCCTTTTTGATTATGATGTCAGAGTTGTTTCTGAGGCTGTGGATGGCATTGTGTTCTGCACGGCTGAGGTTACGGAGCAAGTGATGCTGCTTTTCCTAATTTCAGCCTGTGCACGTCGGAGGAAGTGCTCTATGTAGAAGTCCAGTCTGTTGTTTTGACCTTCAGGAGGAGTCCACCTAGAATCCTTCTTTTTGTAGTGTTGGTAGGAAGGTCTCTGTGGGTTAGTATGTTGTTCAGAGGTGTGTTGGAAATATTCCTTGAGTCAGAACTGTATCATGTTCGTGGGGGTGGAGGGTCAGAAGAAGAGACCCCGAGATAGGACAGATTCTTCTGCTGGGCTAAGAGTATAGTTGGATAGATTAACAATATTGCTGGGTGGGTTAAGGAAACCACTGTTGTGGCGGCTTGTGTCATGTAGTAGTTTAGATAGTTTAGTGTTCTTTTTCTTTTGTAGAGAAGCAAAGTTTGTGTTGTAAATGGCTTGTATAGTTTTTGTAAAGTCCAGCCACAAGGAAGTTTGTGTGGAAGGTTGATTTTTTTATGACAGTATCCAGTTTTGAGAGCTCATTCTTAATCTTTCCCTGTTTGCTGTAGAGGATGTTGATCAGGTGGTTCCGCAGTTTTTTTGAGAGCGTGTGGCACAATCTGTCCGCATAATCTGTATGGTATGTAGATTGTAATGGATATTTTACCTTCAGTCCTTTTGGTATGATGTCCATTTGTTTGCATTTGGAAAGGAAGATGATGTCTGTCTGTATCTGTACGAGCTTTTTCATGAAGTTGTTAGATTTCCACTCCATACAGTTAAATTGGTGCCTTGCATAATGACAGGTTTCAGAGAAGCAGCTGTGTTAGTCTGTATCTGCAAAAAGAAAAGGAGTACTTGTGGCACCTTAGAGACTAACAAATTTATTTGAGCATAAGTTTTCGTGCGCTACAGCTCATTTCATTGGATGCAGAAGTGGAAAATACAGTGGGGGACATTTTATATACACAGAGAAATACAGTGGGGAGATTTTATATACACAGAGATCTGTGTACATAAAATCTCCCCAGTGTATTTTCCACTGCATGCATCCGATGAAGTGAGCTGTAGCTCACGAAAACTTATGCTCAAATAAATTTGTTAGTCTCTAAGGTGCCACAAGTACTCGTTTTCTTTCTGCGGATACAAACTAACACGGCTGCTACTCTGAAACCCGAATTGAACTTAATGGTTGTTAATGGGAGGGATGGGAGCTATTAAGTCCCTAGAAATAAATAAACCTGACATCTGATCTCAAGGGATGCAGGATAAGAGAAATGGTGATGGGCTAAATATTCAGTCCAAGGTGAGGGGACTGAAGAATCTCAGTCCAAAATGTTTTGTGAGGTAAGTGGTATAGGTCACTGTGGACAGGAGAAAAAGCAGTCAGACCTCTGATATAGAAGTGGAAGTCTTGTATCCCATTGGAAAGAATAACCTGTATTCAGTTGTGATCACTTATGGGTCGTCAAGAAAATATTGGATTTAATACTTGGATTTAAGTGTAAAAGGATCCAATTGTATGAATATTTCATAGAATTATAGAATATTAGGGTTGGAAGAGACCTCAGGAGGTCATCTAGTCTAACCCCCTGCTCAAAGCAGGACCAATCCCCAACTAAATCATCCCAACCAGGACTTTGTCAAGCCGGACCTTAAAAACCTCTAAGGATGGAGGTTCCACCACCTCCCTAGGTAACCCATTCCAGTGCTTCACCACCCTCCTAGTGGAATAGTGTGTCCTAATATCCAACCTGGGCCTCCCACACTGCAACTTAAGACCATTTCTTCTTGTCCTGTTATCTGCCATCACTGAGAACAGCCTAGCTCCATCATTGGGAACCCCCCTTCAGGTAGTTGAAGGCAGCTATCAAATCCCCCCTCACTCTTCTCTTCTGCAGATTAAATAACCCCAGTTCTCTTAGCCTCTCCTCATAAGTCATGTGCCCCAGCCCCCTAATCATTTTTGTTGCCTCTCCAATTTGTTCACATCCTTTCTGGAGTGGGGAGACCAAAACTAGACACAATACTCCAGGTGTGGCCTCACCAATGCCGAAAAGAGGGGAATAACAACTTCCCTTGATCTGCTGGCAATGCCCCTACTAATACAGCCCAATATGCCGTTGGCCTTCTTGGCAACAAGAGCACACTGCTGACTCATATCCAGCTTCTCATCCACTGTAATCCACAGGTCCTTTTCTGTAGAGCTGCTGCTTAACCAGTTGGACACTAGCTTGTAGCGATGCATGGGACTCTTCCTTCCTAAGTGCAGGACTCTGCCCTTGTCCTTGTTGAACCTCTTCAGACTTTCTTTCTATTTCTGTTTGAATATTGTGTTATATGTTTCAGAATAGCAGCCATGTTAGTCTGTATTCACAAAAAGAAAAGGAGTAATTGTGGCACCTTAGAGACTCACAAATTTATTTGAGCATAAGTTTTCGTGAGCTACAGCTCACTTCATTGGATGCATTCAGTGGAAAATACAGTGGGGAGATTTATATACACAGAGAAAATGAAACAATAGGTGTTACCATACACACTGTAAAGAGAGTGATCACTTAAGGTGAGCTATTACCATCAGGAGAGTGGCGGGGGCAGGGGAGCTTTTTGTAGAGATAATCAAGGTGGGCCATTTCCAGCAGTTGACAAGAATGTCTGAGGAACAATGGGGGATGGGGGATAAACATGGGGAAATAGTTTTACTTTGTGTAATGATCCATCCACTCCCAGTCTGTATACAAGCCTAAGTTAATTGTATCCAGTTTGCAAATTAATTCCAATTCAGCAGTCTCTCATTGGAGTCTGTTTCTGAAGTTTTTTGTTGAAGAATAGCCACTCTTAGGTCTGTAATCAAGTGACCAGAGAGATTGAAGTGTTCTCCGACTGGTTTTTGAATGTTATAATTCTTGACGTCTGATTTGTGTCCATTTATTCTTTAACGCAGAGACTATCCAGTTTGACAAATGTACATGGCAGAGGGGCACTGCTGGCACATGATGGCATATATCATATTGGTAGCTGTGCAGGTGAATGAGCCTCTGATAGTGTGGCTGATGTGATTAGGCCCTATGATGATGTCCCCTGAATAGATATGTGGAGACAGTTGGCAACGGGCTTTGTTGCAAGGATAGGTTCCTGGGTTAGTGGTTCTGTTGTGTGCTGTGTGGTTGCTGGTGAGTATTTGCTTCAGGTTGGGGGGCTGTCTGAAAACAAGGACTGGCCTGTCTCCCAAGATCTGTGAGAGTGATGGGTCGCCCATCAGGATAGGTTGTAGATCCTTGATGATGTATTGGAGAGGTTTTAGTTGGGGGCTGAAGGTGATGACTAGTGGCATTCTGTTATTCTTTTTGTTGGGCTTGTCCTGTAGTACGTGACTTTTGGGTAATCTTCTGGCTCTATAAATCTGTTTCTTCACTTCAGCAGGTTGGTATTGTAGTTGAAAGAATGCTTGATAGAGATCTTGTAGGTGTTTGTCTCTGTCTGAAGGGTTGGAGCAAATGCGGTTGTATCTTAGAGCTTGGCTGTAGACAATGGATCGTGTGGTGTGGTCTGGATGAAAGCTGCAGACATGTAGGTAGGAATAGCGGTCAGTAGGTTTCCGGTGTGGGGTGGTGTTTATGTGACCATCGCTTATTAGCATTGTAGTATCCAGGAAGTGGATCTCTTGTGTGGACTGGTCCAGATTGAGGTTGATGGTGGGATGGAAATTGTGAAATCATGGTGGAATTCCTCAAGGGCTTCTTTTCCATGGGTCCAGATGATGAAGATGTCATCAATGTAGTGTAAGTAGAGTAGGGGCATTAGGAGACAAGAGCTAAGGAACCGTTGTTCTAAGTCAGCCATAAAAATGTTGGCATGCTGTGGGGCTATGCGGGTACCCATAGCAGTGCTGCTGATTTGAAGGTATACATTGTCCCCAAATGTGAAATAGTTATGGGTGAGGACAAAGTCACAAAGTTCAGCCACCAGGTTTGCCGTGATATTATCAGGGATACTGTTCCTGACGGCTTGTAGTCCATCTTTGTGTGGAATATTGGTGTAGAGGGCTTCTACATCCATAGTGGCTAGGATGGTGTTTTCAGGAAGATCACCGATGGATTGTAGTTTCCTCAGGAAGTCAATGGTGTCTCAAAGATAGCTGGGAGTGCTGGTAGCTTAGGGCCTGAGGAGGGAGTCTACATAGCCAGACATTCCTGCTGTCAGGGTGCCAATGCCTGAGATGAATGGGCGTCCAGGTTTTCCAGGTTTATGGATGTTGGGTAGCAGACAGAATACCCCATGTCGGGGTTCCAGGGGTGTGTCTGTGTGGATTTGTTCTTGTGCTTTTTTCAAGGAGTTTCTTGAGCAGATGCTGTAGTTTCTTTTGGTAACCCTCAGTGGGATCAGAGGGTAATGGCTTGTAGAAAGTGGTGATGGAGAACTGCCTAGCAGCCTCTTGTTCATATTCCAACCTATTCATGTTGACGACAGCACTGCCTTCGTCATCCTTTTTGATTATGGTGTCAGAGTTGTTTCTGAGGCTGTGGATGGCATTGTGTTCTGCATGGCTGAGGTTATGGAGCAAGTGATGCTGCTTTTCCACAATTTCAGAATGTGCACGTCGGCGGAAGCGCTCTAAGTAGAAGTCCAGTCTTTTATTTTGACCTTCAGGAGGAGTCCATCCAGAATCCTTCTTTTTGTAATCGTGGTAGGAAGGTCTCTGTGCGTTAGTATGTTGTTCAGAGGTGTGTTGGAAATATTCCTTGAGTCGGAAGCATCAAAAATAGGATTCTAGGTCATCACAGAACTGTATCATGTTCGTGGGGGTGGAGGGACAAAAGGAGAGGCCCCGAGATAGGACAGATTCTTCTGCTGGGCTAAGAGTATCGCTGGATAGATTAACAATATTGCTGGGTGGGTTAAGGGAACCACTTTGTGGCCCCTCGTGGCATGTAGTAGTTTAGATAGTTTAGTGTCCTTTTACTTTTTTAGAGAAGCAAAGTGTGTGTTGTAAATGGCTTGTCTAGGTTTTGTAAAGTCCAGCCATGAGGAAGTTTGTGTGGAAGATTGGTTCTTTATGAGAGTAATCCAGTTTTGAGAGCTCATTCTTAATCTTTCCCTGTTTGCTGTAGAGGATGTTGATCAGGTGGTTCCACAGTTTTTTTTGAGAGCGTGTGGCACAAGCTGTCAGCATAGTCTGTGACACTGTTCCTCAGACGTTCTTGTCAACTGCTAGAAATGGCCCACCTTGATTATCACTACAAAAAGCTTCCCCTCCCTCCCACTGCTCTCCTGCTGGTAATAGCTCACCTTAAGTGATCACTGTCTTTACAGTGTGTATGATAACACCCATTGTTTCATGTTCTCTGTGTATATAAATCTCCCCACTGTATTTTCTTCTGAATGCATCCGATGAAGTGAGCTGTAGCTCAGGAAAGCTTATGCTCAAATAAATTCGTTAGTCTCTAAGGTGCCACAAGTACTCCTTTTCTTTTTGTGTTATATGTGTTGTACTTGAATTTATTTTATATTGATTTGTTTTTATATTTGTACATTAAATTTGTATTCCACACAAAAATACTGGAACCAAAAAAGGAATACTCGAATGCATAAGAGACATACTGCTCTTTATGAAAAGTAATCTATCACAGTCCCAGTGCCCCAATACTTACTTATTCAAAACTGAACAATGACTGCCATCCATCCAAATGCAAGCAAACTCAAAATACATGCATATTGTCAATATGAAACCTGTCTTTCTTGCAAATACACACTCTCTCTGAAGTAGCAGTGACCCCACTTTACCACCAGTACTGACTGCTTTCTCATGGTGGTGAAAAAAGAGTGTTTTAAAAGACAACCTTGAGTAGAATAGATTGCTCCTTGCTTATATTGTTTTATTTTGTGTCTCATGAGAGATATATGTCTATAGCCTGGTGTCTTGCTCCTTGTGGCAGCAGAGGTAGAAACAGAAGAGTGAGTTGAGGCAAGGGGTAACACTACCCTTTTTTTTTTAATTCAGTTGTTTTGCTGGGAAATTCTAATTGCACTTGCCCTTTCTGTCCAGCAGCGAGTTTCTCATCTTTCATTTTTCTTCTTTTAAGCCTATTTTGTCAACCTGCCTCTATTACAGGTCTGAAATCTATTACAGAGCCACTTTGAAGTTGCTGTGGTTGAGCCCTGAGCAACACTGAAAAGTGGGAGTTCTTGCTGATTCTCCGATCAGAAAAGACAAGCCTCACAGGGGCTAAAACTGCACATGTGGGGACAAAGTTGGGACATTCGCCTACTCGGAGGCCTAGGGAAAAGCAGGCAAGAAAGAGGCTCCCAGCACTGTAGAGTGTTTCTTGTAGAAATGGTCTGATTCAGATACGTTCTTCCAGAAGGATAAGCAGCATCACTGATTTTGCCACACAAACACAACATCCATCTTTGCTTCAGAGATTATGACCATGGAAAAGGAAGCAGGAATATTCCTAAAGTTTTATGGACCAGGCAGACAACATCTGAGAACTTCTAGAGTACCTTTAAATCCTGCACAGATCTGTCTCAGCTCATCAAGTTAAGAAGGTGGCCACAATGTGTCTAGGAAAATTCAAGTATTCAAGAAAGGATTCAGGGACTCCGAGACCCACAACAATTTCCCTTATACTAGCCCTACCTTGGTTACTTTATTCTGCTGCTTCCCAGAACAGGGGTGAACTATCAGAGTCTGCTTCAGAAGAACAGGAGGAAAGGAAGATGCTTATGATTTGCTTTTCCTCCTGATTTTTTTTTACTTCCTTGATGCTGATTGATTTATTTTTAACTGCTGGCTATTTCCATCTTTTAAGGATTTATGGACATGTCTGTCATCCAAGAATAAGATTTCTTGTTGCCTATGAGTTTCTCTTCCCTTAGAAAGTCCATCCTGAAATCTGATTTGTCCTCTTTGATATAATAAACTATTAAAAGGAGGGAATATTTTGTATGTTATCTTTTCCAGCTGTTACCTTCCCTACTTTTTCCCCCCTGTGTGACTTATTAGTAAGCTTAATGTCCTCAATTTCCATTGACTGCAAAGGCTCAGCCTCAGCCCCTTGCAGGATCAAGATCTCTCTAAATGGCATGTAGGAGATCTGAATTGAAGATGGAAATGCAGTAGGCAGATGAGCTATTGAAGAATCCATAAAACCACAATTCTCAAGGTCTCAAGCAATATAAGTTTCTAGAATCTTTCAGGTTGAATCATTATTAACATAAACTGCAGTACTGTAATGACAACTTCTTAATCTGCACTATGAGATTGCTCTATCTCTGTCAATATCAGTTATTTCATATTATTTATAAGGAGCAAAATGAATTATAAAATGTTTATCTTAATGGTGAGAAACATAGATTGAAGACAGCATAAGGACCTGCCAGTTCATTATGGTGAGAATTAGTGGAGAACTAGGGCAAGAAAATGTTTCCATGGGTCCCCAAAAGGAAAACTTTGGACATATCAGCTCTATTAGCAGAGTTAATTGTTCAGTATGACCTAGAGTCCCTTCAGTCTAATTACACCAACATCTGAATTCTGTGGAAAAGCAGTCACTGAGCAATGCACAGCTAGAAGGATGGAGTATTCATATATACCTTAATTGACTGCTTTAACGGAGGATTTTGCACATGTTGTTTTAAGAAATCTTTATGATAAACAGTAGTCTTCCCCTTATGTAAACTGCTGGTATGATCTGCTTATTATCTGCTTTCTCATGAATGTTTGGAGATAATGAGAATATGTAAATCTCTTCTCCAAAAGCAGACGTAAGAAAATAAGCTGCCTTTTTACTTTGAGCATTGTCAAGGTTCCTTCCCCACTCTGAACTCTAGGGTACAGATGTGGGGACCTACATGAAAACCCCCTAAGCTTATTTTTACCAGCTTAGGTTAAAACTTCCCCAAGGTACAAACTATTTTACCTTTTTCCCTTGGACTTTATTGCTGCCACCACGAGGCATCTAACAAATATATAACAGGGAAAGAGCCTGCTTGAAAACATCTTTCCCCCCAAGATCCTCCCCAACCCCTATACCTCCTTTCCTGGGGAAGGCTTGATAAAAATCCTCACCAATTTGCATAGGTGAACACAGATCCAAACCCTCGGATCTTAAGAACAATGTAAAAGCAATCAGGGTCTTAAAAGAAGAATTTTAATTGAAGAAAAAAAGTAAAAAAAAATCACCTCTGTAAAATCAAGATGGTAAATACCTTACAGGGTAATCAGATTCAAAACATAGAGAATCCCTCTAGGCAAAACCTTAAGTTACAAAAGACACAAAAACAGGAATATACATTGCATTCAGCACAGCTTATTTTATCAGCCATTTAAACAAAACAGAATCTAACTATCTAGCATATCTAGCTAGATTACTTACTAAGTTCTAAGACTCCATTCCTTTTCTGTTCCCAGCAAAAGCATCACACAGACAGAGAGAACCCTTTGTTTCTTCCCCCACTCCAGCTTTGAAAGTATCTTGTCTCCTCATTGGTCATTTTGGTCAGGTGCCAGCGAGGTTATCCTAGCTTCTTAACCCTTTACAGGTGAAAGGGTTTTTCCTCTGGCCAGGAAGGATTTACAGGTGTTTACCCTTCCCTTTATATTTATGACAAGCGTCCATTCTCAGTTTTACCAGAATAAATCCAGACTAGCTCCAGTGATGCTAAATGAGAGCAGAATCTGGCTCTTAGTCTTTAGAACTATTCTATTCTTAGGTTAATTTGTCTGAAAATATCTGTTCATTTGCCTTTAAAATGGATCCTGTAAAAATGTTCAATAACTGGACATTTTTGAAAGTACCTCCATTTTCTGTCAAAAATTCCATTTCAGAAAGGCCAAATTTCAAGTGATTTGTGTAAAAATACAAAGGAGCAAGTTCTATAACTTGGTTGCGATTAGACTGGAACAATCATGGTAGTTAAGAGCAGAAGCTCAGACAAGTCAGCTTAAGAAATGGGGAACAAACTCCATTTCTTGTAGTTGCACCAAGGATGAATTTGTCTCTAGAGTCTGAATGCCATTACTAGAACTGTACAAAACTCCCAATTTCAACTTCATGGATATCATAATGCAGAATTTCTGCTTATGGAAACAAGTTTTTTTTTCCCACAGAAAATGAACTGAATATTTTAAAAAGGATTTCATTCACATTAATCAGCTAAAGTGTTTTTCACCAGACAGGATAATTATTTCATGAATCTTTAGCAGCAATCACCATTTCTTTGTTGTTTTATTTCTCTTCTTAGAGTTTATGTACTATGCATATTGTACAGACAAAATATTGCAGTAACAATGGTAGCACTATCTAAAAAAAGCTGAGTTAAATTCCATTACTAATTCAGATTTGGAGAGATTAATAGACAACCACATGCTGTCATATTCAGCACTAAGTTATTAGGGCAATGCAATTACATGTCTAAAAAAAGCCTCACTTTTTAAAATCCACAAGCCAAACAGTGGGTTGCATCTGATTCACAGAGCAAAATTTGGCCCCAAAGGTTGCAGGTAGTGAGCCATTAATGTGGGCTGGTCTTTTTGTTTTAAAAGAACCAAGATGTTTTAATTTGGCAAGTACTGAGAATGAGAACACTTGGCATGGTAGTGAGGAATTACAGCATGTCAGTCTGTCATGGAATGCATGTGCAATACACAATGGAGAATGCAGGAGAATCCTGGAATTTTTTTATTCAGATAAATATGTAACAGCCCAGACCTGCACAGCAATATGCAAGGGTACTCCTTATTGTCCCAGACTTGAATCATGACATGGTAGCATGAACCTCACTGACCACTGTTTCATTGACTTCCACTAGAATATCCTAATACAGAATAAGGGAGTATGTGTCCCCTTGGACAAACTTTTAGTTTGGCCTCTGCTTCATGAGGGTCCCAAAACTCCTGATAATAGCCCTGGAACTAGTTTGTAGCTTTGAAAATGATAATGGCTTTAAATATAAAGATAACTACTTCTGAAGATGGAAAACCACCCTATCTCTGACTCTGGCTTCCTGGCAACCACAGGTTACATGTCTTTCTCAATGTGCCCTGGTAACAGAGAGATTTTTTCTTAACATTGATATTTTGTTTTAGGTTGGGAGGCTTTCAAATGTGACAGCCAGCTGCAAAACAACCAGTGTAGCAATATTTAGAAGAAAGTGTGTGAACTAACCCTCTTATTTTAATGCTGGAGCTGGTAGGAGAGTGCACATCTTTTCCTGCTTGGAAAGCCGTCTCTTTTCTATCTGATAGCTGGATACTCAAATGTGTGTCTGGTTTATTTCAACATTAGGATAGGATACAGCAAAGGCTATTCACATATACTAGAATAAATGCAATAATATTACTAATGTAGTTTTGGGGAACTCTACCACATTAATGTTGAGTTTTCAATATAATTCTGCTTTCGATACGATACAGTATTTAATACTGCTTTACCAGTCAAAGCATTCTAACTTACTCTCCACACAGTAATTGCACTGAAGGGAATGTCAGTCCCCTTTAACTAACCTTCCTGCTCTTCCCTTCTTCCTAATTTTCTACATAGGTTTCTTACAGAGCCTGAAAATATCACAATGGGTGGGTATTCTCCCTTGGCAAATGCTAAAGGTTGAAGCTCTGAGTCTCAACTCTCTTCTTTCCTTTAAAAAAGAATGGCTCACAAGAAGCAAATGAATGGAAGTAGATAGCCTTTGACCTCTATCTAATTTGTTTTATCCATGTGATCCACTGTTAGTCCTGGAGTTATCTAGTTGACCTGACAGACATCTTCTGTTAGAAAAGTACCAGCTAGTGATGCAGTGTTGCAGCAGCTAAGAAGTAACTGGGATAAAAGAAAACCTAGTTTAAATAGGTAGAGCTGTGGGGAGAAAGTTAATTCTGTTTCATGGACAATTTTGATATTTCTAAATTTGGTTTCATTCTAATTTGGAAAGAAAACCAAAAATTTCAAAATTCTCCTTGAAAAGGGAGCTGCCAGGTGCACTGCCTCACAGTCGGGGACCCCAGAGCTTCCAGAGTTCCAAACTCCAAGGCAGTCCACCTGGTGGATTGCCCCAGAGCTGCATACCCTTGGAGCACGAGTGTCTCTGTCTCCATGGCAGCCCACCTGGCGGAGTGCCTCAGAACCGTGGGTCCTGAAAGCTTTGGTTCCAAGGCAGTCTGCATGGTTGACTGCTGAGGAGCCAGGTGGGCCCTGACTGGATTAATGGGAAGAAGACTGTCCTGCATCAGCACAGAACATTCAAAATCTTTAGAAAGTTTTATTAGAATTATCATATTATCTTGAACTAGATAAGTAGCTTCTTGTGAGAGCATTTTGTTTGACCCAAAATGAAAGATTTTTTTTTGTTTTCATGAGAGAAACTGAAGATTTGTCACTTCTGGTCGACCTGAAGCAAATGTATGTTTGTTTTTGTTTTTTGTTTTGTTCTGGATCTTCTTTTGGTTCAGCCACTTGTACACAAGTCAGGAAGTGGAAGAATAATCTGATCAGATAGCAGATTGCCATGACTTTATTCACGCACACACTTCTTTTCCGTGTGCAGATCTGAAGAAGAGCTCTCTGTAGATTGAAAGCCGTCTCTTTCACCAACAAAAGTTGGTCCCATAAAAATATAACCTCATCCACCTTGTTTCTCTATTATTAACACAAGCATAGTCACTGAAAAGTCATATCATGTTTTCAGGTAATATGGCAATCTGAAAAAATAGATTTTTTTTTTTAGATACCATAAGCACAATAATAAAAGGGTGAATTTTAGAGACAACAACTGGGTTTTAAACCACTATAGCAGTTGTGTTGCCAACGCAATGTAAAAGTTATAATAATAATTTCAAAGAAAAACAGATTGCTATATCAATTCTGTTTCAAAATTTAGTGAAACTAGATAGTTGTCTTGTTTGTTTTATTGCACATTGGAAGTTATTAAGCCAGTGTAAACATTGGCAGAAGTTTAACCACCACAAAGTTTAACCACCACCCATTGCACTAGGTTTGAGATTTGCACTTGATCCTGGAAAACATCTTAAAAAGAAAACATCTGATTCCTGATGGACTTTTTAAAATAAATTTCCCATGAATCTGTTTTTTCAAAATCTCACAAAAAAAGAAATTGGGGCTCATAGAATAGTTTCCCTTGCCAATTAGTAAATGTATTAAAACGGCATGTAAGGCCTGCAGGGATTCAATTTTGTATTAGTATCAAAGCTGGCCAGACTCTCTTTCGCTCACTCTTTGTCTATGAAAATTAGAAAACCGATTTGTAAAGTTTGTTTTTCTAAACAACTCTATTACTCTTGCAAGATATAATGCATATATTGTACATGGTCTATGTACGCTTATTACTTTTGAAGGATATATACATACATTGTACAGGTCTTCCTACCCTTATTTCCACATCTTGTGTAAAGACACAAAACTAAATTCTCTTCTCAGCTACAATGGTAGAGAACTGGGCCATTGTATGTATGACTCAGATAAGTAAATACATGGTTTATGGGGCAAATTCTGCTCTGGGTGACTCTGATGTCTCAGATCAACATTAATGTTACTGAGAGCACGGTTTGGTCCTATGTTTATGCAATAGTTGTGTGCACACTGTGAGGGGCCAAGGCCAGATGGCTATAGAAAAGTAGTCCTTTTGGGATCCAGGAAGTGGGCGGGTGAAGCCCGTCCATTGCTAAAGGATCCCCCCGAGAAGGGGGATCCACAGGACCTAGATTCCAATTAATTTCTGGGGCAACTAATGAAATAACAGGAGGAGGAGGCTGCCGAATAGAAGGCCTGGCAAGCCTCCACCCGCATCAAGTCGCCCGGGTCCTGGACCATGAGGAGCACGTCATCAGCGTACACTGACAGGACCAGCCGCAGCTCTGGCTCCCGCAGCACCAACCCTCTCAACCTCCTTCGGAGGAGAAAGAGGAAGGGCTCGATCACCAGAGGATACAGCTGGCCCAAGAGGGGGCACCCCTGCCGTACTCCTCGCCTGAAGCTGACCGGTTCGGTTAGGGTCCAGTTGAGCCTGACCAAACACTCTGCGGAGGTGTACAAACGCCAAACGCTTGCAGAGTGCTCAAGAGATACCCGTGATCCACCCTGTCGAACGCCTTCTCCTGATCTAAGAACAGGAGGGCGAACAACAGACCATCTCTACACCCAAGTTCCAAAAGGTCTCGGACCAGATATAGGTTGTTGAAGATGCTGCAGCCCGGGACGGTGGAGGTCTGGTCTGGGTGGACCATGTCCGCCAGCACGGACCCTAGCCGCGGCGAGATTGCTTTTGCCACGACTCTGTAGTCCATGCTGAGGAGCGAGACGGGACGCCAATTTCGTAAATCGCAGAGGTCTCCCTTCTTCAGCAATAAGGTGAGCACGGCTCGCCTGCACGAAAGAGGGAGGACCCCGCTCTGCAAAGACTCGGCCCAGACGGTGACTAGGTCTGGGCCGAGGACGTCCCAGAACACGCGGTAGAACTCCACGGTCAGCCTGTCCATGCCCGGAGATTTACTGGTGGGCATGCGACGGAGGGCTTCCGAGAACTCGGCCAGAGTGAGAGGCAGCTCTAGACTGTCTCAGTCGCCTGTGCTGACCATAGGGAGCTCCTCCCAGAGCACTCTGCAAGCGTTAGGATCGGTCGGATCCGGGGAGAAAAGGCTTGCATAGAAGGCTCTCGCCCTCCCGCACATCTCCACCGGATCCATGAGGGGGGTGCCATCTTCTGCCAGTAGGCAGATGACATGTTTTTTAGCCCCCCTCTTTTTCTCCAGGTCATAGAAGAAGCGGGAGCCGCGATCCATCTCCCACAGGAGACGAATGCGGGATCGAACAAAGGCACCCCGGGTCCGATGGTCCTCGAGGGTCCGGAGCTCCTCCCGCTTCTCCCGGCACACTCCGCAGAGGGGTGGATCCTCGGGGCTGGCGGCCAGACACCTCTCCAGCTCTAAGACCTCCCATTCCAACTGCTCTATCGCCGCATCCCTCCGTCGGCTGGTGCCCCGGGTGTAGTCACGGCAGAAGAGCCGGGCGCACACCTTCCCTAAGTCCCACCACCGCCGCGCCGAGGGAAAGGCACGCCGCTGCCCTCGCCAGGCCAGCCAGAACTCCCGGAAGGACGCCACGAAGCCCACATCCTCCGGCAAGCTGTTGTTAAAATGCCAATACGCCGGCCCCAGCCTCTCCACGCAGAGGGAGGCTGTCCCGGTGGCTATATGATGGTCAGAAAATGGGGCCAGCCGGATGCTGGAGGAGTGGGCTCGTGAAAGATGAAAGCATGATAAATAAATGCGGTCCAACCGGGAGTGGCGTGACCGATAGGCCTCCACCCGGACAAAGGTGAACGTGGAAGTGTCATCCAGGTGTTGGTCGCACCAGACGTCCACCAGGGAGTGGTGTTCGACTATCTCCTGGAGGACGGCGACGGCTTCCGGGCTCTGCTCGGTCCCCGAGCGGTCCCGCTCCTCAAGGGTGATGTTAAAGTCCCCTCCCAGGACCACGCACTCATTAGGATCCAAGGTGCCGAGGAAGGCGGATGCCTGCTGATAGAATTGCAGCCGCTCCGGGCTTGCTGCTGGGGCATAGATGTTGACGAGGTTGACTACGAGCCCCTCCATGCGGACCCGGAGGTGCAGCAGGCGACCCGGCACAGCCTCGGCGACCCCCAGCACCTCGGGCCGTAGGTCGGGGGAGAACAGGGTCGCCACTCCAGCCGTACGAACTGTCAGGTGGCTAAAGTAGACCCTGTCCCCCCAATCCAGCCGCCAGCTGTCTTCGGCGGTCGGATCCATATGGGTCTCCTGCAGGAAAACCACAGAGTACCTCCCCTCCCGAAGGAAGGAGAGCACCTGGGACCTGCGGAGACCCATCCTACAGCCACGGGTGTTCAATGTTGCAATGGTAAAGGGTGCGATGATGAGGGCTGGGGGGGATCCTTGCCGGCAGGGATGCTCGCGTCTCCCGGCGGGCCGCGCAGCAGTCCGTGACCCACCCCGTAGGTGAGTAAGGAGTCACGGAAGTGGCGGACCCGCTGGTAGGCCGCGGCGCCCTGCCTCCCGGTCCTTTTACCCTCCCCCATGAGGGCCCTTGCGGCCGGAGGATTTGATTAAAGTACCCCCATTGCTGGAGGGCAAGCTGGACTTTGTTGCGGGAGCCACGGATGTCTTCTAGAAACTCCCGCAACTCCTCTCGCAGCGCATGGGGGGCTGGGGTTATGGTCTGGTTACTCTCTGACGGGGCCCTTGCTATAGCCCCGTGGCTCACCGAGACGGGCAGACAGGGTGCGGACCCCCGACGGGGCTCCTGATGGGTTGACCTGAATGCTGGAGTGATAGGGGGTGGCGGAGGGAGGATAGCAGCCCCTGGTAGGTCGGGACGGGTAAACACAAAGGCCGCTCCCTGGGAGTCATCTTTTGGCAAAGGGGAAGGAGACAGCCCCAGGGGCGGCAATAACATCTCGGGATGTGGACGGGATAGGGACAGGGGCAGGGACAAGGTTAGAGGTGAGATTTTGGGTGGGAAGAGCGCTCTCAGTGATGCCGGGTGCAGGCTCTATGGTGGATTTGGCAGCTACGGCATCAGGGGGTGGATTCTCTCCTGTAGGGCCCTCTCCTAGGAAGGAGGTCGAATGCTCCTCACCAACGACGGGTGCCCCTGGTGGCTCAGGTCCCGGCCGCGTGGCATTGGCCGTCGCCTCAACAGGTTTGGCGGCCCTCAGTGGGGTGCAATCTACAGCCGGGTTGATGGAGGAGTCCAGGGGCCTCTTGGAGGTGGGAGCGGAAGCAATGGTTAGGGGGAGGGAGCATGGGGAAAGGGGGGCTGGAGTGAAGTTGCCTATATCGAGGCCGCTGGCATATAGTCGTCCTCCCCCTGGGTGACCGGGGTCAGACCCAGGGCCTCAATCTCCTCGTATATTGATGGGAGATCAGTTTCCGCCACCCTGGGATTCTCCCCGCTACCACCTGATGCGGCTGTTACCTCGGGGCACACTGAGGTTTCAGATGGAGCCACGGGGGCCTTGGAGGAGAGGGACTCCCGTGGAGGGGAGATACCACCTTCCAGTGCACCGGTGGATGGAACACACCCTTGGGTAAAGCAGAAGGCTCGGCATCGGTGCCCCCCTTCCTGGTCTTCCGGGGGGCCTCCGCATCAGATGGGAGGAGCGGAGCTTGAGCCTTCTGCTTGCCCCGCTTCCCCTGGACTAGGGCCCAGCCCTCCATAGCATTATCTGGGGGCTGGCTAACAGGGGTTGTGTCGGGGCAGAAGTGATGGCTCAGGGACTCAAGGGGGTAACGGTGGAGCAGCACAAGGGAGGGAAGATTCCCCTTGGGGCGGGCCCTCTCCCATGCTTGGCGGTATCCCTGCCGCACCCTCCTCCACAGGCCCCGCCAGATTGCAAGCAGCGGGGGCGGGGCTCTCCCGCTCGTCTGGGTATAGTTGGGGAGGTGCCCCTTGGGCCCGAGCAGGAGCAATGGTGGACTGGGAAGGAGGAGGGGTGGTTTCGGGCGCTGGGCAGCCAGGGGTGTCAGCGATGACGGGGCCGGTGCCCTGCCGAGGCTCGGGGGTCCTGGATGCCCCTCCTTCCCGGGCCAGGGGGCAGTCCCTCCGGACGTGCCCCATCGCCCGGCAGAGGTAGCACCGGGCCTCCCCCGTGGAGTAATGCACCCGGTAACGGGCCCCCTGGTAGGGGACTAGGAAGGACCCCTCCAGTGTCTCTCCATCACGCGCCGCCGGCGGCAGTTGAAGCTGCACTTGCCGGCGGAACGATAGGACGTGACGGAGGGCGGGGTCTTTGCAGCCCAACGGGAGAGGGCTGATGACAGAGATTGACTTCCCCAAGGTAGAAAGGGCGGGTAACAGGGCGGCATTAGGGAGAAAGGGAGGGACGGAGATCAGGACCAGGCGGACGCCCAGGTCCTCTAGCGGCTCTAAGGGGACGAACACGCCCCCAACTGCCAGGCCCTTCTCCACCGCCTCCTGGGCGGCGGCCTCCGATGTTAAGAAGAAGACGACCTTGCCATACATTTTGGAGGCCGCCACAATGGCCGTGGGCCCCACCACCCTCGCCAATACCCACACATGGGTATCCACGTGGAGTGAGGTGGGCACCAGGAGGCAACGGATGCCGTGCTTCCTGGTCATGGTGGGAAAAGGGCCCCGGCCGCTATAGATGGTAGTGGAGGCGGTGGGCTGGAGAAATGATGTAGCGTTAGGCGCGGGGGCTGCCGCCACCTGGGCGTATGCTCTGGGGGCCGGGGGAGGGACACCTGCAGAGCTGGTGGAGGGAACAGCGGGGAGGGATGCCCCAGCTGGAGATGGGGCCGGGGCATTGCGGGCAGCCCCTGCCATGGAGGGCCTGGTCTTTTTAGCGGGGCCCTTCCCCTTCTTCTTCCCCTGGCCCTTCCCGCCGGCTGGGGGGACTCCCCCCAAATCTGAGGGGGTGATAGACGTGGCAGCAGTGGAGGTCACCCCGGTGCCCGTTGCTGCTGGTGCCCCAGCGGGAGCGATGGCAGATGGTTCGGCAGCGGAGGTAGAAGCTTGGGGGGGTGACAAAGGGGTAGGCGGGGGAGGGGGAGCTCGGGCTGCTGTAGGGATCCCACCCATCTCATCCCCCGCCATCATGAGCAAGGAGGAAAGGGGGGACACCAAAAGGAGGAGGGGAGAGGGGAAGCAGGTCGACCACTCCTCCCCGCTAGACTGCAGGCAGGAGAGGAGGGCGCCAAAAGGGGTGGGCTGGACGGGGGGGCAATCAGGGGTTAGGGGTCAGTCACCGACACAAGGTGGAATTCCGGCTCCTCTTGGTGCACTAGGGGAGGGGGGGGGATACAACAACATTGGGGATGCAGTGAAAAGGGTTGTAACTGAAATGGGGAATTGCACAAGCGCATGGGAGGGGGCATGGGCGCACGGAGCGAGGAGCTAAGCGGTCTGGAGGTAGAACAGGAAACCAAGGGGCTAGCTTCAGAGGCTGGGGCGGGACAAAGAAACAAAGGCTGCAGAAGGAAATGGGCGGGGCAGGCAAACAAACTGAAGCTAGTAAGGGGGGCTGGGGCAAAAGGGAGGGCAAAGCTACAAGTGGCAAATGGGGCAGGTAGTAAAGGGCAAAGCTGGGGGGTAGGCAGTCCGGGGGGGGCACATGTGCCCATGTGCACTTGCACAAGTCTTTTTTTAGCTGGCTGCTGCTTCTGGCCCAAAGGGTGGAAATAGGGCGTGGCAAGCCAAGCAAGCAGCTGAGTCCAGAGGCAGGAGCTGAGGCAGATGGTATACAGCCAGTGGGGGTGGTGGAGGGGATAGCGGTGGTGGTAATAGTGGTGGGGGTTGGGGGGGACACACAGATGGATCTGGGGGCAGCTCCACGCCACACCCCGTGTCCCTACAAACACAGTTAAGACCCCCACCACAAGAGCACAGTTTGAAAATTACTCAGTCTTAGGCCTCCTCCATGGTGGTCTGTAAAGTCTCTAGGTGCTCCCCCACTGACAGATGGTCCTCTTCTTCTCCTCCTCGGGCTTCAGCAGCTCCAGGTAGCAGACTCCACAGCAGCAGCAGCAGCTCCAGGAAACTCCAGGTGGTGATCCAGGCAGGCAGGTGGTGGTGGTGGTATCCACAACAGCAGTGGCTGGGGTCCCTCACTCCTCCTCTCTGGGGGGTGGGCTAGCAGCCCCCCTCCCCCTGGGGCTGCAGTTGGAGCAGTAGCAGCACCCAAGAATGGGGGGTCCAGCAACCAGGTAGCAGAGAATGGGGTAGGGGGTGTCTGGCCCAGCCAGGGGAGCAGCTGGAGCAGCAGGGAGAGCTTAGGGCCTAGCAGCAGCAGGAGTAGCAGCTTCCCACCTCCCTCCAAGCTAGAAGGCTATGGAAGAGCAGAAGGAGAGGGAGAGGGAGAGGGAGGGGGAGGGGGAGGGGGGGGAGAGAGAGAGAGAGAGAGAGAGATATTCGCTCCAGGCTAAACAAATCCCTGGTACCAGGATAAGTGAAATGGAAGCTGCTCCAGGTCAATTAAGACACCTCGGGCCAATTAAGAACTTTCTAGAAGGCAGGGAGAATGCTGTGTTGATTGGGACACCTGAAGCCAATCAGGGGCTGGCTGAAACTAGTTAAAAGCGTCCCAGTCAGTGAGGTGGGCGGGCATGTCAGGAGCTGTGGGAGGAAGTTGTGCTGTTGGAGAGGCTGAGTAGTCCACACCATATCAGGCACAAGGAAGGAGGCCCTGAGTTAAGGGTGAAGTGGAGCTTGAGGAAGTGAGGGTTGCTGTGGGGGAAGTAGCCCAGGGAATTGTACATGTCATGTTTCTAAAAGGTCAGCTACCATAGCTGATACTATTAGGGTCCCTGGGCTGGAGTCTGGAGTAGAGGGTGGGCCTGGGCTCTTCCCCCCCCCCAACCTTTGCCCCCTGTTTAATCACTGACACTGGGAGACAATAGAGACTGTGCAAAAGGAAGGATAACTTATCCTCACCTCCCTCGCTGGCTTATGATGGAAAATGGCTCAGTAGACTGTGACCCTTGTCTCTAGAGAAAGATGGGTTACATGGAGGGTCACAGTGAGCCACTGAGGCTAGCAAAATCTGCCAGGAAACATGGGACCCATGGAGGCAAGGACAGAGCTTTGTCACAACACATACACCTATCTTTTAATAGGTAAATATATAAAAAAACTATTTTCAAAAGGATTTTGAGGAATACCTAGCAAGTCCTATTTTTATGTTAATTCCCAATGCATAGGTAATGATTGACAAACTAACCAATGCAACATGTACCCTAGTCTATGGCTGTGCAGGGTATTTAACTGCCAGCTAGTGTAGAATATATGCATAGAAAGTGATGCATCAGCCTCTTTCCCCTTCCAATAATTAAGTGCAATTGGACTTTCATCTTCTGATTTTTTTTTGTAATACATTAACTTATGCAAACCCAGTTTTTATGAAAAGCCAGGAGCAGTGTCAATTAGCTGTTGATTTTTAGTAAAGCTTGATTAGTTTTAGTCAATGGAGTCTTTATATTGACTTTGCCAAGGCTGGGAAAGGAACTTTGTCACATCCATCACAGTTAAAATGAAGAAAGAGAGATCATTATCTCTTTGGATACAGCTTGCTTCTGGCTTTTTTTTTCTCGTTTCCTAAATCTTTGTTTGAAACTAAGATGGAAGAAGAGAATTGAATTAATTGGACAAGGGGAGGCCAGTATTAAGTGTAGAGGAGTGTAAGGTTGCCAAAGTTCCAATAAACTTGAGGCTGTTGTAGGTGATGAGAACATTACTGGACTTCTAAGTGGCTACTCCCACAGAGTGAACAGTAAATGTTTTACATTCTTCCCTTGGATGGAAGGGGTTCTGAGAAGAAAAAGAGAGTTCTTTATAGGTCTTGGGAGAACCACAGGCACACAAGACTACTGGAGTGGAGGGCCTGTACATCAACACTCCCTTCTGACTCCCCAAGTTCCCTCTTCCTCCTTGGCAGTGCAGCTTCTGAAGCAGCCATGTTGCTAGGGACTCCTGTACAGGACATTGCCCCTTGAAGTCTTCCTCTGAGACGGATGCTCATATTATGGAGGGCATCTTTTGCAGAAAGTGATAAAGCTAATGCTGACAGGTCAACTTAATTTACCTAATAAAGTCCCATGGGGTTGATGAGAGGATGATGCCATTGATGACTAGTGCACTTTCTTCCCACCTCACATCCACTTAGATCCACTGCATGTGGTGGTGGAAGAGATAACACAATCCTTAATCAACATTGCCACCAATCAGAAGACATTCCCTGTATTATTTCTAGATTAAATAAGAATGGTTCAGCAGGAATCATTTTTGACAGACTGCAGTCAGAAAGAAGAGAGGAAGAATGACTGGTGAAGGGAAAATTACAGTAATATTCACCTTTCTTTTTTTAGAATGTGAGAAAACAATAGAGAGCTTCTAATATTGCTCTGGTAATCATTGTATTGAAGTATGGTTTAGAAGATTTACAGCTAAAATGGGATAATTATTCTCAGTTCATGATGGACTGGGTGGCTCAGTGTCTTGTGGGCTGTCTTCTAAAGTATCTGAAGATATCTGAAACCTTACAGCAAAACAAGATATTTATGTCTCCATTCAATAAACCTTGCTCCATAACCTGTTTTTAAAATGATTTTCATTGGTGATTCATAATAATCAAATTAGCAATACACATCTATATCAGTACAGATGGATGGCATTCATTTATTTTAAAGTGGCAGATTTTGTAGTAAGTTATTACACTTTTGGCATGCAAGCCTGGAAGCATATGGCCCCTAGCAGTTTGGAACTAGATGACACTGACATTGTTAATGGTGTACAGAGCCTTTCATTTTAGGTTACAGTGATACATTTGTGTAAGTTAGGCACGAAGAGGAAATTTTTAACGTCACCTAGCCCATTGTGGGTCGGTAGTAACTTAAAAGAGATCCTCTTTATGCAGTGAACCAGTTCCCCAATTGCCTCTGCATAACAGAACATGGGCTTCTGCAGCATCCTTGTCCTCCCCCACCCTTCCTGTCTAGGAAACTAAACAATTTAAAGATATAGTTCCCAATACCACTTCATCTCTCTGTTTAGGTAGGCTTAGGCCAATTGAGTTTTACATGATCTAAATGATAGGCTTTCACCACTTTCCTGCTCAGATATCTGCATTTACATTTGCCCTCCTTGTCCCTTTTAAAAAAGATAGGGAAAATCATCAAAAGCAGAGATGTAGATCTCACGAGGAAGCTATACTTCTAATGTGACCAATTGTTCACAATGAATAAGTTTCAAAATGTAGCTTATTTTATTTCTTGTGTTGTATTCACAAGCAGATTGATTTCACATTTATTTATCATTTAAAAGTTTTTTTTTAAAGTGTAATGCAATAGGCTGATCATGAACAATGCTCTACAAGTATTCAGTAGTCCATATACTCCATTTGAGCTAAGTTGGTTAGTTTTAATTAGTTTTGTTTTCCAAAAATATGGTTGCATACAATTATGAAATTTGCTTTCTTCAAATATGAATTCTAGTAAAACTTGATCACCTGAATCTTCACACAAAGTGATCACAAAAGGGGCATGATCATGGCTGAAGTAAACTATAAAAAATTAAAGCAAATACTTTTAGAAATGTTTTTGCTGTATTAGTGCAGCTATAGTAAAAAGAAAAGGAGGACTTGTGGCACCTTAGAGACTAACAAATTTATTTGAGCATAAGCTTTCGGGATCTACAGCTCACTTCATCAGATGCATTCTTTTTGCGAATACAGACTAACACGGCTGCTACTCTGAAACCTGCAGCTATAGTGTTAGTAGTCTCTACTCCCAAAAAGATTCACTGACTGACCTCATGATGCTAGGGGAAGAGAGGGCCAATTCAGCCCTGATGTCTCAGTAGAAATCACAGAATGGTTCTATTGCTGCCACAATGCCTAGGAGGGAGGATTTTGTCACTCCCCTAACCTCTCTGGCTCGGTGCAGTAACCAACATTTGGCTTATAAAATCATTCCAAAGTCATTCCACTGAAGTCAATGAGAGCCTTTCCTTTGACTATAATGAGCTTGGGATCAGGCCTATAATGAGTATATTTCCTTCATTACGTTTTCTGCTGCAGTTTATAGAGTGTCCCCGAAAATAGTTTGTGGGTATGTACAAAACTATCTCAATTTTAGAATAGTATTTCTCTTCTTTTTTTTTTAAATAAAATCATCAATAAATGAGCTCTTCAAACAAGGAAAATGACTGTAATCCAGATGCACACTCTAAAATAGGTAACAAAATCAAGTGATAATATTATTTGTTTTACTTAATTCCAGTTTGCTTGTCAAAAAGCATTTTCTGCCCCAGCATATTTCATTTCAAGTTGGCTAATTTACAGTCTAGAAATTAATTTTGTTTAGCATCTGTGTTTTCCATCTAGGAGCTGTAAAGTGAATAGACAACTATTCATCATCATTATTAATCATTTTTAAAAGATTGTTGTTTTTATTGTTTTAATCGTAATTACAAATAAAATGGCTTAGATTTTAGTTACTATATTTTAATTAGAGAAGTAAGTTTTTGACAATGCAGATTTTTTTAATGTAAATATTAAGAGAGGATGACAAATACAAATGATAAGGGAATACATCAGGGTTGAGATAGCATAGGTTCTGGCCAGGCAAATTGCTGCAATCCAAGTTATATCAACAATATTTTTTAAATTAGTTCATTCTATTCATCCTGCAATTTAAATATAGTTGAGAAAAAGTGGGGAAAATGGCTTAAAGGTCAAGTTCTACCATCATTGACTTGAGCTGGGTTTTTTTCTTTTCAGGAACACTTCATGATGTTTTATATTTTATTAAATCTAGAAATATTTGCATCTCCCCACTCATCCTGGGAAGTTGGAAGCTCCAAGTTGATTACAGAAATCTAGAACATAAATAGGTGGAATTCACCCTGTGCAGAGGGCCGGCACAAGGCCTATTCAAGTCCCACTTATGGCTTATTTTGTGGGACATAAGTAGCATATAGGCCTTGTACTAGCCTTCTGTGTGGGATGAATTTCACCCTATTGTGATCACCAAGTAACAGAGAAATAACAGGAAAAGAAATACTATCCTGGCCCAAGAAGAACATTCTGCTTTTCCTACATTTGACAAATGTAAGGAAACATGTTAAGAGCATACCATCTTGAATCCACTGATAAAAACTTCTCCATCTCTTCAGGCTTCAGTCTATACAAAATAAAATGAACGATCTTGCTAGACTGATGTTATGCCATGTATGATGTCTTTGACACTTTCATACAATATTGGAAACAGCTGAGGCAAATAATTGTAAGACACACATTCAAAAACTGAAAAAGTATTCCTTACCAAAGAAAAATACTGAGAATGAAACTTTCCTTGGGTCAGACAAATGACTTAAGAAATTTTAGATTCATATCAAAGGAGACTCAGGCATCTAGCAGCCATATGTGCTTTTGTTAATGGGGACAAGAAGATAAAATTACGTATTATTGTAAACTGTACATCAACACTTTCAATATTGGGAACTCTGGGATGCTAAAATGACCCTGTGGGAATTGTTAGCCATAATAAGAGTCATAAAACATTAATGTCTTGGGCAACAACACAGATGAGTTGTGGAAACTGCATAGAGCTATTTCTGTCAGAGCAATTTACTATGGAAAGGTGAATCCTAAGGGGTCTCTTAAACTGGTGCTCAGAGATTTAGTTGGTCAGCTCCCATTGCCTGATATAACAAAAACAAATTTCAGTTAATTTGAAGCAGTCTCACTTGGCAATAATAGACCTAAGAAAAGACATGGCTGGCTAGTGTGATGCCGAACAATTTAAAGTGCTTATTTTCATATCAGTAGACGATTAAGTAGGATTTGAAGGTAGTGGGTGAAAAGTTGTTTCTTCCTAATTTCTTTAGACCCTTGTATATTTTCCTTAGTGGGAAGTTTCTGGTTTGGAAAGTCTGCCAAAACTAAACTTTTGTGGTCTAGCTGAATCCAAACTTGAATTCTCAAGTTTTATCTATCTTTTTTTGGTGATGCATTATATTTGCATAGGTGCCACAGGATCTCTGGGGAGATTTAGCACACAATCTCTTAATAACATAATTTCTTTCCATTGAATGAAATAAAGTTAGAGATGTACCAGTAAATCTACAACTGTAATAAACTTTGGCCACATACTCATACTATGGTCATACCCACTATGGTCATCAACAAGGATAAAATTGGAGAACCATAAGTCCTAAAAATACCTCTATTACTGAACTAAAGGAGAACTTTATTTATTTTGTTTTTTCCACCAAATGCATCCGATGAAGTGAGCTGTAGCTCACGAAAGCTTATGCTCTAATAAATTTGTTAGTCTCTAAGGTGCCACAAGTACTCCTTTTCTTTTTGCGAATACAGACTAACACGGCTGCTACTCTGAAACCATTTATTTTGTTTGTATCCTATTTTTTTTAAACAGTAAGTAAAACCATTCAGCCATCCTTTTCCCTCCATTTATTTCTTACCCTTCATCTCTTGCCCTTTGGAAGATGGACTGTCCCTTACTACATTTTATTGTGTTCCTAGCACAATGGACTCCCTATCTTGATTGGGGCTACTATGTGCTACTATAATACAAATAATAATTGCTGGGGTAAGGCACTAGAGGGAGACATGAGCACATGACTAAACCACAAACTAAACCTAATTGTGATGCTTAATTATTGTGTATGATCATTATGTAGACTAGGTGAAATTGTACTTGTTCCAGGATGTTTAGGGACATTAATTATTCTTACAAGTTAAAGAAATAATTATTGTGCATGAAACAATATTTTAAGATTATTTTTCCATGTTTAAAATAATAGAATACATTAAAGCCAAACATTACCAATTATTTTACATTTCCCCCTAGAACATCAAAGTCAGAAACAACCTTTCAAATATATCTGATTTAGAAAGTCTAACACTTATGAAAGTGTAGAGTAAGACAGTTTGCAACTGTCCCCAAATAATTTCATCCACATACAGATTTTTGCTTCTTCCACTCTAGACTTAATCTGAGGAGAGACACAAATTTTCCTTGGACAAACAACTGAAATTAATTTTGTGATCATATCACTCAAGCAAGATATGAAACTTTTTTACTGTTTATAGGAGAAAGTTATATTTGGGAGAAAACAAAATAAGGACACTAAGAAAGAGAAGTGAGTAGACTTTGAGTGCATTTAGATTTTCAGTATCATTTTGATATTTTTTTTAAACAAACTTTTATCTTTATTGTTTTACCACTACCAAAAACTTACTAAATGTTTGGCCACCCACCTCCTTTTGCAAGCATACTTTCCCTTCAAGGGAGGGTATAAATCTTCTATTATTATGATTACTATTATCATCATCATCATTAGAAAGATGTGATTTTTAGATGTAAAGTTCTTGACATTTGAACCACATGGGAATCATATAATTTATAAGAACTTAACCTTCATCTTGCAGAACAATCAATTAAGATCAAGATATTTGTGACCTGTAACAGAATCCTGGTAAAATACATGCACTTTGTTTACAAGTCCTGGGCAGTATTTTTGCAAGTCACCCCATGTAATAAGCTAAAACATCTGCTCAAGTCAGGAGCCATGTTCAACAATTTAAGTGTAACATATTGCTCTTCCTCTGCATGTGCTAGTTCCAAAGATACTAGTAAGATTTGCAAACATGGATCAAGGATAGTACATGACCCAGTAAGAGGATAATTTATTTTCTTTGCCATCCTTGGTAATTGTTACTATAGTCACTAAATCTTTTTCAGTGTTATAGAAGAACAAATATACTTTGCAAACCCTATTGAATTAATGAACATTGTTTATCTATGTTAAATTTTGGTATGAAAATATTCAGGTAGGCACTATGGCCTAGCAGACCAACCATGCCCTGGGAGCAGTGCACTCCAGAGTTTAGTTCAAGCTCTAATACCCACTCTGTGCATAATCTTGGACAAGTTGCTTAGACTCTCTCTTTCAATGGTATGCTGCAGGTGATCTTGGGAACTCACAGATGTCCCTTGTTAAAATTCCAGCTCCATTTTCAGTAGGGGTTTAGGGTGATTTTTTGTGTGTGTGTGTCTTTAGAATTGTGCCCTTTCGCTGGAGAGTGCTAAATTATCCATTCCAAGGATAACATATTGGAGCTAATAAAAATATTATTGAAGAGCAAATTGTTTACCTGTGCTGTATACCTCACAGCACCAAATGTCAGATATTTACACCCACTCCCCAAAAAGAAATCACCACTCTCCTTGCTCCCATGGAAGACTATCCCCTTTCCTATCCACAAAGTCTATGAGTGTCCATTCATATACATACTTTTCTGAATTGAATCATATTCTATCAATATACTTATCTGAGGAAGTGCACATAAATTTGTTTGTGAAGTGGTGTTACTGTCGTCCATTATGGTTGTTAAAAAGTGTCTTTATTTAAATGGGGAAAATAGATTCCCTTGTTGCCCACTTTTGATCCTTGTAATCTCCCATGTGTGTAGAGTTTATCATAAGCTAAAAGGAAATTGTTGTGGGACCCTCTTGTTAAAAGATTGGCAGCTCATCTTCACTCTGCTTCTGCATGTTTAAACTGGGGATAATATTTAGATACAGTACTTGGGAGTATGCATTAGATAATACTGTACAGCATTTTGCACATGTGAAACAGTATATAAGTGCTGAGTATTAATAATAAACATAAAATGGTGGCAATAAGGTATGGAGTATCATAGAATATAATTGGAAGGGACCTCAGGAAGTCATCTAGTCCAACCCACTACTCAAAGCAGGACCAATCCCCAATTAAATCATCCCAGCCAGGGCTTTGTCAAGCCTGACCTTAAAAACTTCTAAGGAAGGAGATTCCACCACCTCCCTAGGTAACGCATTCCAGTGTTTCACCACCTTCCTAATGAAAGTTTTTCCTAATATCCAACCTAAACCTCTTCCCACTGCAACTTGAGATCATTACTCCTTGTTCTGTGATCTGCTACCACTGAGAACAGTCTAGATCCATCGTCTTTGGAACCCCCTTTCAGGTAGTTGAAAGCAGCTATCAAATACCCCCTCGTTCTTCTCTTCCGTAGACTAAACAATCCCAGTTCCCTCAGCCTCTCCTTATAAGTCATGTGTTCCTGCGCCCTAATCATTTTTGTTGCCCTCCACTGGACATTTTCCAATTTTTCCACATCCTTCTTATAGTGTGGGGCCCCAAACTGGACACAGTACTCCAGATGAGGCCTCACCAATGAGGAGGTCAGACTAGATGATCAGAATGGTTCCTTCTGACCTTAGTATCTATGAATCTATATTGAATAGAGGGGAATGATCACATCCCTTGATCTGTTGGCAATGCCCCTACTTATACATCCCAAAATGCCATTGGCTTTCTTGGCAACAAGGGCACACTGTTGACTCATATCCAGCTTCTCGTCCACTGTAACTCCTAGGTCCTTTTCTGCAGAACTGCTGCCTAGCCATTCGGTCCCTAGTCTGTAGTGGTGCATGGGATTCTTCCATCCTAAGTGCAGGACTCTGCACTTGTCCTTGTTGTTGCTCATCAGATTTCTTTTGGCCCAATCCTCTAATTTGTCTAGGGCCCTCTGTATCCTATCCCTACCCTCCAGCATATCTACCTCTCCTCCCAGTTTAGTGTCATCTGCAAACTTGCTGAAAGTGCAATCCACACCATCCTCCAAATCATTTATGAAGATATTGAACAAAACCGGCCCAAGGACCGACCCTTGGGGAACTCCACTTGATACCGGCTGCCCACTAGACATGGAGCCATTGATCACTACCTGTTGAGCCCGACAATCTAGCCAACTTTCTATGCACCTTATAGTCCATTCATCGAGTCCATACTACTTTAACTTACTGGCAAGAATACTGCGGGAGACTGTGTCAAAAGCTTTGCTAAAGTCAAGGAACAACACATCTACTACTTTCCCCTCATCCACAGAGTCAGTTATCTTATCATAGAAGGCAATTAGATTAGTCAGGCATGACTTGCCCTTGGTGAATTCATGCTGACTATTCCTGATCACTTTCCTCTCCTCTAAGTGCTTCAGAATCGATTCCTTGAGGACCTGCTCCATGATTTTTTCAGGGACTGAGGTGAGGCTGACTAGCCTGTAGTTCCCAGTATCCTCCTTCTTCCCTTTTTTAAAGATGGGCACTACATTAGCCTTTTTCCAGTCATCCAGGACTTCCCACGATCACCATGAATTTTCAAAGATAATGGCCAATGGCTCTGCAATCACATCCGCCAACTCCTTTAGCACTCTCGGATGCAGTGCATCCGGCCCCATGGACTTATGCTTGTCCAGCTTTTCTAAATAGTCCCAAACCACTTCTTTCTCCACAGAGGGCTGGTTGTTTCCTCCCCATATTGTGCCACCCAGTGCAGTAGTCCGGGAGCTGGCCTTGTTCGTGAAGACAGAGGCAAAAAAAGTATTGAGTACATTAGCTTTTTCCACATCCTCTGTTACTAGGTTGCCTCCCTCATTCAGTAAGGGGCCTACGCTTTCCTTGACTTTCTTCTTGTTGTTAACATACCTGAAGAAACCCTTCTTGTTACTCTTAACATCTCTTGCTAGCTGCATGTGATTTGGCCTTCGTGATTTCACTCCTGCATGCCCGAGCAATATTTTTATACTCTTCCCTGGTCATTTGTCCAATCTTCCACTTCTTGTAAGCTTCTTTTTTTTGTGTTTAAGATCAGCAAGGATTTCACTGTGAAGCCAAGCTGGTAGCCTGCCATATTTACTATTCTTTCTACACATCGGGATGGTTTGTCCCTGTAACCTCAATAAGGATTCTTTAAAATACAGCCAGTTCTCCTGGATTCCTTTCCCCCTCATGCTGTTCTCCCAGGGGATCCTGCCCATCAGTTCCCTGCGGGAGTCAAAGTCTGCTTTTCTGAAGTCCAGGGTCCGTATTCTGCTGCTCTCCTTTCTTCCGTGTCAGGATCCTGAACTCTACCATCTCATGGTCACTGCCTCCCAGGTTCCCATCCACTTTTGCTTCCCCTACTAATTCTTCCTGGTTTGTGAGCAGCAGGTCAAGAAGAGCTCTGCCCCTAGTTGGTTCTTCCAGCACTTGCACCAGGAAATTGTTCCTTACACTTTCCAAAAACTTCCTGGATTGTCTGTGCACCGCTGTATTGCTCTCCCAGCAGATATCAGGGTGATTTAAGTCTCCCATGGGAACAAGGGCCTGTGTTCTAGTAACTTCCGTGAGTTGCCGGAAGAAAGCCTCATTCCCCTGGTCCAGTGGTCTATAGCAGACCACCACGACATCACCCTTGTTGCTCACACTTTTAAACTTAATCCAGAGATTCTCAGGTCTTTCTGCAGTTTCATACTTGAGATCTGAGCAGTCATACTGCTCCCTTACATACAATGCAACTCCCCCACCTTTTCTGCCTGCCTGTCCTTCCTGAACAGTTTATATCTATCCATGACAGTACTCCAGTCATGTAAGTTATCCCACCAAAGTCTCTGTTATTCCAATCACACCATAATTCCTTGACTGTGCCAGGACTTCGAGTTCTCCCTGCTCGTTTCCCAGGCTTCTTGCATTTGTGTATAGGCACTTGAGATAACTTGCTGATCATCCCTCTTTCTCAGTATGAGGCAAGAGCCCTCCCCTCTCATGCACTCCTGCTCGTGCTTCCTCCCAATATCTCACTTCCCCACTTACCTCAGGGCTTTGGTTTCCTTCCCCCGTGAACCTAGTTTAAACCCCTCCTCACTAGGTTAGCCAGCCTGCTTGCGAAGATGTTCTTCCCTCTCTTTGTTAGGTAGAGCCCGTCTCTGCCTAGCACTCCTTCTTGGAACACTGTCCCATGTTCAAAGAATCCAAAGCCTTCTCTCTGACACCACCTGTGTAGCCATTCGTTGACTTCCACAATTCGACGGTCTCTACCCAGGCCTTTTCCTTCCACGGGGAAGATGGACGAGAACATCACTTGCACCTCAAACTCCTTTATCCTTCTTCCCAGAGCCACGTAGTCTGCAGTGATCTGCTCAAGGTCATTCTTGGCAGTATCATTGGTGCCCACGTGGAGAAGCAGGAAGGGGTAGCAATCCGAGGGCTTGATGAGTCTCGGCAGTCTTTCTGTCACATCGTGAATCCTAGCTCCTGGCAAGCAGGAGACTTCTCTGTTCTCCTGGTCGTGGCAGCAGATAGATGATTCGGTCCCCCTGAGGAGAGAGTCCCCAACCACCACCACCCGCCTCCTTCTCTTGGGAGCAGTGGTCATGGAACCCCTAACCCTAGCACATTGCATCTCATGCCTTCCAATCGGCGGAGTCTCCTTCTGTTCCCTTCCCTATAAAATGTTATGGCACATTGCTGTATGACTTATTTTAATACAGTATTACTAAACCTGTAAATATATACAGAAACCAAGTGTAGGAATCAGACTGAATTTAGAACTGAGTTACTATAAACTTCAGAGGGAGGTATGACATATGCATAAATTCACCTGTCCCCCTGAGAAATACCTATTTAAATATATAATTTACTGAACAGACTTGCTGTACAAGTTTTGATAGATGACTAGTCATCTAGGAACATAGAAAATTGACTCTTATTAGATGTCAACTATGTGTAGAAAAATTTGGAACTGTTCCTAATTCCTCCTCACTAAAGCATATAGACTCTGAGGTGCATGCAACACTGTCCCAGGCAGACCAGTGGGTAGGAGGATGCTGTGGGACACTTCCCTTGTCCACCAAGCAGATCACTGTATCAGCTAGTATGACCTGATAGCGGATGATCTGGCAGAGGGGTTTACTGAGGGTTACAAGTCCCCCTCCTACCTTGGAATTGTACACAATTATTTGGCCTAGCCTTGGAGGTCTCCAGGGAGTGTACCTTCCACCTTTTTGCAAAATTTCACAAAAATGAAGATAAGTCTGCCTTGCTGTACTATGACTTCATTTTCCCCTTTGAATTTATGCAGTTGAAATAAACTTTGTATTTATACTAAATTTAATGGTTTTTCCATACATCCTTAGACATGAACAAAATTGAATCCAGGTTTAGATGGATCAGTAGTAACCACCTATTCATACAGCTTACATTTCTATATATCCCATTACTCTTTGTGCTGGGTACCATGAAATCTGATTTATTTTATTTTTTTAATGATTCAGCTGTCATAGAAAGCAACTCATTCAGAAAATTATTTACTAAAATTCTCTTATCATGCAATAAAATTAAGTCATTAGGAATGTGGTTGACAGACACACAATAACCATTAAGAAGACCATTTCCTGTGCTAGGTTGGAACCAACTAAGATCCTTGCACTTAATCTTTCAAAGAGTAGCTCTTTGCTGTTTATTAAGGCTGGAATTTTGTGTGGCTGAAAGTACCACAAGGTTATAGTTGGGTTTGTTGGCTCTCTTTTCCCTCCAAGGGTTATGAAAAATGTAGAGCTTCTTCAGTACATACACACTACACATAACATAACTTACTCTCTGTATGGGGAAAAAATTTCTGAAGTATCAACCATTCTACCAGTGAGAATTTTGCATTAGGATAAGAAAGTCTGAATATAAGTCAATCTAGGAAAATATTTATTTTGAAGATTAACGAGGGCCTAAATCGTGCTCCTTCCCATTTGGTCACCTCCCAGCCTCCTCTCCTCCCTCCCTTGCAACTCATGGCCCCTAAGTGAGCCCATAGGTCTTGAAAGGCAATGCAAGCAATGTGATTATCCTGCAGAGGGAACAAAAAGCAAGTGCAGGGTGGATTCTCACACACCCTGCACATGACAGAGCTATGCACGGAAGTTTTGGGAGCTCAGCCAGGGATGTGCCCAGTAGATCTGCATTTTTGCCCAGGGGCTGTACTAGCAACCATAGGGTATGAATGTCCATGGTCTGTGGTAGCAACTGTGGGAAAACTACTCTAGCATTCAGCAGCCCAAATATTCTCCCCTCCCTTGATCCCTGTGGAATACACCTTTGCTCTCCAGGTTGCTCTTACTTCAGGTTGGGTCCTAAATTAACCAATTGAGCCATAATATATTACTTTTGTAGTCATCAAATCTCTCCTGCTGGGAAAGATGTTCCACGGTGTTTTCTCCATTACAAAGTCAATACTGTACAAGTAAACCACTTTTACAGCATTAAACACCACTCTTACTGCTGATGGGAGCTCAATGCTAAGTGTGGTCTGTAGTCTACAGACTCCCAAGTAATTCCTCTTTTATTGTGGACGTGTAAAACTTACTGTACTATACCTTTTATACACTAGGTAAATATCAGGAAACCTCCACTTAACACGCTTTAACGTAGCGCTCTGTAGGGTCAACGTTAAGTCAGAAAGACTGACCCAATTAGATAAACTCTTGGAAGGATTACATGGATATTCTAGAAACTTATTAGCCAGAAGAAAATCACTTTGAAGTTTGAGATCTGTAAAGCTGAAGAAAAGCCAAGTACAGTGTCTCATGTATCTCAGTCATGTAGGATAGATTAGTTTAATTAATACACTTTACTTTGTAGCTTTACACAGCCATTTTGGAACAGCTGTTTTAAACGTAACAACTAATCAGCTTGGAGTTGCCTAAACTTTTATTATTTGTGGCTTTCAGTTTTATTCTAAAGTTGGTTAACAAGTGAGGCAAAGTACGAGGAGAATCGTGTCCATTTTCCCATATGCACAGCACAAAAGCATTTCAAATAATTACACAAAGAATGAACTGTTTAGAAACTGGTTTCAGAGTAGCAGCCATGTTAGTCTGTATTCGCAAAAAGAAAAGGAGTACTTGTGGCACCTTAGAGACTAACAAATTTATGAGAGCATAAGCTTTCATGAGTTACAGCTCACTTCATCAGATGCATTTGTGAGCTGTAGCTCACGAAAGCTTATGCTCTCATAAATGTGTTTAGTCTCTAAGGTGCCACAAGTACTCCTTTTCTTTTTGTTTAGAAACTGACTCCCATCATTTTTTGAATATAACAGACATTGTCTGAACTTTTTGATACAGTATCTTGCATTAAATAGCAACTTAGTAAATTCAGAGTAAATTCTTACCATCGGGGAGACTATATACAGACTATAAGAATGATCACTCTTCATGTCAATTTTGTTTTCCGCATATTCCTTAAACAAGTACTTTGAATTAACATTTAAAGCTCATCTTTGTGAGGAAAAATCCTAGGCTGAAGCTGGATTTTTACAAGCAATTGAAAGAGAGTTTAGCTTTCCAAAGTTGGATTTGTAATATTTACAATTTAAACAAAAGGAGAGGAAGGGACAAAGAGATATGACAAAAAGTTGTTTGTTAAAATGGGGATGTTAAGCTTTAACATGTTGTGAGGCGTTTCCCGCCCCCCCTCAATTCTTCTCAGTGAGGAGTTAATTGCATTTTACACTTGAGATCTCCCTTTCATAAGAGAAACCTAGTAAAATGAAATAGAGACAAAATGGCACTTGCTCTTACCTTGCGTGTTCATTGCCAAATCTAACCTGTTAAATACCTGAATGTTGTACAGAAAAGTGGCGCAGAGGACAAATTCAGGCTTATGAATGATCAACATAAAAATACTCTACTTGTCAAATTATGTAGGTCTGATTTCATAGATGTTATTGAAGGGATAATAACTCTATTTGTTGGAGATGCAAAAAAGCAGATGGAGACATCTGATATAAAATTGGTATGAACAACTTCATTTAGAGCAATCGGCTAGCTTGAAAACATCAGCTAATTTATTTTGTTTGACAACTCACTATAGGTTAAATTAGTACTTTGATACTATGGTGATGTGTGCTCAATGGTGATAGCTACTCTACAAATCAATAGATACATAAGGGATTTTAATTTTGTTCTTAGAAGTAGCTTGTGTCAAAAGACTCTTGGGAGTCCAGTTCAGATGGCCTGTCCAGGAGGGATAGTTCCATAGTCCTGCTGTCACCTGTCCTAAACTACTTTGAGGAATTAAGTGCTATTGCCAGTGCAGGGCTGGTGTTACCTTCCCCACCATTGTCATTCTTTTTAACCATTCCAAGGAGCTTATGCTGTGTCTTCTTTTTTCTCAGGTTGGGTTGCCAAAAAGTAGCAGAAATTTTTCTCTTTTGAGGTGGAGTGTGTGTGGGTGAGGTCCCTGCGGAAGAGGGGAATGGCAGGAACCCAGTATAGTCCTTCCCTCCCTCCTTCCAAGACTCTGAATGCTCTTCTCTGTGAATACCATGCGACTAGAGCGCCTTGGATTTTGAAAAAAAACATGGTGGTCTGGAGAATAGTGGCAATCAGTGGTCCCTCCCACTTGTCAGGGCATTGTACCTTGGCAAATGATCACATTTTTCTAAACATGATTCTACCAGGAGCTAATACTGCCAGGGTTGAGCCACCAGTGGGGGCCTGGCTGCAAGTGAGCTGTGCAACTTGAGTGTTGGGAGTAAATTGGAGGGGTATTTAAATGGCAACATCCCCTGCTTTTTCACACAGACACTAATTCCTTGCCCAGAAGGCAATGGAATGTCAGCAGAGTGAACTGTACAGAAATCTCCAAGTAATTAGCAATAGGACCCAGTGATTCTCACACTGTAAATACAGTAAATAGTGTTTCTCCTAGACATGGAAATACTATGGTGATGGGTGCTTTAAAATTGCATATACTGTATAATTTTTAAAAAAACAAACATTTTCAGTAAGTTTAAGATTTAGAGTTTTGGGGGTTTATTGCAACTTTAATATAGTATAGAGTTGTAGAAAAAAGTAATAAAAATAAAGGTAAACCAGCGTATGCAACTGTATATTTGTTCCTCTATTTAATTTACTACTGTGGCATTAGATGCAAAGATATGTTGCAAGTTGAATAGAATTGCAACCTTATAAATTCTCGTCATGTGGGATGATATGTCGATCAGAATATGATGGAAACGATTATGTGGTCACTCTACTGTGCACTGATGTCAGAATGCTACTAAACAATGAGATATTTACAAAAAAGAAAAGGAGTACTTACGGCACCTTAGAGACTAACAAATTTATTTGAGCATAAGCTTTCATGAGCTACAGCTCACTTCATCAGATGCATTCAGTGGAAAAAACAGTGGGGAGATTTTTTATCTATCTATCCACACACACACACACACACACACACAGAGAGAGAGAACATGAAACAATGGGTTTTATCATACACACTGTAAGGAGAGTGATCACTTAAGATGAGCTATTACCAGCAGGAAGGAGGGGGGAAAGGAGGAAAACCTTTTGTGGTAATCAAAGTGGGCCATTTCCAGCAGTTAACAAACAAGAACATCTGAGGAACAGTAGGGGGTGGGGTGGGGGGAGAAATAACATGGGAAATAGTTTTACTTTATGTAATGACCCATCCACTCCCAATCTCTATTCAAGCCTAAGTTAATTGTATCCAGTTTGCAAATTAATTCCAATTCAGCAGTCTCTCATTGGAGTTTGTTTTTGAAGGTTTTTTTGTTGAAGGATAGCTACTCAGATCTGTAATCGTGTGACCGGAGAGATTGAAGTGTTCTCCAACTGGTTTTTGAATGTTATAATTCTTGACGTCTGATTTGTGTCCATTTATTCTTTTACATAGAGACTGTCCAGTCTGACCAATGTACATGGCAGAGGGGCATTGCTGGCATATATCACATTGGTAGATGTGCAGGTGAACGAGCCTCTGATAGTGTGGCTGATGTGATTAGGCCCTATGATGGTGTCCCCTGAATAGTTATTTATATATGCCAATGTACCCCAACTGTAGATCAGGCCCATTACTTTTAGCCATTACAATTCTGTGGTATATGGATCATTACATGTTGTTCTGAAATACCATCTGATCATACAGCTGTGTTCCATGGTAGAGGCTTCCATATTGTTTCAAGATGGGAGAAAGTGGCAGAGGACTAAATTCCAGGCATTCACATTCCTGTTTTGAGCCCTCAAAGGTAGTGGTGATTGTACAACACCTTTTAGAATACACAGCAAAACATTGTGCTCCTCTCCTTTCCTTACTCAAGTTTATCTCTGTTTCTCACTTCTAGTGGTCTCCCACGGGATCTTTACCTTTAACTCTTTCCTACTAACACTGAGCAAAAGTAAGGGTAAGTGGCATTCAGCAGGTTTCATATGACCATCCAAATGAAGCTCATTTGTGGTAGAAATTTTACCTGAATCCATGTAATTGTTTTGTTTTTAATAATGAAAGGACCAGTTTCTATTTTCAAATCACACCAATGAAGTCTGGAGTAATTATTTTAGTCAGTGGAGTTGCTCTTTGTTTAAAGCAGCCTGAATGAAAATAGAACTTAAGTGTACATTTTTATTTTCTTAACTAGCACCCATAGTATATTACTTCAGGTGATCTCATCTCTGTTACTACAGAGCAAGACACACTGCCCTGTCCTCCTTTGCCATGCCTTGCCCTGCCCTGAAGAGCTTACTTAGAGACAGAGAATGGGAGAAAGGAAGTGTTCTCCTTATTTACAGAGAACAGAGATTAAGTGACTTGCCCAATGCTACACAAAATGTTTGTGAAAGAGCCTGTCTGTGAACAAATGGATCCCCTGAGTCCCAAAGCCTTAACCACAAGAACATTCTTCTTCAAATAGTTGCATTAAAAGTGTCAGGCATCAAGGCCGGAAGCAGAGCTAATCTCCAGGCAGCCTCATCAGTAAAGCTGACATGCATCAGGCTGCCTGATTGGCTGGAGGGACCAGCAGGCTAGCGATTTAAACCAGCAACAGCTGCTCCTCGCTGGTTGCTCAGTGCTTATGCCCACCACTGTTTCCGCTCCTGTGTTGCCTTGTTCCACCTACTCCTGCCTTGCACCCAGACTTGCTTCTTTCCTGCCCATGTCTTGACCCCTCCACCCCTGCTTGACTGATACCCTGTTCACTCCAGTTCCTGACCTCCAGCTTGACGTGTGGCTTTGGCTTCTGACTACTAATTCTGGCTTGGCCCTTGGCTCTGATTTCTGGCTTTTGAACTCCAGCTTGACCCTTTACTTCAGCTTCTCACCACTGGGTATCTTATTTCACCTAAGAGCATGGCAATGGACCCCTGGAAGGTGACACCCATCCCTGATTTGGTGGCACCTAAGGTTAACTGTGGAATCCAACACTTCCTGAGTTTGCTAATTTTTATAGATGATTTAGCCCAGTATTCTGTGCTCTGGCTAATCCTCACACAGATTTGCTGCAAAAGGGAGTCCAGTTTTCATGGTTCTCAGAAGCACAGCCTGCCTTTAATAATTTTTGTAGCAGAGATCCATCACAGCTCATATCTTGATCCACTCAGACTCTGCCAGATCATTTACAGTGGAGGTGAACATTTCAAACTTTGCACTAGGGCAGTCCTTTCCCAACCTACTGATGTTATGATCAGCTTCACATGTGCGCTTTTTATTTGCAAAGATGAACTCCTGCTGAGATGAATTATGATATCCTGGACAAGAACTGCTGGCCATCAAAGCAGCCTTTGAAGAAAGGTGCTATCTTCTGCAAAGGGCTATACTCCCAATCCAAGTTCTGATGGATCATAAAAACTTGCAATACCTAAAAATGGCCAGGCATCTGATCCAGCAGCAGGCACGCTGATCCATCTTCTTTGTGTGCTTCAAGTTTGTGATCTCTCCTGGACGGGGACAAAGAGGGGGAAGGCAGATGCATTGACATGAAAGAGTGAGTATTACAAACTTGGTGAGGAGACTATGTCCATGATTCTCAAGCCCTCAAACTTCATTTCTAGCACCAGAGCCTCCAACCTGTTATCCTCAATCTGTTCTCTGTTACCTAGCAATCAGTTTGGCATCCAAACCTGTCAAACCTTAGACCACGACCCAAACAAGATCTCCACAATCTTCCAGGATGGGATTCTATACTATGAGGCACTCATCTGTGTGTCCGAAAAAGCCACTCAGCTTCGAGTCCTACAACTCTGCCCTGATGTTCCCCTAGCAGGCCACTTTGGCTGTTCAAAGACTCAAGATTTGGTTTCCAGGAACTTTTGGTTGCCTGCCACACATCTCTGTTGCATCCTACTTAGATTTCTGTAATCTTTCTACCCAGTCCAAGACCTCTGTTCAAGACCCCTCAGTCTCCTCCAGCCTTTACCCACTTTGCCTTGCTCTTGGACCATCATTTCCGTGGTCCTTATCATGGAACTATGAACCTCCCAAGGCCACACTACCATTCTAGTGGTGGTTGACCTCTTAACCAAGGTGGCACATTTTGTTCCATGCCAAGTGCTTCCCTCTGCTCAGAAAACTGCCTGCTTGTTTGTGAGCAACATCTTTTGTCTCCGCAGCTTGCCTATTGGTGTGGTATCTGTTGTGGATTCCAGTTTATTTCTCATTCCTGGTGAGAATTTCTATGCATCTGAGTATTGATGCTCTAATCTCTACAGTTTATCACCCCAGCACCAATCATCAGGCAGAGCAGGTCAATATGGTCCCTGAACAGTACCTACTTTGCTTCCTAATTAAACTATCAAGATGATTGGATGTCCCTGATCCCTCATGCTGAATACGTTTACAATACCACAAATGTCTCCACGAAGTAGACTCCTTTCTTTGCTAACTGTGGTTTCCATCTTCATGCTCATTCAGAGATCCTCTCTGAATCATTGATGCCTGTTACAGAACTCATGGACCACATTCACCAGATATACCAAGAACTCCCCCAGAAGCAGTTAGAAGTCATCAAGACAACCTACAAATAGTATGCTGCCAACTGCTCCCACGAGCCAACACCTGGCTTCAGGTTAGGGGATAAAGTATGGTTGTCTGCCCGGAATCTGGTACACTCACCCTTCCATGAAGCTAGGCCATAAGTAGCTGAGGACTTTCCAGATCATGCAACAGACTAACCCAGTTACATTCAAGTTACAGCTACAAGATTACTTCAAGATTCGTCCCACCTTCTATGTCTGTCTTCTAAAACCTGTAGTCAAGAATTCCTTCCCACTCCTCCTCCTCCTATAACCATTCAGGGCCAAGAAAAATATGTGGTTCAGATTCTAGACTCGTCAGGTCTGAGAAAAACTACAATATCTAATTCAGGGGTTCTTAACTTTCCAGACTACTCTACCCTTTTCAGGAGTCTGACTTTTTTTTTTTAAGCAAGTAGTTTTTAAATGAGGTGAAACTTGGGGTATGCAAAAAAAAAGACAAAAATATAAAAACTGTCACAGCACACTAGTGCTGAAGCCTGAGCCCCACTGCCTGGGAACTTGCAGAACATGTCCATGTCCTGGATCTCCTGTGTGCCTTTCACTATGCTTACCTTGAGAAACCGGGTCCCAAGGCCCCTAGACAACATGCTTGGGTGCAGGGGAGGACACTGTCAGGAGTCAGGGCCTGCAGCACAGCTAATATCCAGGCAGCCTCATCAGTCCTGTTGACCTGAAGCAGGACAACTGACTGGCCATGCCACCTGGTTGGATGGAGGAGCCAGCAGGCAGCTCTTAAATTAGCAACAGCTCGCTGGCTGCTCAGTGCTCATATGCACCACTGTGCCAACTCTTCTGTTACTTTGTTCCTTCTGCTCCTGCCTTGAATCAAGACTTGCCTTGGTCTTGCTCCTGCCTTGAATCCCTCCTTGCCTGATACCCTGCTTGCTCCAGTTCATGACCTCTGGCTTCTGACTACTGATGCTGGCTTGACCGTCAGCTCTGGTATCTAGGCCGTGACCTCTGAATTGACCCTTAGCTCCAGTTTCCAACTACTGACTCCAGCTTTGATCCTAAGCCTTGGTTACTGTCATGGGGCAATGACTCACCAGTGACACCTCCTGCTGCTTGTCATCAGGGAATTAGCATCCAGCCTCCAGAGCGCCTCCTTCAGGCCAGTGTCTTGCCGCTCCAGCCCCCGTGTCCCTCCCAGAACCCTGTTCCCTTGTCTTGGGTGCTGCCTCCTGGCAGTATCCCCACAGTTTTGGGTCTCCCCCTCCCAGGGGAACCCCTACCCGCTATTCCCACCTCACCTCAGTCTTAGGCTACTGCCAGTCACCAACTAGCCCCCGCTTCCCAGAGCAGACTGCAGTATAAGCCACTCATCACAGGCCAGAGGGTTTGGACCTGCTGCCTCTGCCTACCCGTGGCTGCCCCTGCAACCCCCATACCTAACAGGCCTTCCCAGGCCTGCAGCCTGGGGCTTTCCTAGGCCTGAGCTCCCCGGCTCCCTTGGACTTCCCCAGCCCTGTTGTAGGTACTTTCTCAGCCCTTGCAGCCAGGTCCCCTTCTCTCCAAGCTCAAGAGAGTCTCTACTGAACTTCTGGCTCAAAGCCTTTATAGAGTCAGCTGGGCCATGATTGGGGCATGGCCCTCAGCTGCCACCACTTCCCCCAGTCAGCCAGGGTTTCACTCCCTTCCCCAGCCCCAGCGCTCTGCAGGGCTTTTCCAATCCCTTCAGGGCTGGAGTGGGTGCTCATCCCACTACACCCCCCAAAGAACCCCCTCATCCTTGGGTTCAGGGGGGATTCTTGACCTAGGCTCCCCGAGGCTACCCCTCAACATCACCCTTCCAGGCCTGCCCGCTTCTTCTCCATGGACTCTCAGGCCTGGGCCATCTCCCAGACTTGGGCTTCAGCCTTTCTGCGGGCCAGCTCCACAGCCTCTATCTACACCCATAGGTCCTGGTCCCCCAAGCCCTCTTACCTTAGGGTCTGGGTTCCCACAGCCACCTGCGCTACCCCGACCTGGGTCCCAGCCTCCTGGGTTTCATCCTCAGCTACTGCCTCCATGATGGTCTGGGTTCCCTCCATCCTGGTCGCCGTCTCTTCCAGTCTTGGTCCTTCCAGGCACACAGTCACCTTTCCCAGCCTCTCCTCAGTTCCCCTGAGGGGGCAATGGCCCCATTTCTGGCAGCCCCAGCAGGTTCCCTGCCTACAGGCAGTCTTGAGTCTTTCTTGGCCGCTCTGGCCTGGGCAGGCCCAATGCATGTGGCCTGTCTGCCAAAAGGCCCAACAGGTTGGCAGCCGCCCGGGTTTTCGCACCCGGCGGCCTGCCTACAGGACCTCTCCTTGTCCCAGTCAGGTCTGTGGTGCCCTGCCCCTATACCCATAGGAACAGTCCAATTTCAAATGCCTCATTCGTCTGCAGGCATAGCAGGCCTGATGCTCTGCCACTGGCCTCCTGGCCCTGGCGCTCAGCCCCTCACGCCATGTTCTCCGGTTCCTCGCAGACCCCTCTCTGAGGTGTTGTATCAGAGCCTGCTGCTCCTTACCCAGCTGCCCCATCCTATTGTGGAGGGCCCTCTGCCCCTTCCACAGTTGCTCATGGGCTTCCAGAGTCCCTTTAGGTCTTCTGCCCCCTTCCATTGGGGCACCGACCCTAGTGCCCAACCTGGGGTCTCTGCATAATAAACCTCAGCATACCCGGGATCCATCATCCCCTTTTTCTCTACCTTCTAGTCCCTGGGCAATAGTCCCGCTGTCCTCACTCTGCCCCTTGTATTGGGGGCAGACCGCTCATGCCTGCATTCTCCACCACTTGTTACGGGGCAATGACTCACCGGCAGCACCTCCTGCTGGTCGTTGTTGGGGAATTAGCATCCAGCCTCTGGAGCGCCTCTTTCAGGCCAGTGTCTCACCGCCCCTAGCCCCCATGTCCCTCCTGGACCCCAGTGCCCTTGTCTTGGGTGCTGCCCCCTAGCAGTACCCCCCACAATTCTGGGTCTCCCCCTCCCAGGGGAACCCCCACCCACCCACCCACTATCCCCACCTTGCCTCAGTCTGAGGCTACTGCCAGTCACCAACTAGCCCCCGCTCCCTGGAGCGGACTGCAGTATAAGCCCACAGGCAAGGGGATTTAGACCTACTGCCCCTACAACCCCCATACCAAATAGGCCTTTCCAGGCTTGCAACCTGGGACTTTCCTAGGCCCCAGCTCTGTTGTAGGTACTTTCTCAGCCCTTACAGCCAAGTTCCCCCTCTCCAAGCTCAAGAGAATCTCTACTGAACTTCTGGCTCAAAGCCTTTATAGAGTAAGCTGGGCCCTGATTGAGGCGTGGCCCTCAACTGCAACCACTTCTCCCAGTCGGCCCCAGCCCTCTGCAGGCCTTTTCCAACCCCTTCAGGGTTGGAGTGGGTGCTTATCTCGCTACAGGAGGGAGGCTCAGGCTGCCCTGCTGGCTAGAGCTCTCTCCTTCTTGGGCTGCTGTGGCTGGCTAGAGCTCTCTCCCTCCCTGGAGGACTACTGTTGGCTAGGATCTCTTCTGGGAGCCGCTGTTGCCCCTATGGGGAAGGGGGGCCTTGCTGGCCTGCCCCCCATTCCCACTCCTCTGGAGGAAGGAGAAGCAAGGACCCAACTACCACCACCACCGTTGTCTCCTCTTCTGCCTGGGTCCTCACCTAGCTGGCTGCCGCCCGCTTGCTGCTTCTGCTCCTAAGCTTGCTGTCTCGTCAAGGAGGAAGAAGACCGCTGTGAGGAATTGTGGAGGGGGTCGGTTATTGGACTGAGTGCCTTTAACAGCTGTGCTCCTGGGGTGGTGGTAGCCTTTTGCTGCTATGGGGGTCTGGGGGAGAGATGTGGAGCTCTCCCCTAGTCCTGCTGCCCCCCTTGCCACATCTTCCTCCTCCTCCACCACCACCCCCCCCTTTTTGCCACCACCCCCTCCACCAACCCAGCTGACCATCAACACCTGCTGCTCACCCCTCGACTGGGCTGCTTGCTTCTTCGCCCACCACCATCTGGGACTGTTTCCAGCAGGGAGCAAGGACTGGCGTGAGTTCCACAAGCACTCTTGGATGCCCTCCCCCCTTCTTTTTTTTTTTTTTTTTTGGACTTGGTCCCCCTCCCTCAGTTGCATTTGGGTGGGGGGCCACTCTGCTACCCCCAAGCCCAGTTTTTTCCTCCCTTCCTACTGTAGCTCCCTGGAAGGTTTTTCCCTGGTTGTTTGCCTGTCCCACTCTGGCCCCATCCTAGGTTCCTGGGTTTGTTAGTGTGCCTGCCCCGACCCAACTCTTGTTAATTTGTTACTTTGCCTGCCCCACCCTTCCTCAGGAGTTTGGTTCCCCCCCCTTTTGCTCTACTTGCCCCACCCTCAGTTTGCTGTTCCCCCTGACTCCTGCTGATCCCTGCCCTGCCCAATCCACAGTTTGTGCCCATGTGCCCTTCCAGAGCGCTTGTGTCCCCTCCTTTTTAAGTTGTTTACCCTGATCACTGCACCCCCCCGATGCCATTGTAGTCCTTCCCCATGCAAGTGCAACCGGAGGAGCTGGCGCCCACCCTGCACCCGTGATTGTCCCCCTCTCCTTTGTTGTCCCTGTGTCCTCCTTTTGCTGGCACCCTCCTCCCCTACCTGCAGGCTCGTGGGGAGGAGTGGTTGCTTCTTCCCTTCCCCTGGTGCCCTCCTACAGTTCCCCCTCCCCCCACACTGGTACCCTCCTTCCTGCATAAAGTTTAACAGGGAGGAGTGGCTGGCCTTGTCCCATTTCCCCTATTCTTATTGCCCTGTCTGCTGGACCCTCCTCCCCTGCGTGTCATCTAGTGGGGAGGAGCAGTTATCCATTGTCCTATCCCTAATTTAGGGCCTCCTCCTGCCTTTTCCCACTTTGGAGGAGGACCCTGCTCCTATAGTTTCCCCCTTGCCACCACCCTTGCCCACCCCAGTGGCTACCCTCTCAGCCACCACTAGCCCAGACTCTGCCGCTGCCATGGCTGCCCCTTCCACCGGCAAAAAGGGCCAGGGGAATAAAAAGGGCAAAGGCCCCACCTGGAAAACAAAACCTCCCGTTGGTGGGGCTGCCATTCCTGCTGCAGCCCTGACATCTGCTGCGGCCCCTTCCTCCCCAGCCGTTCCCTCCACCAGCTCTGGGGACGCTCCATCTCTAGCCCCCAGAGCGTACACCCAGGTGGCCACCGCCCCCCCGCATGCCATCTCCGGTACCATTCCTGGCAGCTGGGACCCTTTCCCCTCGCTGACCAGGAGGCACGGTGTCCACTGCCTCCTGGTGTCTGCCTCTCCCCAAGTTGAAACACACTTGCGGGTGCTGGCGAGGGTAGTAGGGCCCACGGCCATCGTGGCAGCTTCCAAGATGTATGGTAAGGTTGTGTTCTTCCTGGCATCAGAGGCCGCAGCTCAGGAGGCGGTAGAGAAGGACATGGCGGTGGGGGCGTGTTTGTTCCCCTAGAACCTCTGGAAGACTTGGGTGTACGGGTGGTATTGACCTCTGTCCCACCCTTCCTGCCCAACGTTGCCCTGTTGCCTACCCTCTCCACCCTGGGGAAACCATCTCCATCATCAGCCCTCTCCTGCTGGGCTGCAAGGACCCTGCCCTCCGCCACGATTTGTCCTTCCGCCGGCAGGTGCAGATTCAAGTGCTGCTGGCGACACGTGGTGGGGTGGCACTCGAGGGGTCCTTCTAGGTGCCCTACCGGGTGGCCCATTACTGGGTCCGTTATTTGATAGGGGAGCCCCGGTGCTTTCTCTGCTGGGCGACGGGGCACGTCCGGAGGGACTGCGCCCTGGCTCAGCCCAGAGGAATGTCCGGGACCCCCGAGACCCGGGAGGGCGTCGGCCCTATTACCGCCAGTGACCCCTGGCAGCTTGGCTGACACTGCTGCTGCCCCTCCTCCTGCAGAGGAGAGGATGGCAAGACCTTTGTCAGCTGAGGGAGAGGGCCCGCCTCAAGGGGAGTTTTCGCTTCCTCCCGTTGTCCCACCCTTGCCGCCCCAAGCCCCAAAATGATCGTCCTTGCCCCCTGCCTCTGTTGACCGGCCCTCTACCTCCACTTTGGAGGGCTGGGTGCTCGTCCAGGGAAAGCGCGGCACCCAAAAATCATGGGCTCGATCCCTCCCCTCTGAGGAAGAGGGAGAGGAGGCCCCCCTAAAGATGCTGCAGGGGGCTGACGCTGTTCCATCTTCCACCACGCCCCCGGATGGAGCCCAGCAGGAGACGCAGGCAATGGTAGCCAGGGCAGCAGACGGAGATGCCACTGCCCCCTTCGTTGAGTCCTCTCCAGCGGAGGCTTATGTAGGAGTTCCCCGGCCCCTTTGCCATCTGTGCCCCCCGCCGCTGTCGATACCAGAGCTATTACTGCCCCGGTTACTGGAGGGGAGGACTCTGGGGTCACGGGGACTGAATTTACTTCCATATTTGAGGAGATCGAGGCCCTGCGTCTGACCCTGGTCAACCGGGGGAGGATGACTCCTCCCCCACCAGCGGGCCCCAATCTGGGTGGCGGCTTGGTTCCATCGCTCCCTCCTCTTTCTTCCTGCCCCTCACTCCCAGCTGTAGCACCCGCTCTGGTCCTGGGGGTGCTCCAGGCTCTCCCTATTTGCCCGGCTGTGGATGGCATCTCACCTGAGGCTGCCCAGCCCCCAGAGGTGACGGCCGATGCCAAGCGGTCAGGCCCCGGGCCTGTGGGCATGCCCTCTAGCACCCAGATGGAGCAGTTGGCTTCCTCTCCAGCGAGGGGCCCTACTGAAGTTTTCGTAGTGTCTGATGCTGTGGCTGCGGGTGATTGTGTTTCTCACAGCTCCCATGCCCGGCCTCAGTGCAGGCTCCTCTCTAACCTCTGTTCCTTTGTCCCCCAATCCCGGCCTAGAGGAGCTGCACCCCCATAGCCTGGCTGCAGTGGACTGTGAACCCATCAGTGTCCCTGCTCCTGTTCACTGCAGACTTTTGCCAGTGAAATGAGTCTGTATTTCAATAGGTTTGGCACTAGGGGTGGTTTGTTCTATATTTTTATTATTTTTAGTATGGATTTGTAGTGAAATACAATACAGATTGTAACATCTATTCCATCCTTAAGATTCATGGGATAAAAATTGCCAAATTTATCTTTACAAAATTCTGAGCAAAGAGTGGGATTTTTGTGGCAATCTTCCTTTAAGGATGTCAACATTTCAGTGATGATCTCACATTCAGTAGTCTGATACTTACACTGTTATTGGCCTGATCTAGTAAATCAATTAATAGACTCCTCTTGAGTTTGGCAGGCTTCAGACCATGCCCTGTGAGCTTGTCAAACAAAACAAACCCCCCAACCAACAGTAACCAGTCAATATCCTCAAGTATTAGTATTTTAAAATGATTGAAAAACTCAAACAAAAATGAATAAAAGAAAATAGGGGGGAGATTCTGATCACTTCTGTTAAAATTGGATAAACTTGATCTAAAATGTTCAGTTGGAAAGTTAGTAAAAAAAACCCCCAAATCTCTTGTATTTTACAATAGCAAGACATTTTTGTGAATGTAAATAGGAAACGGTTCACAGTAAATTATTAATCCATTACAGAATACTACATGGTAGCCAAATTTCTGGTTTTTTTTTCCCCCCCCCCATGAATTCAAACTGCTATACACAAATAGTACAAGATTCTTCTCATGGATACAATATGGCATCTAAGTATGATTATGTTTTTGCAAACTGGTTTTTATATCAAAAAAAACAATCAAAGACGAACAAAATACTGGCAAAACCATCAGATAGGATACTATATCTTCATACATTCTGAATGTCACATTTGAAAGACTTCTAATCTATAGTCAGAAAATAGAAATAAATATTTTACAATCATATTCCCCAAATCCCTATTACTATAGGGTTAAGGAAATACTCTTGTTTAGAATCATTGTTACCGTGGCCAATAAATGTATTTCATTGCTATGGTTGCAAAAACAAATATGCACTGTTGGAATGTGGTTAACAAACATAAGAATAAAGCAACATGGAAGGACTTACTGTCTGTGTAAGGTTAATAACTGAACTTTTGGAGGATAGATCAAACAAATAGGATTAACTGATTAAAACCAAATCACTATTACAACAACAGTATGTTGACTTGTATTGCTTCGGTTGTGACACATTCTCTAAGGAGCAAATTTCAATCTCACAGTGCAGCCCAAGTAACTGATCAAGATGTGATGTGATGTGACGGAGAGACTGCCGAGACTCACGTGATGTGACGGAGAGACTGCCGAGACTCATCAAGCCCTCGGATCGCTACCCCTTCCTGCTTCTCCACGTGGGCACCAATGACACTGCCAAGAATGACCTTGAGCGGATCACTGCGGACTACGTGGCTCTGGGAAGAAGGATAAAGGAGTTGGAGGCGCAAGTGGTGTTCTCGTCCATCCTCCCCGTGGAAGGAAAAGGCCTGGGTAGGGACCGTCGAATCGTGGATGTCAACGAATGGCTACGCAGGTGGTGTCGGAGAGAAGGCTTTGGATTCTTTGACCATGGGATGGTGTTCCATGAAGGAGGAGTGCTGGGCAGAGACGGGCTCCATCTTACGAAGAGAGGGAAGAACATCTTTGCCAGCAGGCTAGCTAACCTAGTGAGGAGGGCTTTAAACTAGGTTCACCGGGGGAAGGAGACCAAAGCCCTGAGGTAAGTGGGAAAGCGGGATACCGGGAGGAAGCACAGGCAGGAATGTCTGAGAGGGGAGGGCTCCTGCCTCATACTGGGAATGAGGGGCGATCAACAGGTTCTCAAGTGCTTATATACAAATGCACAAAGCCTTGGAAACAAGCAGGGAGAACTGGAGGTCCTGGTGATGTCAAGGAATTATGACGTGATTGGAATAACAGAGACTTGGTGGGATAACTCACATGACTGGAGTACAGTCATGGATGGTTATAAACTGTTCAGGAAGGACAGGCAGGGCAGAAAAGGTGGGGGAGTAGCACTGTATGTAAGGGAGCAGTATGACTGCTCAGAGCTCTGGTACGAAACTGTGGAAAAACCTGAGTGTCTCTGGATTAAGTTTAGAAGTGTGTGCAACAAGAGTGATGTCATGGTGGGAGTCTGCTATAGACCACCGGACCAGGGGGATGAGGTGGATGAGGCTTTCTTCCGGCAACTCACGGAAGCTACTAGATCGCATGCCCTGATTCTCATGGGTGCCTTTAATTTTCCTGATATCTGCTGGGAGAGCAATACAGCGGTGCATAGACAATCCAGGAAGTTTTTGGAAAGCGTAGGGGACAATTTCCTGGTGCAAGTGCTAGGGGAGCCAACTAGGGGGAGCGCTTTTCTTGACCTGCTGCTCACAAACCGGGTAGAATTAGTGGGGGAAGCAAAAGTGGATGGGAATCTGGGAGGCAGTGACCATGAGTTGGTTGAGTTCAGGATCCTGACGCAGGGAAGAAAGGTAAGCAGCAGGATACGGACCCTGGACTTCAGGAAAGCAGACTTTGACTCCCTCAGGGAACAGATGGCCAGGATCCCCTGGGGGACTAACATGAAAGGGAAGGGAGTCCAGGAGAGCTGGCTGTATTTCAAGGAATCCCTGTTGAGGTTACAGGGACAAACCATCCCGATGAGTCGAAAGAATAGTAAATATGGCAGGCGACCAGCTTGGCTTAATGGTGAAATCCTAGCGGATCTTAAACATAAAAAAGAAGCTTACAAGAAGTGGAAGCTTGGACATATGACCAGGGAAGAGTATAAAAATATTGCTCGGGCATGTAGGAAAGATATCAGGAGGGCCAAATCGCACCTGGAGCTGCAGCTAGCAAGAGATGTCAAGAGTAACAAGAAGGGTTTCTTCAGGTATGTTGGCAACAAGAAGAAAGCCAAGGAAAGTGTGGGCCCCTTACTGAATGAGGGAGGCAAGCTAGTGACAGAGGATGTGGAAAAAGCTAATGTACTCAATGCTTTTTTTGCCTCTGTTTTCACTAACAAGGTCAGCTCCCAGACTGCTGTGCTGGGCAACACAAAATGGGGAAGAGATGGCCAGCCCTCTGTAGAGATAGAGGTGGTTAGGGACTATTTAGAAAAGCTGGACATGCACAAGTCCATGGGGCCGGACGAATTGCATCCGAGAGTGCTGAAGGAATTGGCGGCTGTGATTGCAGAGCCCTTGGCCATTATCTTTGAAAACTCGTGGCGAACGGGGGAAGTCCCGGATGACTGGAAAAAGGCTAATGTAGTGCCCATCTTTAAAAAAGGGAAGAAGGAGGATCCTGGGAACTACAGGCCGGTCAGCCTCACCTCAGTCCCTGGAAAAATCATGGAGCAGGTCCTCAAAGAATCAATCCTGAAGCACTTAGAGGAGAGGAAAGTGATCAGGAACAGTCAGCATGGATTCACCAAGGGAAGGTCATGCCTGACTAATCTAATCGCCTTTTATGATGAGATTACTGGTTCTGTGGATGAAGGGAAAGCAGTGGATGTATTGTTTCTTGACTTTAGCAAAGCTTTTGACATGGTCTCCCACAGCATTCTTGTCAGCAAGTTAAGGAAGTATGGGCTGGATGAATGCACTATAAGGTGGGTAGAAAGCTGGCTAGATTGTCGGGCTCAACGGGTAGTGATCAATGGCTCCATGTCTAGTTGGCAGCCGGTGTCAAGTGGAGTGCCCCAGGGGTCGGTCCTGGGGCCCGTTTTGTTCAATATCTTCATAAATGATCTGGAGGATGGTGTGGATTGCACTCTCAGCAAATTTGCAGATGATACTAAACTGGGAGGAGTGGTAGATACGCTGGAGGGGAGGGATAGGATACAGAAGGACCTAGACAAATTGGAGGATTGGGCCAAAAGAAATCTAATGAGGTTCAATAAGGATAAGTGCAGGGTCCTGCACTTAGGATGGAAGAATCCAATGCACCGCTACAGACTAGGGACCGAATGGCTCGGCAGCAGTTCTGCGGAAAAGGACCTAGGGGTGACAGTGGACGAGAAGCTGGATATGAGTCAGCAGTGTGCCCTTGTTGCCAAGAAGGCCAATGGCATTTTGGGATGTATAAGTAGGGGCATAGCGAGCAGATCGAGGGACGTGATCGTTCCCCTCTATTCGACACTGGTGAGGCCTCATCTGGAGTACTGTGTCCAGTTTTGGGCCCCACACTACAGGAAGGATGTGGATAAATTGGAAAGAGTACAACGAAGGGCAACGAAAATGATTAGGGGTCTAGAGCACATGACTTATGAGGAGAGGCTGAGGGAGCTGGGATTGTTTAGTCTGCAGAAGAGAAGAATGAGAGGGGATTTGATAGCTGCTTTCAACTACCTGAAAGGGGGTTTCAAAGAGGATGGCTCTAGACTGTTCTCAATGGTAGCAGATGACAGAACGAGGAGTAATGGTCTCAAGTTGCAATGGGGGAGGTTTAGATTGGATATTAGGAAAAACTTTTTCACTAAGAGGGTGGTGAAACACTGGAATGCGTTACCTAGGGAGGTGGTAGAATCTCCTTCCTTAGAGGTTTTTAAGGTCAGGCTTGACAAAGCCCTGGCTAGGATGATTTAACTGGGACTTGGTCCTGCTTTGAGCAGGGGGTTGGACTAGATGACCTTCTGGGGTCCCTTCCAACCCTGATATTCTATGATTCTATGAAGATGCTGGGGATCAGATGTTGGGAAATGGCAGTGGAAATGCTCCATGGTGTCTGTTCCATTTGATGTAATCTACATCCGTTATGCCCTCTCTCCATTGTGAGAAAGGTCTATTCTATGGATCTAAAGGTTCTGACCCTGCTGCAGAATGATGTGGGTGTCAAGATGATGCCACACAATCAAGTTTCTATTTTTTTTCCCAATTGGCTTTTTAAAAAAAAACTTAGCAAATTACACACAAACTACATTAAAAGTGCTAAAGTTGCTAAATCACACACTCAAAAGATAGGAAATGCCAGAATTAAGGTTCTGTGCAACCTAAATCAGCCCTTTTGTGCATATGTATTATGGTACAGTCCTTAATTACATGAACACATTCTACTTTTTCCATGGTAACCCAGCCTCATTCTGTTCAAAGGATGGACCTTCTCTAGGGGTGAATTAGTTATGTAGTGAAGGAGGCTATTGTCTGTAAGACCTCTACCTCATTTGTTGGATTCTAGTTCCTCTGCCAAAGCGTTTCCTTGTATTGCTAGGCAAATCACTTAAATCAAAATTTTCCCAGTTGGACACAGTTGCGTGTTCCTCGTGTTCTGGGTGCCTGATTTGAGACCCTGGAGTCTGTTATCAATTAGTAAAGTTTGAACTTACATAGTAATTAAAGAAACCTTAGAGTAGTCAGTCAATTTGACCCATAGGTCAACAAGTATGATTTGAAGAAGTGCTGAGTACTCACAGTTGCAACTGAAGTCAATAGGAGTTCTGATTTGAACATATAAAGTGCTATATAATGTTAAATAAACTGACAAATCAAGTCCTCTTCAAACAAGACTACATCCATGCACATTAGCAGGGTCTATATGGGGGAGTTGGAGTGCAACATTCTGGTACATTCTACAAATCACAGCCCATAGTGCAAACTCCAGAGTTGTGTAGACAAGCCTGAAAATTAATGGACAATCTGTGAGCCAGGTGAAACTGTTCCACATGCCAGATTCAGCTCATAGGCTGTACTTTTGACACCCCTATTAAATATATATCGAGAGAACTTGTAAAATAGCAGACGTTGTTGAATTACTCATGTACACAATAAGTCAAAAATTCCATCCCTTTTCTATTTCATGTGATTGCCCCCCTCCTCCCACAATTAATGTCTTGGCTGTTTGTATATATAATATATAGAAAGACCATAAAAATATAATGCAAAGAATGTATGTAAGCTTCAGCCAAATTTACTTCTGCTTATTTGTTTCAAATTAAACTGGGCACAAAGTGAAAAAAGAACTTTAATATTTTAACAATTGTTGGTAGGCTGATTACCTTTAAAGAAACTGAAACATAGTTTTGACTGCACTTTTACTCTGTACCAAGGGAAATGGGTACAAAGGCATACTTGTTATATTAGACCCAGCCTGATTTATCCACATTTCCTCTAGTTCTGCATGATTTCTATATGCTAATCCTTAAAAATAAACTAACTAGTTCCCTTTCATTTTTCATGTGAGAACAATGTAACGTTTAGTTTGGGTCTTTCTTTCTCTTCATATCGTATTTTGTTAATAATAAATGGTTTTCTGACTACTACGTCCTTTTTTAGAGAAGGAGAATATGGATAATGCAACTTATCTCCCTTTTAGAACTAAAAACGGAATAAGGCCAAGGTTAAAACACTGCAAACATTTTCTTGGTCATGAAATGGGAATATTTTCCATATTAAGTGCATTGAGAAAACTTACCTAGAAGAAGTGTCTGCATATTTTCTTGGGTTGGTGTGGGAGTCATCCTCCCTCACTATTGACTTCTAAATAAAGGTTTCCCTTCAATCACTACTTTGAACATAATCTAATAATGACAGTATTGATTTGGGAAGCAAAGTGTCATGCAGCCCTAACACAGATATTGTCAGGCTTGGTTACCTCCTTTTGTTTTGCCTCTCTTCTTTCCTGAGCTGGTGACCTTTCAGGCAGCAAACATCTGCCTGCTGATTAATATGTTTGTCTGAAAATTCAAGTCATGGTTTATATCAGTGGGCCCAAGCAGGGCACAAGGCAAAACTCAGCTACACGTGGATTTAAATTCTGTCAATTTCTATCAGAACAAACCAAATAGAGGCATCCGTTTTTACTTAATTCATAAGTTTGTTCATTCAATCAAACTGCTAAATTTTAAGCATTCCTTCTATTTGATTGGAAAAACTTGTAGAAAACTACCCAAACAGAGAGCATTTTGAAACAGACTTCATTCTCACCATACATGAAATACTTTTGGGGGATTTTGTTCCACATATCGTGATACATAAACCATATGCAATGCACAGAAAAAGATTTGTATGGACTGTTACCCCACACTCCCACTCTTGAATGTGATGAAGAAAAAGATATTTCTGCTAATGTGGAAAGAAATAATTTGAAAATCTGAATAGAACTAGATTAAATACATAGATCTTAGTTCAAGATCAAAACTCTTTACTTCAGAAACATTGTCCAGATTCTCCTCCCATACCAGCATAAACTTGGAGTAGCTTTTGAAGTCAATAGTTATACTGGTGTAAAACTGGAATGGGAGGAGAAGCAATGTGGAAAAAGTTTTTCCTTTCAGTCACATTTACTTCTGACAATCTTAGCCTAGGAGCAGATGTAAATTGTCTTAGCTCCTTTGAAGTCAGCAGAAGATCTGCCCCTAAAAGATTTAAAAATGCTCATGACTGATTAGACTAATGGTAGCTTTACCATTGACTTTAATAAGAGCAGAGTTAGGCCAATGCAGAGTGCTTTTGAAAATTCTACTCTTAAAGTTCTTTTGAGAACTTCTGTTTGCTCAAATTTGAAATGTAAATCATAAGAATGGCCATTCTGGGTCAGACCAAAGGTCCATCCAGCCCAGCATCCTGTCTACTGACAGTGGCCAATGCCAGGTGCCCCAGAGGGAGTGAACCAAACAGGTAATGATCAAGTGATCTCTCTCCTGCCATCCATCTCCACCCTCTGACAAACAGAAGCTAAGGACACCATTCCTTACCCATCCTGGCTAATAGCCATAAATTGACTTAACTTCCATGAATTTATCCAGTTCTCTTTTAAATCCTGTTATAGTCCTAGCCTTCACAACCTCCTCAGGCAAGGAGTTCCACAGGAAGGCTGTGCACTGAGTGAAGAAATTCTTATTTGTTTTAAACCTGCTACCCACTAATTTCATTTGGTGGCCCCCAGTTCATATGAGAACAAGTAAATAACTTTTCCTTATTCACTTTCTCCACACCACTCATGATTTTATATACCTCTATCATATCCCCCCTTAGTCTCCTCTTTTCCAAGCTGAAAAGTCCTAGCCTCTTTAATCTCTCCTCATATGGGACCCATTCCAAACCCCTAATCATTTTAGTTGCCCTTTTCTGAACCTTCTCCAATGCCAATATATCTTTTTTGAGATGAGGGGACCACATCTGTATGCAGTATTCAAAATGTGGGCATACCATGGATTTATAAAAGGGCAATAAGATATTCATCTTATTCTCTTTTTTTAAAGATTCCTAACATCCCGTTTGCTTTTTTGACTGCCGCTTCACACTGCGTGGACGTCTTCAGAGAACTATCCACAATGATGTCAAGATCTTTCTCCTGATTAGTTGTAGCTAAATTAGCCCCCATCATATTGTATGTACAGTTGAGGTTATTTTTTCTAACGTGCATTACTTTACATTTATCCACATTACATTTTATTTGCCATTTTGGTGCCGAATCACTTAGTTTTGTGAGATCTTTTTGAAGTTCTTCACCGTCCTCTTTGGTCTTAACTATCTTGAGCAGTTTAGTGTCATCTGCAGACTTTGCCCCCTCACTGTTTACCCCTTCCTCCAGATCATTTATGAATAAATTGAATAGGATTGGTCCTAGGACTGACCCTTGGAACACCACTAGTTACCCCTCTCCATTCTGAAAATTTACCATTTATTCCTACCCTTTCTTCCCTGTCTTTTAACCAGTTCTCAATCCATGAAAGGATCTTCCCTCTTATCACATGAGAACTTAAATTTATATAAGACCCTTTGGTGAGGGACTTTGTCAAAGGCTTTCTGGAAATCTAAGTACACTATGTCCACTGAATCCCCCTTGTCCACGTTTATTGGCCCCCTCAAATAACTCTAAGACACGATCTCCCTTTACAGAAACTATGTTGACTTTTGTGCCACAATTTATGTTCTTCTAAGTGTTTGACAATTTTATTCTTTACTATTGTTTCAACTTTACTATATGTTTCAAGGGCCCAGTACTGATGTTAGACTTACCGGTCTGTAATTGTTGGGATCACCTCTAGAGCCCTTCTTAAATATTGGCGTTACATTAGCTATCGTCCAGTCATTGGGTACAGTTGCTGATTTAAAGGACAGGTTACAAACCATAGTTAATATTTTTGCAATTTCACATTTGAGTACTTTCCGAACTCTTGGGTGAATGCCATCTGGTCCCGGTGACTTGTTACCGTTAAGTTTCTCAATTAATTCCAGAACTTCCTCTAGTTACACTTCAATCTGTGACAATTCCTCATTTGTCACCTACAAAAGATGGCTCAGGTTTGGGAATCTCCCTAACATCCTCAGCCGTGAAGACTGAAGTAAAGAATTCATTTAGTTTCTCCACCATGACTTTATCATCTTTAAGTGCTCCTTTTGTATCTCGATCGTCCAGGGGCTCCACTGGTTGTTTATCAGGCTTCCTGCTTCTGAGTACTTAAACATTATTACCTTTTGAGTTTTTGGCTAGCTGGTCTTCAAACTCCTTTTTGGCTTTTCTTATTTTTACATTTAATTTGGCAGTGTTGATGCTTCTTTCTATTTACCTCACTAGAATTTGACTTCCACTTTTTAAAAGATGCCTTTTTCTTTCACTGCTTCTTTTACATGGTTGTTAAGCCACAGTGGCTCTTTTTTAGTTCTTTTACTGTGTTTTTTAATTTGGGGTATACATTTAAGTTGAGCCTCTATTATGGTGTCTTTGAAAAGTGTCCATGCAGCTTGCAGGGATTTCACTCTAGTCACTGTACCTTTTTAATTTCTGTTTAACCTTCTCATTTGTGCATAGTTCCCCTTTCTGAAATTAAATGCCCTGGGGTGCTGAGCTATTCTTCCCACCACAGGACTCTTAAATGTTATTATATTATGGTCACTATTTCCAAGCGGTCCTGTTATAGTTACCTCTTGGACCAGATCCTGTGCTCCATTCAGGACTAAATCGAGAATTGCCTCTCCTCGTGTGGGTTCCTGTATCAGCTGCTCCAAGAAGCAGTCATTTAAAGTATCGAGAAATTTTGTGTCTGCATTTCATCTTGAGGTGACATGTACACAATCAATATGGGGATAATTGAAATCCCCCATTATTATTGAGTTCTTTATTTTGATAGCCTCTCTAATCTCCTTTTACATTTCATAGTCACTATCATTGTCCTGGTCAGGTGGTCGATAATAGATCCCTTCTGTTATATTCTTATTAGAGCATGGAATTACTTCCATAGAGATTCTATGGAACATGTGGATTCATTTAAGATTTTTATTTCATTTGATTCTACATTTTTTTCCCCACATATAGTGCCACTCCCCCCAGCCCCTGGCATGACCTGTTCTGTCCTTCCAATATATTTTGTACCCCGGAATGATTGTGTCCCATTAATTGTCCTCACTCCATCAGGTTTCTGCAATGCTTATGATATCAATATCATCCTTTAAACGAGGTACTCTAGTTCAACCATTTTATTATTTAGACTTCTAGCATTTGTGTACAAGCACTTTAAAAACTTGTCACTGTTTATTTGTCTGTCCTTTTCTGATCTATCAGATTCTTTGTGATTATTTCTCTTCTGATCTGGCCCATACTTTTTCTTTCATCCCCTCCTCCTGACTAAAATCTAGAGAATCTCTATCAATAGACTCTCCTCTAAGAGGTCTCTGTCTGATCCACATGCGCCTCTGCAGCAATTGGCTTTCCCCCATCTTAGGTTAAAAACTGCTCTGCAACCTTTTTAATGTTAAGTGCTAGCTTAACATGCACTGCTAGCTGTTGTAGCAACTGTACTTGCTGCTGCTACTGTTCTGCCCCCTGCTGCTCTTGGTTGTCCAGCAGCCATTTCAGAAGCTTTGCAGGCTCCATCTTGAGGTCTGGGTCCTTATTTCAGGCCCTAATCATTGCCCACATTCTCAACCAGTTGTGGCAGGCCCAGCACCACCCCGCCTCTTTGGGGTGGGGGGGATGGGGTGTCAGAACCTCACCACTCTCAAGTTCACATGCTCGCCTCTGTGGGCGGCCCGATGTGGCCTAACAGCCTCCCTCCATGCAATCGCCCCTTGGTTGGAGTAATATGCCTTAATAGCCAGAATCCATACAAACCCCCTTGCAAGTGAGGTAGTGAGGCCTAGCAGCCAGATTCTGGGCAACTCACCCCAAATATCCAGGCAGTGTGGCCCAATGGCCAGAGTCCATAGGATTCCCAGGCATGCCCTCTCCACCAGGTTCCCACCCAGGGCCCTGGTAGTGACAAGTTCCTCTTGCCACCAGTTTGGCAGGGATCTGCCCAAAACATACCAAGCCTCTGTGCAGCTTTAACGCTGTTTTCCTCTAAAGTTCCCCTGGGTCACTTTCTACCATAACCTCCAGGTCTTCCAGTTCGGGGGGGTCCACTGGTTGTTCCCCTTCTGTAATATATTCTGTTGGGGTGCTTCCTGGCTTGGCTGGCCTCCAGATCCTGGAGCACAGGCTGTCCCTTCTTGGGAGCTGGCAGTGTGCCTCCTTCCCCTCTGGGGGTCAGCCCAGATTGAGCAGCTCTGAAAGCTTTTATACCTGTTCTCCACTTGGAGCATGCCCAGGAGAGCCTCGTGGTGTGGCTTCCTCTGCTAGGAAGCAAGGGTTAACCCCTGTGGTACCAGTGCAGGATCGCTCTGCCCTGTCACACTCCCCCACCATTTTAGTATTGATCCAGCCACTTCCTGCTCCATCCATGTAAACTTTTCCCTTCCTCTCTTTTGCTACCAGTTTCAGATAGAGCCCTTAAAGGGGCAACAGTCCCTTCTTGTGGCCAGCCAGACAAGAACTCATTGCATATAGCTGTGGAGAGCACATTATTGAGGAATCCAAAAGCCATCATCCCTCAGCAAGTTCTTATTGTCATCATTTGTATTAATTGAGTCTCACTTCACACTAAAAAATAAAGAGACAAAGCAGTTCTTTTTTTCCTGAAGAGATTAAAAAGACAGACCTTTTATCTTAGAAAAAGAGACAACTAACTTGGGGTATAACAGAGATCTATAACATCATGAATGGTATGGAGAAAGTGAATAGAGAAATATTGTTTACTCCTTCACATAACAGAAGACCCAGAGATCACCCAATACAATTACTAGGCAACAGGTTTAAAACAAACATAAGGAAGTACTTCCTCACACAACTCACAGTCAGCCTGTGGAACTCATTATCAGGGGACGTTGTGAAGGCCAAAAGTATAAATGAGTTCAAAAAAAGAATTAGATAAGTTCATGGAGGATAGGGCTATCAATGGCTATTAGCCAAGAAGGTCAGGGATGCAACTCCCATAGTCCGAGTTTTCCTAAACCTCGGACTGCCAGAAACTGCAGCTGGATGATAGGAGACATGCGAAGTAATTCTTCCACTGTACTCCGCACTGAGTAGGCCTCAACTGGAGTATTGTCTCCAGTTCTGGGTGCCACATTTCAGGAAAGTGGTGGACAAATTGGAGAAAGTCCAGAGAAGAGCAACAAAAGTGATTAAAGGTCTAGAAAACATGACCTATGAGGGAAGATTGAAAAAATTGGGTTTGTTTAGTCTGGAAAAGAGAAGACAGAGGGGACATAACAGTTTAAGTACATAAAAAGGTTGTTACAAGGAGGTTGGAGAAAAATTGTTCTTCTTAACCTCTGAGGATAGGACAAGAAGCAATGGGCTTAAATTGCAGCAAGTGCAGTTTAGGTTGGACATTAGGAAGAACTTTCTAACTGTAAGGGTGGTTAAGCACTGAAATAAATTGTCTAGTGATCTTGTGGAATCTCCATCATTGGGGATTAAGAGCAGGTTGGACAGACACCTGCCAATGATGATCTAGATAATTTAGTCCTGCTCTGAGTGCAGGGGACTGGACTAGATGACCTCTCGAGGTCCCTTCCAGTTCTATGATTCTATATATTAATAAATTCACTGAGAAGTGTTTCTGCAGAGATGAAGAAAAAAAAATTTATTAAAGATTTCAAATATCTCATTTAGAAATTGCTTTGTTGTCTCCACAAATATGGTTTTAATAGTGCTGCATTGATTGAAAAAAGAAATATGCTGCAAGATGAGTATCAAACATGTATATGAATAAGGTAATATTAATTCAAGTCACAACTTTTCCTGAGAAAACTACAATGCATTGGTGATCTTCCAGAAAATACCATCCTAGCCACCATGGATGTAGATGCTCTCTACACAAACATCCTACACACAGATGGAATACAAGCTGTCAGGAATAGTATCCCTGATGATGCCACAACACAACTGGTTGCTGAGCTCTGTGACTTTATTCTCACACACAATTATTTCAAATTTGGTGACAATATATACCTCCAGACCAGTGGCACCGATATGGGTACCTGCATGTTCCCACAATATGCCAACATTTTTATGGCTGACCTGGAACAATGCTTCCTCAGCTCTTGTCCACTCATGCCCCTTCTCTACCTATGCTACATTGACGACATCTTCATCATCTGGACCCATGGGAAGGAAACCCTGGAAGAATTCCACCACAATTTCAATAGCTTCCACCCCACTATCAACCTCAGCCGGGATCAATCAACAGGGGAGGTCCACTTCTCTAACACCACGGTGCAAATAAGTGACGGTCACATTAACACCACCCTATACCGAAAACCCACCGATCACTATGCCTACCTTCATAGAAGGGACCTCAGGAGGTCATCTAGTCCAACTCCCTGCTCAAAGCAGGGCCAATCCCCAATTTTTGCTGCAGATCCCTAAATGGCCCCCTCAAAGATTGAGCTCACAACCCTGGGTTTAGCAGGCCAACGCTCAAACCACTGAGCTATCCCTCCCACATGGAGCTATGCCTCCAGCTTCCATCCTGGACACGCCACACGATCCATTGTCTACAGCAAAGCGCTGAGGTACTACTGCATTTCCTCCAACCCTCAGACAGAGGCCAACACCTACAAGATCTTCACCAAGCATTCTCAAAACTATGATAGCCACACGAGGAAATAAGGAAACAAATCAACAGAGCCAGACATGTACCCAGAATCCTCCTGCTGCAAGACAAGCCCAAGAAAGAAACCAACAGAACTCCACTGGCCATCACATACAGTCCTCAGCTAAAACCTCTCCAATGCATCATCAGTGATCTACAAACCCATCTTGGACAATGATCCCGCACTTTCACAGGCCTTGGGAGGTAGGCCAGTCCTTGCCGACAGACAACCCACCAACCTGAAGCATATTCTTACCAACAACTACACACTGCACCATAGTAACTAACTCAGGAACCAATCCATGCAACAAACCTCAATGCCAACTCTGCCCACATATCTACAGGACCTAACCAGATCAGCGACAGCATCCCCGGTTCGTTCACCTGCACATTCACCAATGCAATATACACCATGTGCCAGCAATGCCCCTCTGCTACGTACGTTGGCCAAACTGGACAGTCTCTGCGTAAAAGGATAAATGGACACAAATCAGATATTAGGAATAGCAATATACTAAAGCCTCTAGGAGAGCACTTCAACCTCGCTGGACACACAATAGCAGATTTAAAGGTAGCCATCCTGCAGCAAAAAAAACTTCAGGACCAGACTTCAAAGAGAAACTACTGAGCTTCAGTTCATTTGCAAATTTGACACCATCAGCTCAGGATTAAACAAAGCAGTTTCTTCTCCCTTGGTGTTCACACCTCAACTGCTAGAAGAGGGCCTCATCCTCCCTGATTGAACTAACTTAATTATCCCTAGCCTGATTCTTGCTTGCATATTTATACCTGCCTCTCGAAATTTCCACTACATGCATCCGACGAAGTGGGTATTCACCCACGAAAGCTTATGTTCCAATACATCTGTTAGTCTATAAGGTGCCACAGGACACTCTGCCTCAAGTCACATAGTAAGGGAAGGTGAGGATAATGCATGTGGCATATATAATGAGCTCTAAAAAAGCAGTAAACTTCCAAGCATTGTAAAAACTGCTTATAAATTTAAGGTAAAATCCATGTTATTTTAGATAGAAAGCAGAAGCAGTCCTCAAAACACTACACCTAGATTGTGTAGCCATGTAAGGCTGGACACAGTGGTTTGGGGAATAGGGTATGAAGACCTCCCGTAACAACCAAGACATAGGTGGCTGGGCTGATAGCATCTGCTGGGCTGGGGTCAAAGGCAAGAGTTCAGATTAGTTACCAAGCCAAGTAAGGAGACAGATACCAAGGTCAAGCCAGGCCAGGCAAAGTCAGGAGCAAGACAGAGCAAAAGGCAAAATCTGTAGCAGTAGCAAACCAGAGTCTGCATTGTTATTCAGACAGCTTCTTGGACTACTTCCTGGTTTAAATAGTTTGTGTGGACTAATCAGGCAGCCACAGGGTTTTGTCACTCTGGCATCTTTAGGTAGCACTTGCTACAGTGCCAGACTCTCCTGTAATTGTAGGGTGCTGCTTTACCTGTCTCCCCAGTGGCGACATGGAGGAGTCAGTTGTCTAGCACTTTGCAATACCACATTGTAGACCTGTGACTCCTTACATCTTCCTTCTATCTTGTAGAGGTGTGCTGGTGCCAAATATAATAATAGTTCTTAAACTCAGGGAGCAAAAGATTACACGAGTTTAGTACCACTGGCAGCTCTGGATCCCCCAAAGTGGATGTGGACTTTGCCCTAGCCCAGTATATCTTTGCAAAGAGAGAGCACAGCCATTGCTACACCCTGCATGTCAGAGGCATTGTGTTTACTCATGTGCCCTTTGCATGTTCCATACTGAGTGCTGAGCCTGAAGAGAGACAATCTGATCCTTACATATGCAATTTAGTCAATTTTTAAATGCTTCCTAATTTCATCTTTTTTGACAACATACAGTTTGGAAAGATGGAGGTGGAGAAAATGTCAATTCCAATATCTGACAGGATCTGTCTATAGTGAAAATAGCAGAGGCAGGCGGGCTTAGTGACAGAAATGTGTAGTCTGCAGTATAAAGGCAGCATCTAGCTGGCAGACAGGTATAAAGAAGCCTAGAACAATGGCAGTTCGCCAGGACTGACCCTTTCCTACACCTCTGTAGAGGGTGCAAGTACTCAATATGAAGATACCTCGAGAGAAACCTGCACCCCTGTGCTGCATCTGAGAATCTGCCACACCAGCTCCTCTGCTACATGCTCTGTTCTCCCTCAGCCAGATCCATCCTTGTTCTTGAACAGAAGCTTAAAAATAATAAAAAGTACTGACAGCCACCTCAAGATTTTGGGAGGGATTCTCTCCCTCACTACAGACCCTACATGCCACTGCGGTGAAATCTAGAAGCCAGAAAATCCCCACAATCAACTGGGAGAGAATTTCCCCTGGCTCAGGCACTGAGAAGGGCTTCAGTAATCACTCAGCCTCCATTTACCCAGAATTTGAAGGGCATAAAGGGGGCTTAATGCTTCACTTTCATCCTGGCTGCAACTGTGTTCCACTCCCTTGGAGATGAAGCACAGAATCTCACCCTTTGTGTCTCCACTTTCCTCACCTGAGATGTGAGAGTTTTGTTCAGTGTGAACCACCTTTAGCCTTAATCCGTCTATTGAATAATACAAATAAATAATGAATGGCCCAGTGTAAAAGGACAAATACTAGGACAATGAGACTAAAGTCAGTTCACAAAAATACAGCACATAAAACATAACAAAATACTAAGTTTCTGAGAAACAAAAATACCAGTGTCCTTCTAGCTGCAAGAAAATATGGTCAGTAGACATACATTTACATTGCATTACTCACCTGTTGAAATATCCATTTAGGAGAAAATGTTGCCATTGTCCTGGCTGGAGAAACAAGGGTCAAGTAACAGACCTCTTACATTTAGATGATCGAACTCCTGTAGTGAATTGGGATGGGTTGGGAGTCTAAAATTTGGAATAAATAGGCTACTTGACGGTTACTAATCAAAGAGTATTAACCTCTGGGAATGTTTTTTTCTTTTGAAATTGTGACTGCAGCTGCTGAGAAGTTTATTCTGGATGAAAGCAAGTAGGTCTCCAGTTGGGGACATAGCCGTCAAGGGAACGTAATAACTAGACAAACATTCATAATGTACAGTCAATTGTGAGCAGTCTTTAGAAAATCAGGCCCCAAGTGTCTAATTAAAACAGTCTATGAAAGCCCCCTAGCTCAGAGTACATGGAATTCTATGAAAGAAACCAAACTAGTTATCAAAGTATTCAGCCACTACTAGACACTTGCTATAAATCATAGATAATTAACAGCTGCCTTTTGTCATTGCTTTTAGTGATAACACCCAAACAGATATCAAACTTCAGTGTTTTTAGAAATGTTCTATTTGTTGTATAATGACCCTAAGTATTTCAGTTCAGTATTCTTGACAGAAGTCTTGCAAAATGCTGGGGTCGGGGTAGAGTTGCTTTTTAAAGGTTGAATAGGGTTTGGTGACTGTGGGAGGCATTGGCTTGAGAACCCTAAATATGCAGGTTATTTATCCACTGATGAGGCACGGTACAAGCGGACAAGTGCAAGCTTCCCCATTGTGCTGTACCAATGGGGCTCCTTCTTGACTGATAGGCATTGCCTCTAGGTGTGAGAGGGTAGTTTGGTCTCACTGCCTTTTCAGTCTGTCTTCCCTTTGCCAAGTAACAGAGGTGCCAATTAGTGCCAGTTTGGATTGTGTTTTTTGCCATGCGGGATGTCATTAGGTCTAGCAGCTGGACTGAAAACCCCATCTCCTTTCATGAAGGCCACTAACCAGACTCATGGCTGCTACCAGTGTGAGTCAGCTTTGTACTAATAACTTAGAGGTGAAAAGTTCTGTTTCCTGTTACTAATTTCCTGGTCATACAGTTCTCCTCAAATTTTGTTTTAATCAGAAGTGACAAAACCTTGCCTCTGTTTCCTGCTGAGAAAGCATGCATCATCTAGCAGCACATGGGGGCAGTCCGTGACCTACCCCGTAGGTGAGTAAGGAGTCACGGAAGAGGCGGACCCTCTGGTAGGCTGTGGTGCCCTGCCTCCTGGTCCTTTTACCCTCTCCCATGAGGGCCCTTGCGGCCCAGAGGATTTGATGAAAGTCCCCCCCATCGCTGGAGAGCAAGCTGTACTTTGTTGCGGGAGCCATGGACGTCTTCTAAAAACTCCCACAACTCCTCTTGCAGCTCATGGGGGGCTGGGGTTACAGTCTCCTGGTTACTCCCCGAGGGGGCCCTTGGTACAGCCCCGTGGCCCACCGAGACGGGCAAACAGTTTGCAGACCCCTGCCGGGGCTCCTGATGGGTTGGCATCACTAGGCCCGCCTCGAACTCTGGGGCGATAGGGGGCGGCGGAGGAAGGATAGCAGCCCCTGGTGGGTCGGGACAGGTAAACACAAAGGCCACTCCCTGGGGGTCATCTATTGGAAAAGGGAAGGAGGCAGCCCCGGGGCAGCAATAACATCTCGGGAGGTGGACGGGATAGGGGCAGGGGTAGGGGCAGGGTTAGAAGCGAGATTCTGGGCGGGGAGAGGGCTCTCAGTGATGCCGGGTGCAGGCTCTATGGTGGATTTGGCAGCCACGGCATAAGAAGGTGGACTGTCTTCTGTAGGGCCCCTCCTGGGAAGGAGGTCGAATGCTCCTCACCAATGAGGGGTGCTCCTGGTGGCTCAGGTCCTGGCCGTGTGGTATTGGCCGTCGCCTCAACAGGCTCGGCAGCCCTCAGCAGGGTGCCATCTGCAGCCGGGTTGATGGAGGAGTCCAGGGGCTCTTCGGAGGTGGGAGTGGAAGCAACGGTTAAGGGGAGGGAGCATGGGGAAAGGCGGGCTGGAGTGAAGTCGCCCAGATTGAGGGCTGCTGGCATAAGGTCATCCTCCCCCTGGGTGACCGGGGTCAGACCCAGAGCCTCGATTTCCTCATCTATGGACGGGACATCATTTTCCGCCACCCCGGGATTCTCCCCGCCGGCACCCGACGCGACAGTCACCTCGGGGCACACAGTTTCAGATGGCGCCAGGGCAGGGGGGGCTCCCTCAGGGGCCTCGGAGGGGAGGGACTCCCGTGGAGGTGAGATAGTACCTTCCAGTGCTGCCACATCTTCCCCAGCCGGCTCTGGTGGATGGAACACACCCGTGGGTAGAGCGGAAGGCTCGGCATCGGTGGCCCCCTTCCTGGGTCTTCCACGGGCCTCCACATCTGATGGGAGGAGCGGAGCTTGAGCCTTCTGCTTGCCCCGCTTCCCCTGGACTAAGGCCCAGCGCTCCATGGCATCATCTGGGGACTGGTTAGAAGGGGTCGTGTCAGGGGGCAGAGGCAATGGCTCAGGGACTCAAGGGGGTAACGGTGGGGCAGCACAAGGGAGGGAAGATTCCCCTTGAGGCGGGCCCTCTCCCATGTCCAGCGGAGTCCGTGCTGCACCCTCCTCCACAGGCCCTGCCAGATTGCAAGCAGCATGGGCGGGGCTCTCCCGCTCATCTGGGCATAGTTGGGGAGGTGCCCCTTGGGCCCGAGTGGGAGCAATGGTGGACTGGGAAGGAGGAGAGGTGGTTTCGGGCACCGGGGGCCCGGCGATGACGGGTCTGGTGCCCTGCTGGGGCTCAGGGGTCCCAGATGCCCCTCCTTGCCAGACCAAGGGGCAGTCCCTCCAGACATGCCCCATCGCCCAGCAGAGGTAGCACCAGACCTCCCCCGTGGAGTAATGCAGCCGGTAATGGGCCCCCTGGTAGGGGACTAGGAAGGACCCCTCCAGCGCCTCTCCGTCACGCGCTGCCAGCGGCAGTTGAAGCTGCACTTGTGGGCGCAATGAGAGGACGTGACGGAGGGCGGGGTCTTTGCAGCCCAACAGGAGAGGGCTGATGACAGAGATGGGTTTCCCCAGGGTAGAGAGGGCGAGTAACAGGCGGCATTGGGAAGAAAGGGAGGGACGGAGGTCAGGACTAGGCGGACGCCCAAGTCCTCTAGCGGCTCCAAGGGGACGAACACATCCTCTACTGCCAGGCCCTTCTTCACCGCCTCCTGGGCGGCGGCCTCCGATGTTAAGAAGAAGACAACCTTGCCATACATTTTGGAGTCCGCCACAATGGCCGTGGGCCCCACCACCCTCGCCAACGCCCGCACATAGGTCTCCATGTGGGACGAGGTGGGCACCAGGAGGCAACCGACGCCGTGCTTCCTAGTCATGGTGGGAAAGGGGCCCCAGCCGCTATAGATGGTAGCGGAGGCGGTGGACAGGAGAGATGATGTAGCAGCAGGCGGGGGGACTGCCGCCACCTGGGCATATGCCCTGGGGGCTGGGGGAGGGACACCCACAGAGCTGGTGGAGGGAACAGCGGGGAGGGATGCCCCAGCTCATGGTGGGGCTGGGGCATTGGGGGGAAGCCCCTGCCATGGAGGGCCTGGTCTTTTTAGCAGGACCCTTCCCCTTCTTCTTCCCCTAGCCCTTCCTGCTGGCTGGGGGGGCTCCCCCCGAATCTGAGGGGGTGAGAGACGTGGCAGCAGTGGAGGTCACCCTGGTGCCCGTCGCTGCTGGTGCCCCAGCAGGGGTGGTGGCAGATGGTTTGGCAGCAGAGATAGAGGCTTGCAGGGGTGATGAGGGGCAGGCGGGGGAGGGGTAGCTTGGACTGCTGGGGGGGGCATCGTGAGCAGGGAGGGAAGGGGAGATACCAGAAGAAGGAGGGGAAAGGGGAAGCAGGTCGACCCCTCCTCCCCACTAAGCTGCAGGCAGGGGAGGAGGGCGCCAAAAGGGGTGGGCTGTACGTGGGGGCAATCAGGAGTTATGGGTCAGTCGCCGACACAGGGTGGAATTCTGGCTCCTCTAGCTGCACTGGGGGGGGGATACAACAGCATTGGGGGTGCAGTGAAGAGGGTTGAAACTAAAATGGGGAGTTGCACAAACGCATGGGAGGGGGCATGGGCACATGGACCAAGGGGCTAAGCGGGCTGGACTTAGGGTAGAGAAACCAAGGGGCTAGCTTCAGAGGGTGGGACAGGGCAAACAAACAGAGGCTGCAGGAGGAAATGGGCGGGGCAGGCATACAAACTGAAGCTAGTAAGGGGAGCTGGGGCAAAAAGGGGGGGCAAAGCTACAAGTAGCAAATGGGGCAGGTAGTAAAGGGCAAAGCTGTGGGGTGGGTAGTCCGAGGGAGGGCACGTGCACTTGCACAAGTCTTTTACAGCTGGCTGCTGCTTCTGGCCCAAAGGGTGGAAATAGGGTGTGGCAAGCCATGCAAGCAGCTGAGTCCAGAGGCAGGAGCTGAGGCAGATGGTATACAGCCAGTGGGGAGGGTGGAGGGGGGCAGCAGTGGTGGGGGTTGGGGGGGGGGGACAGGACACAGATGGATCAGGGGCAGCTTCACATCACACCCCCTGTGTCCCTGGAAACACACTCAAGACCCCAACCACAAGAGCACAGTTTGAAAGTTACTCAGCCTTAAGGCCCCCTCTATGGTGGTCTGCAAAGTCTGTAGGTGCTCCCGCACGGGTAGATAGTCCCCTTCTTCTCCTCCTCAGGGTTTCAGCAGCTCCAGGCAGCAGACTCCACAGCAGCAGCAGCTCCAGGAACTCCAGGTGGTGGTCCAGGCAGGCAGGCAGGCAGAAAGGACCCCTCTCAGGTAGTGGTAGTGATGGTGGTGTCCACAGCAGCAACAACTGGGGCCCCTCACTCCCCCCTTCTGGGGAGTGGGCCAGCAGCCCCCCCCCTCCTCAAAGGGGCTGCAGTAGCAGTACCCAAGTGTGGGGGGGTCTAGCTGCCAGCCAGCAACCAGGTAGCAGAGAAGGGGTGTGGGTGGTGTCTAGCCTAGCTAGGGGAGTAGCAGGGAGAGCCTAGGGCTTAGGAGTAGTAGCTATTTCTCTTCTTCTTTCTCTAGGCCAGAGGGATGCAGAAGTGAAATAGAAAGGAGAGATGTTGGTCTCAAGTTAAGCAGGTCCCTTTTCCCTAGCTAAGGGAACAGGGAAGGTTCCAGAACAATCAGGAACCTTCTGGAGACAATTAAGACAGGCTGATTAGAACACCTGCAGCCAATCAAGAATCAATTAAGGCAGGCTAATCAGGGCACCTGGGTTTTAAAAAGGAGCTTACTTCAGTTTGTGGTGTGCGTGTGAGGAGCTGGGAGCAAGAGGAACTAGGAGCTGAGAGTGTGAATGTGAACTGAGGTATACAAGTATTATCAGACAGGAAAGTCCTATGGTGAGGATAAAGAAGGTGTTAGGAGGAGGCGGCGGCGGCGGCGGCCATGGGGAAGTAGCCCAGGGAGTTGTAGCTGTTGTACAGCTGTTAGACAGCTGTATTCCACAGGGCCCTGGGCTGGAACCTGGTATAGAGGGCGGGCCTGGTTTCCCCCCAAATCCTCCCAACTCCTGGTCAGACACAGGAGGAGTTGACCTGGATTGTGAATTAAGAAAAAATGGCCAAGCTGAGGGTTTCTGTGAAGGTCCAACGTGAGCAAATCTGCCAATAAGTGCAAAACCCACCAAGGTAGTACAGGAACTTTGTCACAATGGGTGGTGGGTATAATAGGCCAGGGGAGGCTAAGCCACCCCAAACAGGATGCTGCACATCTCCCTTTGGAGGCAAGCCACTGGCCTGCTGCCTTTGGAGTGCCACCGCTGAAAGGGCACCCGAGCTGTAGCTCCACTCATGCTCTGATCTGAGGCCCCACTCCAGCATTCCACTCTTCCCCATGGCCCTGACCATGCTTCTCATCTTCCCTCCTCCAGTCTGCCTCTTCTCCCAAGGCTTCTGTTGCTCATGCTTCTCTGTCCCTTTCCCCCACCTGTCTCTCATGCTTCTCCACCATTTCCCCCATGGCCACCCCTGCCCGCCTCTCACACCTCTTCATCCTCTCCCCTATGGTCTCCCCCAATCTCTGCTTGCACCCTTCACCTTCTGAAAGGCAGAGAGGTCTGGATGGTGGGCAGGGAGGCATGGGTGGTTGGGGCCTCTGGGGAGAGGCACAAGTAGTGGGCAGGGATGCCAGGGGGAGGGGCCCAATGGGTGGGTGCCTAGGGTGGAATGGGAGTGGAGTGTGGGCACAGTCTCGAGGAGAGGAGGCCAAATGGGGGGGGCTTCAGTGCGGAGCAGGGGGCAGGGACATCATCTGGCTGATAGTGCCCCCCCCACACTTCTAGGGAGCTTCCAGCACTCAGGCCCAACCTCCCCAAATGCAGGACTCATGCCCTGCCCATGATAACATACCAATATTTGCACCTATACAATTATCCCAACTGTTTAAAGCAATTAGATTAATGTGTCTGTTAATCAATATTTAGATATCTAAAGGCACGTTTGAATACTAAATCCCTCAGTTTGCTTACATGACACAGAAATTGTGCACAAAATTTAGATGCTTAGACCTCTCTCCTGTGTCATTCAAAGATGTCTCCTGAGTCCTGTTCAGGGCCTGTACAGCAGCCCCCCTGGAGGACAGGGCTGTGGGGAGGGGGGGGCAAGGTTAGGGGCAGTACAGCTGTGCTGGAAGAGCTGCTGGCATGTGGCTTGGTTGCCAGCATGTCTGAAAAAAATATTCTCTGCTGTCAGAGGGAACTGGTTTGAAGCTCTTCTGCTGGCAATTCCCAAAGCAGGTGTGACTGTGAACTGGCCAGGCTCACCGATAGAAATTCTGGGCCAGGGCCATCCAGAGGGTTTGTGATGTTCCCCTCTGGTGTTATCTGGAGTGGTGATCAGCTAGGTCACTTCAATCCTAGACTCTGGGAGCCGGCCTTACCCTGTTCTGCTGTGAGAACCCCCACTCGTAGGCTGTTCACACACAGCCTCTGGCATGTAAGCTGTTCCTTGGATTGTGCAACTAAACGACACTAGCCAATATCTCCAGTCCCAGACACAACACTAGGAGCCTACTGGACACTGCAAGCTTATACGAGTTTGTCAATTTAACAAAGAAATTGATATGCACCAGGCTTGTTATCCCAAAGGGAGTTTCTGACACACTTCAAACCAAACGCATGCTTAAGGTAGAACAAACAAACAAGTTTATTAACTACAAAGATAGATTTTTAAGTCATTGTAAGTCAAAGCATAACAAGTCAGATTTGGTCAAATGAAATAAAAGCAAAATGCATTCTAAGCTGATCGTAACACTTTCAATGCCCTCACAAACTTAGATGCTTCTCTCCACAGGCTGGCTGGTTGCCCTTCAGCTAGGCTTTCCACTTTGATGAGTGCTTCAATCACTGGGTGATGGTATCTGTAGATGTAGGTGAAAGAGAGAGAGAGCATGGCAAACGTCTCTCCCTTTTCTCATGTCCTTTCTTCCCTCTTGGCTTTGCTACCTCTGCCTTTCAGAGTCAGGTGAGCATTACTTCATCGCAGTCCCAAACTGACCAAAGGAAGAGGGGTGACTCACTTGATAGTTCAACAGATCCTTTGTTGTTGCCTAGGCCAGTGTCCTTTGTTCCTGCGAGGCTGGGCTGGGTTTGTCCCATACATGTCCTGATGAGGTGTCAACTGCCCCTCTGCTTCTGGAGAGATTTTGCCTGGGCTTCCTTTAAGCCATGAGGACATATTTTCAGCCTCATAAGTATATACATGAAATTAAAACCTATGCCATTACTATAACAACGCTTATTACAAAATTACCAGCAAAGAGTCCTGTGGCACCTTATAGACTAACAGACGTATTGGAGCATAAGCTTTCATGGGTGAATACCCACTTTGTCAGATGGTACGTCTGTTAGTCTATAAGGTGCCACAGGACTCTTTGCCGCTTTTACAGATCCAGACTAACACGGCTACCCCTCTGATATAAAATTACCATAACAACAATGCTCAGTACATCATGAGCCTTCAGAAGATACCCGACATGACAAACTTGGATTAGATACCACACAATCATATTATAAGGGTGAACATGGGGGTTTAGAGTGTTCCCACGAGATACAGAATGTCACAGGGGGCAGGGCCTGGGGTGGAAATGACAAATTCATCACTTCCAGGACTGCCCACGCTGGCCCCCGGGGCCTTCCAAAGTGCAGGGCCCAGAGTGGTCTCATGCACCTAGGTGCCTGCAGCCCACCTGGGCTATTTAAAAGGGCCTAGGGCCCTTTTAAATGCATGGGCCCCTGAGAAATTGCCCCCTTTGTCCACCCTGTCAGCGGGCCTGCAACTGGCTATTGTTTCAGAGAGCAAGTTCTTGTCTCTTAGCAGCCAACACAACAGCTGTGCTGTGTCCACCCACTGAGAGTGCTCCCTCCCCCAGGTAACATGGGATGGATCATGGGGAGCAGAGCGGGATAGCATAAGGCCCTGGGCTGGGGGAAGCGCAGGGTCATGTGAGGAGTCATGTGGGGGGGTCACGTAGGGAGGTCATGTCTTTCTCCCCCCCACACCCTTTAGCTGGTGCAGCATACCGGTAAGAAATGAATTCTACTTGCACCACTGCCTACACTGAAAGAATTCTCCTTTTACTCAACATGTAAATTCTGAGCTGGATTCCCAAGTTCTACTCTATTGTCAAAACAACATATTACATTGCTATTTGATTATGCAGTTTTATAATGCCAAATACTTTCAGTTGTGCAACTGTACAGACACAAACTAAAATCTATGAAGAGATTTGAGGACCTTCTATTTATTTCAAATTTTTAGTACTTTACTTTTACTTGTGGTAAGAATCTCTTATATATATTTTTATACATTTTTCCTTGAAAGATAGAGTGGCAGTTTACACCCTCATATTCTATTCTTTGTCTGAAGTCATACCCTTAATATATTTTGATGGTTTTGTTTTAATATTGTGTCAGGTAAATTATTACATTTTCATTCTCTTATTTCATTAATTGATCATTACATTTCTAATATATACATCTACCTGGTTAGTAAACCAAGTTCAATGGGGTTTCATATTCTTAGTATTAAAGCCATTTCTCTTCATCTTTATCGTCACTCCCACACACGCACACCAATGATGAATTGTCAAGTGTTTGCCTCTTTTCCAGAGAAGAGGCATAGCTCAAACAATGAGTCTGATTCTCAAGTCCTTGGAAGTTAATGAAAGGGTTTTTTTGACCAAGGACTAGAAATAGATCTACAAAACCCAAAAAGTGCAGTAAGGACCTGGAATGATCACGGGAGAATAAAATGGTCCAGATGAGCAATGACTGCTCTTAATGTAATGGTTGTGCTTAAGCAGAAAACCCAAATCTTTTTGTAAATAAAACTCAGCCATATCTTTTGTTTTAGAAAACACTACAAAAACCATGAAAATAATGGTTGCTGTTTATGAACTTTATTTTATCACAACAGTGATTTCTGACATTTAGCCTCTCTTTAAAGTATCATACAAAGTGCGGTATTATTTGTAGGTAACTGAGTACAAATATTTGTGACTTGGCATGTAATGATTTTGGACATGGGTCATTTGCACTGGAGCCTCAGAATAATATAAGAGAGAGTCAGCAATAATTTCAATGAAAAACTCTTGAGTTCTATGTGCACTTTTGTTACTTAGCAAAGAAGACTGTTTTTATACTGAATATCTATGACAGCATCACATAGGGTGAAATCCTGTGTTTTCCTCAAACTTTTCTAGTTTCCAGAGAATTTTCTTTCTCTCTGCTTGTTTATGTTTCTTCAGCTACTTTGGAAACAAAATACATAACACATTCTTTTGACAACATGAAAAAAAATTGTTGACAGTCTCTGGTGATTTTCTTAAAACAAATGATATGGAGCTTGGTTTCCTAGATGTTATAAAATTCTGTGGATCTGGGCCAGTTTAGTACAATCCATATGCAGATTACACACAAATTGATAAGAATCACTGGGTGAACAATCCTTCACTGACATAGTGTAAATGTTTGCAGCTGTCTTTAATAATAGAATCTAAATGCATCCCAACAATGTGATTCGGTTAATAGTTTATTTTACATGCATATTGTTTTTCAGTTGGTACTAATCTGACACTTTTAGGTGTGAGAGAATCACCAGTAGAGGATATAAGTCTATTCAAGCACCTCATCAGGAGATTCTAGCCATTTACACCCCTGCCCTGTTCTATTTCTTTTTTAAAAAAGGTAACCTTTATTCTTCAATTCTCAGTCTACTTTTTTTTTTCTTGGAGGGGCAAACTGACAGTCACAGTTAAAGGAATACCATTTGGCAGTCTCACACCATGGTGATGGGCTTCGTATAAGAATCTTAAATAGTTAAATGTGTGAGCATGGTGTCTGCATGATGCTCCTAGGATCAGTTTTGTTTCCAGTGTATATATTGAGTTATTAGGTTCATGGTGGAGAAAAATATATTTATGTATCGTTGTTTTGAAAAAAAAAATAAAGTAACATTTGCACTTTCATTTTAAGCTGATTTTCACATGCACATAACTTTTACAAAATCCTTCCTTTTGGCTTTTTGTTATGTAAGAATGTGTATGTTGCAAGGGTTAGGGAGGAGGAGAATTTTGCAACTGTGTGGGCATACAAAACTCAGATGAAATGCTTTGATTTGCTAGTCCTCCCTGAAGACTAGTCTGCAGGCTATATATGAAATATCTCCTTTAAAATAATGGTATATCATATAATAATACTATATGGTGATTGTTTTGTTTAGTAGATCATACAGATCTTTAAAAAATTAAAGTAATCACAAACTATTTTACAGATGGAGAAACTGAGGAAACGAAAGATTGTGGCTTGCCCATGGTGACTTAATCGTAGATCTGGGAGCAGAACCCAGATTTCTTGATTTCTGTGTTCTATCAACTCGACCACACTGCCTCCAAACATAAAAATTTGTTTTTTCACAAAATTTTCTGTTAGTCTAAAGTTCTGCTATTTTCAGCACTATGGAAGAAGGTACTGTAAATACATTAGATAATTATCTGTTAGCTAGGTTGGAGTGGTGGATTTGTGCTGCTGTTTCAGAGTACAGTTTGATAGTTTTGTATGCGTTCAACTATGGTACTGTGGTCCACAGTGAAATCTAGAGAAAGATTTGTGTTTTAGTCTTTTTTATAAGAAAAAAGAAAGGAAATTAAATACAGAAACACACGCTAATGTAGCATTAAAGTTATAATTTTAAGAGAAGCCCTATTGACTTCCGTAGAGATCTGCACAGGTGCAAAGGTACACCTTCTTGTATCTTGTTTTCTGGACTGGGACTTTAAACATTCAGGAGTCAGCAAATGGAAAAGTTAAAGTTCACGAAGTAACCCTAACTTGCTCACATTATGCAATTGAGGCCTGAATCTCCTTTACACTAAGGACCCTTTATATCTTACAGTAGGTGTAAATAGTTTTATACCCAACTGAAGGCTTTTTTGCACTGCCAGAATTGTGTAAAGGGGGCTTAATGTCAATGTGAATCAGAGCCCTGAAGTTTTTTGAATTACTAGTTACATTATTAAGTTTGTGCCTTAAAATAGGTCCTTTGTGGGAAAGTTGATGTCACTGTGATAACCTTCACGTTTTCAGCTTCTTGTCATAAGGCATTTACAATCTATACAATATAGATTGTGTTCTGTCCTTCATTTATGGTGACAGATAAAATTCTTTCAGAGAGCTTATTGGTCTTGTTGCTGAACAGTGAGGAACTGAGGTGCAGCACTCAAAAGCATGGGCTTGAGTAGAAAATGGGAAACATAGCTCTTTGTTTTTGATTTGAGTAAATAAAATATAAATGTGCTTAGTGCCTTGAGAAGTTAAAACTACTTCAAACCAAACTTTGACAGAAGGCCTTTGTGTGTTTTCACAAGAGCATCAGAAGTCAAAGGAAGCACCTTGAATGCTATTTGAAACCTTATTACAGCTCACCATTTCCCCTTTAATGTCTTTGAACATCAAGGAAAAAATAACATGGTGTCACTACATGTATGTGGGCTACATAGTTTTTTATCCAACCTAATTCGCCTATGATGGAAGCCAACGTTCGTGTGTTTAAACCCCAGCCGACGCTTGAGCTAGCTGGATAGAAACTGGCTTGACTAAACAATGTAATGAATTCCAAGATTTTGAATCATATAAGCCAGGAAATAATTACAGGCATGATCCAGCTCCAATTAAAGTAAATAGAAAGTCTCCCAATCATTCCATTGGGAGTTGGTTCAGGCGCTGAATTAGGTTCTGCTGGCTTCATTAAAGATTCATCTCTTAACTGATAACATGGGAGCACTTACAAGAATCCAATTCTTGAAATTTTAAATTGTAAACTTCTCATGGCAGGGACTGTGTTTTTACTCCCTGTAAAACACCATACACAGCAACGGCTCTCTTGCAAAAGTAAATAATAATAATAATGTCTTAAGTATGGTTTGCACATTGTCAGTTAGGTGCTGAGTCTGCAAACTATTACCTACTAATATGTATTTTCTCATCTCTGTGTGGTGAAATTCACACTTGGTTAGTGGGCCAGGACAAGGCCTGTGCACTATTCAAGTCCCACTTAAATGTTATTTTGACTGATTGATGCACCTTTATGGGAATATGTTTTGTGGATGAACAACATTAACACTATCTTTCACAACTTTTCTGTTAGCAACTGCATCTGATGTATGTGAGCTATGGCAATATTCCATATTGCTATTAGAATCCAGTTTCTCTAAAAATCAATGGAAGGATTCCCATTGACTTCAGTGGTAGGGAATTGGGCCTTAATTGCTTTCTGAGGTATTCTGTTGTATGACTTTTATCTGAATAATAAATTACATTTAAAAACACTTCACACTATATTTCAGGAAATAATCTCTTACATACCATCCCAGAGACATGCTGATCTGAGGGCACGAGCCATCAAGTGCTTATCTGACTCTATCCTGTGCACAGCAGGCTAGTGGAGTATTTGAAGCATAAGTCACTGTGCTTAAGCAAAATTTTAACTCTGAGACTACATGAGGAGAATGGTGCTGCAACCCAAGAGTCCTGAGAGCTTAATGTACTGAATCAACATTGAATTGATGATCCTGTGACAGTATTGTATTGGGCTTCATAAAAATTACAGCTTTTCTTGCAGACACAGTAAAATTTGCATTACCACTAAGAAGTCTTGACTATCCGAGGTTAGGTCTCAGCAGTGGAGGCAGCACCTTCAGCAATATACCCCCAGTTCCTCCTCCCCTCCCAGGGGAATGTAGGCCCAGTACTGATTCAAAAGGAAGAGTTCTGCTTCCTGAATTACTTACCGAACTTCCTGTAGCATATCTGAAGGTGTCTCCTATCCAAATACTGATCTCATCCTTGGAGGTTTCCTAACCAAGTGCTGGAGAGCAGACATCTCAGACTAGGTGATATGGTTGCAGCTCATAATGAGCTCCACTCAAAATCAGCCTGGAAATATTTCCTCTTGTAAACTTCCCTTTCATTGTAACCTTTTCAAAACAAAATAAGATAATGGTTTCCTCAAGACAGTATCATAAGTGTTCAGACACTTATTAAAACAGTTGAGGAATGGACTATGTTTTTAAAACATTAGTATTGGAACGTTTAATAGCAAACAGTCATCCCTACTCCATTTTATAAAACATCCATGACAATAGGAGTTATCGAATCCTGTTAAGCTTAACCTTTACTGCAATGATATAAATTGTCTGTTTCAGAAAGGAGAAAGTTTATCACAGGCAGCAGGGGTAGAGAAAACAGTAAATGGGCACTACACAGAAGTATAATCATGCCGAGAATAGACTTCAAATTGAAGATTCAGCCTTCTTAATTAAAGGGAGCTAGTCAGTACTAACAGCTAACATATTGTCCCTGAGCAAAGTTAAAGGAAATGATTTAGAGAGCAATAGGACACTAGGAAGGTGAGGTTGATTATAGTGGTGCCATTTGTGAGAACTCCCTTGCCCCCCGTCTATACGTATATGAGAACGTATCAGTGATAGAACTGCTGGGTATTAGAAAAATATGGCTGCAGAGAATGTAATTTATTCTTCATTTATAATTTGTTTCTGATATGAGCCAGGATAGTGTACAGAAGTAAATCAGGTTTCAGAGTGGTAGCCGTGTTAGTCTGTATCAGCACAAACAACGAGGAGTACTTGTGACACCTTAGAGACTAACAAATTTATTTGGGCATAAGCTTTTATTGGCTAAAACCCACTTAATCAGATGCATGGAGTGGAAAATACAGTAGGAAGATACATATAACAGTACATGAAAAGATGGGAGTTGCCTTAACACGTGGGCGGTCGAGACAATTCAATTAAAGAGGGCTATTATCAACAGGACGAAAAATTGCTATTGTAGTGGTAATCAGGGTAGCTCATTTCAAACAGTTAACAAGAAGATGTGAGTATCAGTAGGGGGAAATTAGCATGGGGAAATTAGTTTTTAGTTCTTGTAGTGACCCATCCACTCCCAGTCTTTATTCAGGCCTAATTTGATAGTGTCCAGTTTGCAAATTAATTCCAGTTCTGCAGTTTCTCATTGGAGTCTATTTTTGAAGTTTTTTTTGTTTAAGTAAATCAGACTACATCCCAGAAATCTTTGAAGTTATGGACTAAGAGAAGTGCAGACCTGCTTGTTCTATCACCTGTTCTACATCAGGAACAATCTGTTTGTCAGGCATACCATTAAAATATGACAGAATATGGGGAGCTGCAAGTAACCTTTCCCCAACTTGTGACTCCTTTCACTCAGGACAGGGACAATGGTCATCTTTACTGGGTCATGCAAGCCACCCCAGAAAGACATAGAGGAGACAAAACTATGCCCCCTTCTCCTGCTATCTGAGCTGGCTAGCCAGTGAGGGGACAATGTGCTGCACCCCTTTAAAAGGGCACCTCCCCTTGAGCATGAGGGAACCATGAAAGTCATTCTTGCTTTCCTGCTGCACAATAACACCAAGAGTTAACCCTTAACCCCCGCAAGATGCTGTGACTAGGCATTGTTCCCAGTGAATAAAATTAATCAGTGCCTAATTGGTCCAATGAAGCCAATATTTCTACGCATAAAAAAGAACTATGTATATGTAAGGTATGATTAGAAATTTCTTGGACCAAATCCTGACACCCTTTCTCATTTCTTACTCAGTCAGAGAGAATCTTGCTGGAGTGAATACTTTGAAGTTTGGTCCATTATTGGAAACTACACCTCTATAGTGCACATGCTGACTTTTCAACTTACGTTTTACAGTGGGAGAGGAGTTTCATTGGAAAACATTGTAATCCCCAATCCACAAATGTCATAAAAGTGGCTTTGTTAGCTGAGTTCTCTCTTTAGAGGGGACATCTTCAGAACCTTCCCAAATTTTGCCTGAAGTATATAAATCTAAAGGTTAATGAACTGTGGCACAAGTAGCTCTTAACTTTGAATCTCAGTGGCTCTTTATCTCTTACAAAAATGGCTCTAAGCTTTTCCTCTCAAATATACTTAAGTTTTCTAATTAAAATTTAGGGTATGAAAGGGACGTGTAGGATAAACAGTGTATGTTTACTGTTCACAAGAAGTATCTGTTGCTAATGCACTGTACTCCTTATCTATCATTTTGAAAGATCAAATGAAGCACTTGGGTTACAGGTCTGTTTGGCTAAGCAAGGTCAAATGACCCTTGTTTCTGTGCTTTCACCTTACAGCTCTCAAATAAATGTGATAAATTAGGTGCTGACAGAGGTCAGTCTTACCAAAAGCATAATTTGAAGTCCTGCAAAATTACCTACATTGGAGCAGTAAAGGTGCTCCTGCTAAAGATGAGCCATAGTAGAAACAAACAATACATATTTTGTTACAACTACCCATTTGGAATTGTACCTGTATTTGGCTCACAGGGTTTTATATACAGTGACAAAGCGTATCTAAAGAATGGAATCAATTATATTCAGATTGAATTAAGCACATTTTTACTTTCCCCAACAATGTATAATACTGTAGGAATTCCATCTTTTATATTTTTAACCTCAATGAAAAATAGTATTGAGAAATATTATTAGGTAAACCCCCATTTAGGGCCCTACCTGGCAAACTTTCTCATGTGAGTTATTCAAGTGAGTGATCCATTTGACTCCAGTGAGACTATTCATGTGAGTAAGGACTGCTCTTTTAAATTTAGCTATGCTAAGTAAACATACCAAACAAATGATTAACATAATGAAAATAATCCCAGGATATTTAAAGTAAAGGAATTGAAGGGTATTGGGTGAGGGGGGAAAGGAACCTTTAATATGAAGCAAAGATAAATAGGGCCAAATTTAGGTATACCACCTCCTATACAAAGGAACGGCTTGCTTCTTTTAACTATTTCTATAACATTTCTATAACCATCTTTTTCCATCATTTGTATTGTGGTAGTAGTCTTTACCATAGCCCATAAAGTCACTGCTAGGAGAGTTAACATTCAAAAACCACTGACCATGATTTGTGTGTATGTATACTATAGGCGAGGCCAGTAACATTGTCTATTATTAAGATTGCCTGACCCTTCCCATTATAAGTATTAGCAACCAGGTCATGGCCGGTCAGGTCTACTGGTCAGAGCTGCAGCAGCCAGAGACCAGGAACAGCACCAAGGGTCAGAACTAGAGTCAGGAACCAAGCAGGGCTGGAGCAGACTGGATTAGAGCTAGCACAAGGAGCAGGTCTGGAGCAAGGCAGGCACAAGAGTGGTCTCAGCTGTGTGTATAAGCATTGAACAGCCAGCAACATGCTGTTACTGATTGGGCTAATGAGCATGCTTGGTAATTCCTCCCAGCCAATCAGGTGGTTCTGCTGTAGCTCATTTGTGTTTGTTGGCCTGGAGATTGAGCTAGCTAGTCCCAAAATCAGTTGCAGGCCTTTGTTCCTGACAGAACTTCCCTCCCCTTTGAAGGGCTTCTTTTAGATGATCCCAGGCTTTGCTTCTCAGGATGAGCTCAGTGGAAGTTTCACAGCAGGTCTGGCATATGGATACTCTCCCCCAGTTTGGTCATCTGGACCATTCCCAGTTCAGCAGGAATTAGAGATTACCCTGAACTCACCAGGAATCAAGAATTTGTTGAACCGTATTTCTCTTGTCTTTGGATGATTATAGGTGATCCTATTGGGATCCAGGAAGTGGGCCGGCAAAGCCCACCAACTGCTAAAGGGTCCCCCCCAGCCTAAGACGGGAATCCACAGGATCTGGAAACCAAATAAGTACAGGGGACAACTAATGAAATAACAGGGACAGGAGTGTGGTCAAAGGGTCAACCGAAGGGAACCGGACGGGGACACCCAGCAGAGAACCTCGGACAGCGCCCACTGCTCCTCATTGGTTATAGGTGATGCTGTGTAGTTGGAATTAGCTAGTAATGGGTTCTTGGTGCATGTTTTTAGAAGGAAGATATGGAATACTGGATGAATCTTCAGCAACTCTGGTAGCTACAACTTAAATGTTACTGGGTTGATTTATTGCAGGTTTGGGAATGGGAGCAAGTATAGGTGATCAAGCTTGGCTGATGGGTAGACTGATTTGAGGTTCCAAATGGATAATCGACCTTGACCCTTACAGAGGACTCAGGGATGGCCTGCAGCCTGAGATCAGCATAGTGTTTATATGGTCCTTTAGCAGTCTTTAAATATTTCCCAAATTCTTGTTGCACTTGGTGAAGGATGGTAACCAGATCCACCACTGCAGGTACTGGGGGAACTGTGTGCATGGCTGGGTAAAAGCATGTGTGGAAGCCATAGTTGGCAAAGAATGGACTTTGTTGTGTGGAGGTGTGAGCTGAATTATTGTACGCAAATTTTGCATAGGGTAGCAGAGAGACGCAGATATTGTGCCAGGATCTGGTTGACCTGGTCCATCAGTGTTCATTAGTTTGCCTGGAGATTGAGCCAGCTAGTTCCTGGCTCAGCTGCAGGCCATCATTTCTGACAATAAGATCCTTTTCAGTTGCTTTTATCTTTTCCAATTGTAACCATTTGAGCCAAAATTATCCATGTCAGCTCTCGTTATTTTTTTTTTCATGAGTAATGGGATTTCAAATGGTACTGGAGCTTGTCTTATGAAAACATGAGATGCTCCAGGCCCCTTAAGTCACCGTGGGCAAGCCACAATCTCTCTCTCTCCTCTGCTCACCATTCTCACACAAGGGGAGCAGGTGCAAAGAGCACAGCAGCTTGGCATAGGTCCTCTCATTCTTCCTCTTACCCTCCTCTGAGAACCCTGGACAGGACAGTGCCTCTGCTTCTCCCTCCTGTAGCACCCATCTGGGAAGGGTCAGAGGGTGGCAAAGATCCCCTGCAGCTGCTCCCCTGCCAGCCTGGGAAGTGGGAGAGGGGACCCCACTTCGGCCCTCCCCCCCAGGTCTGGGGAGGATGAAGAACCCTAAGAGGAGCAGAGGTAAGGCTGGCAGGGCTGAACTATGGCCTGGGGACTGCAGGGGGGACTGAAATGAGAATAGTGGGGGCTGTGAGGTGGGGGGCTGTACTGATGTTGGGATCTGAACATGTAGGATGAGTGCTGGGAGGGTGAACTGGGGGATGGCTGAACTGATTGTGTGGTGATGATGGGGGCTGAATTGAGGGGGGTTGGGTAGGGACAGATCTAATGAGGGATTGAGGGCAGGCTTAATTGCTGGGCAATTGTATTTTTAGTGTGTAATTATAGATATAGATATAGCTATATCCATGATACAAAACTACTCAAGATAGTTAAGTCCCAGGAAGATTGCAAAGAGCTCAAAAGGATCTCTCAAAACTGGGTGATTGGGCAACAAAATTGCAGATGAAATTCAATGTTGACAAATGCAAAGTAATGCACATTGGAAAACATCCCAACTATACATATGAAATGATGGGACCTAAATTAGCTGTTACCACTCAAGAAAGAGATCTTGCAGTCATTGTGGATAGTTCTCTGAAAACATCCACTCATTGTGCAGTGGCACTCAAAAAAAGCATACAGAATGTTGGGAATCATTAAGAAAGGAATAGATAATAAGACAGAAAATATCATATTGCCTCTATATAAATCCATGGTATGCCCACATCTTGAATACTACGTGCAGTTGTGATCGCACCATCTCAAAAAGATGTATTGGAATTAGAAAAGGTTCAGAAAAGGGCAACAAAAATTATTAGAGGTATGGAACAGCGTCTGTATGACATGAGATTAATAAGACTGGGACTTTTCAGCTTGGAAAAGCAACGACTAAGTGGGGATATGAGAGAGGTCTATAAAATCATGACTGGTGTGGAGAAAGTAAATAAGGAAGTGTTGTTTACTCCTTCTCATAACACAGGAACTAGGGGATCACCCAAATGAAATTAGTAAGCAGCAGGTTTAAAACGAACAGAAGGAAGTATTTCTTCACACAACGCACAGTCAACCTGTGGAACCCTTTGCCAGGGGATGTTGTGAAGGCCAAGACTATAACAGCATTCAAAAAAGATAAATTCATGGAGGATAGTCCAACAAAGTTATTAGCCCTGGGCAGGCATGGTGTCCCTAGCCTCTGTTTGCCAGAAGCTGAGAATCAGCAACAGGGAATGGATCACTTGATTATTACCTGTTCATTCTTTCTGGAGCACCTGGAATTGGCCACTGCTGGGAGACAGGCTACTGGCCTAGATGGACCTTTGGTCTGACCCAGTATGGCCGTTCTTATAGTCTTATGTTCATCCAGTGCACTGTGTGTGTATATAGTGAACCTAGAACATAACATAAGTAACATGGTTCAATCTGAAGTCTTTTTCAGGCCTGAAAAAATCAGCCATCACTGAATTAAAGTGCCAACACAATCCACATAATTCCTAAAGCTAGTAAAAAATAGTTTGTGACTAGTTTTGTGAATAAAGTAGTAAATTTGGTTTGTGGGGTCATACTATTTGTTGTTTACAAACATTAAAATATGTACTGTGACTGGCTGAACAAAGAAACAGGGGCTATAAACCAGGGAGAGGGAATTCCATTCCTCCCCTCCCCCCACAAATCATTATCCATCTGACAAGTCATACTGGAAGCTTTTTATTCATGATTCTTGAATCACATGAATTAATAATGGATACCAAATAGACAAAGCCAACAGTTCACAAACAGCCAATAGATTAAAAAAAATTCCTTGAAATAATTTGACAAATACATATGAATAACATATACAATCACATAAATGGGACTCAGTTTATGAAGGTATCACCAAAAAAAGGTTAATCTGTAATGTTTATAATACAAAATGAACTGTTGATCATCTCTAATGATTCTTACTCTTTTATTAGTAAGGAATGACTCTGTTTTCACAGTTTAAAAGTGTCTGGATTTTTACTGAACCCAAACACTGAAGAAAGTGGAGGGAGTAGAATCACAAGAAGGAATGCCAAATGCATATATTGAAAAATATACAAGATTAAATTGCAAACCATAAACTGCAGCTTATGTTTTAGCTTTGAAATATATACTGCTCTCATCCCATTTAGTTCAAAAAGCAATTAAAATGACTCCATAATGTTTCAAATCTAGATTTGTGATTGTTTGAATGTCATACATATGGTATGTATTCAGCGATCAATATTTCCCTGAGAAAGATATCTTTCCAGTGCTACAGAACAATTCATATAGCAGCTGTGATCAAGATGTGTTTAAGGCTTGTTTGTGTGTTTGATTATTTAATTATTCTACAATACTTGTTGCTTAAAAATTAGTCAAACTACATTTGGTGTTAATTTTGCCTTGTGTGTTACTCTATTATTTTTCTCCAAATCAGTGTATTAACAGGTAGGAAAAACACCTCTCAGCTTAATAGTAACTGACCCCTTTATACAGTACTCAGCAGTAACAAATTTAGTGCTCTCTTCCTTGAGATTTTGATGGGTTTCATAATCCAAGGTGGGAGAACTCTTCCTTTAGTAGTCATGCTGCCATTTCTGATATACTGAAAGCAGCTGATTTGCTCCATTCTTGGTGCTGCTGTACACTGTCAGTCAACCTCAGGATGTTTAAATACCACAGTGATGAAATTTCAATGGGCAAGAGCTACGAAAAGACTTAAGCACCTGTCATAAATATAAAGGGAAGGATAACCACGTTTCTGTATACAGTGCCATAAAATCCCTCCTGGCCAGAGGCAAAACCCTTTCACCTGGAAAGGGTTTAGAAGCTAAGGTAACTTAGCTGGCACCTGACCCAAAATGACCAATGAGAGGACAAGATACTTTCAGATCTGGAAGGGGTGGACAAAGGGTCGGTCTGTCTGTCTGTGTGATGCTTTTGCCAGGAACAGATCAGAAATGCAGCCTCACAACCCCTGTTAGTAAGTAATCTAGCTAGAAATGCATTAGATTTCCTTTTGTTTAATGGCTGGTAAAATAAGATGTGCTGAATGGAATGTATATTAAGGTTTTGCCTAGAAGGATTCTCTGTTTTGAATCTGATTACCCTGTAAGGTATTTATCATCCTGATTTTACAGAGGTGATTCTTTTACCTTTTCTTTAATTAAAATTCTTCTTTAAAAACCTGATTGTTTTTCATTGTTCTTAAAATCCACGGGTTTGGGTCTGTGTTCACCTGTACAAACTGGTGAGGATTCTTATTAAGCCTTCCCCAGGAAAGGGGGTGTAGGGCTTGGGGGGATATTTTGGGGGAAGACATCTCCAAGTGGGCTCTTTCCCTGGTCTTTGTGTAAGACGTTTGGTGGTGGCAGCATACGGTTCAAGGACAAGGTGAAGTTTGTACCTTGGGGAAGTTTTTAACCTGAGCTGGTAAGAATAAGCTTAGGGGGTCTTTCATTCAGGTCCCCACATCTGTACCCTAGAGTTCAGAGTGGGGAAGGAACCTTGACAGCACCTGAGTCCAAAATCTAGGTACCAATGAAATCCTCAAAACCCCCTGCTCAGCTACTGCCTAACTCTGCAAGCGCCTAAGTTTTTGCCAGTGAGTGTGAGCACAGCCACCTCACTCTAGGTGTCTGGGCACCTAGCTCACATTTAAACCCCAGGGAAATCCTTAAACTTCTTAATCCTATTTTGCCCACAGAGCCTAATCTAGGAGGTGTGTTCAGAGCACACAAACTATCTAGAGGAAGTGGTGGTGCCCCCCACCCCATAACATTTTTGGGCCAGTGGTTAGGATTCCCACTCAGGATGTGGGAGACTGAGGTTCAATTCTCCCCTCTGCCTGATGTGGAGAGGGGATTTGAACTTGGGTATCCCACATTCCAAGCGATTGTTCTAACCATGGGCTAAAAGTTATAAGGGGTGGGAGGGCACCCCATCACCTCTTTATCCCTTTCTTGCAAAAAAGTATTTAGGTACCTAACTCCAGAAGGGGTTCATGGCTGAGAATCCCAAGTGGAGACCAGTGCCTCCCTTTGGCACAGTTAGGCAACCAACTTCCTTTGAAGAGTGTACCCTTCTCCTTAGGATTTCCGACTGGCTAGCTTAGGTGGCTCCCCATTCCATATGTGGGCTTTTGTGGATCCCATGTTTAGGTGTCTAATGCTCCCCATGCATTGTATAGGAAGCCTAAGCATCAAAGTCAGGACTGAGGATGCCACTGAGTGGCAAGGTGCTTAAAAGTTAGGCATTGAATCACTGAGCATCACCTCTATGCAGGGATAAAACTCCCGTGGCATGGCTGCAGCTGCAGGACTAAAAATTGATGTCTATACTTTTGGCTTCAGGCTGGAGCCCAATCTCTGGGACCCTCCACCCTAATAGGGTCCCAGAGATTGGTCTCCATCCTGAGTCCGAACCTCTGCATAGAAGTTTTTCAGGCCTGGAGCCCAAGCCTCATGAACCCGAGCCAGCAGTAGATTTTTTTTTTATCCCCATGTAGACATACTCACAGTGTCTATTTCCCTTTGTGTATCTAGCCCAACCTCCCCTCCTCTACTGTTTTAAAAGTGCATTAATCTCCCAACCCAGTAACTAGAAGAAAAGTATCTTGTTAGGCAGCGGGAGAATTATTAATACACTCAGTGTAAGTTCATACCTCACTTGCATTACATGGAACAGATTTTGGCCTGGAACAGTGGATAAATCTCACTTTTGAAATCAGTTATTGGATAAACTTAGCTTTGAGGTTTATATGTAATTTCTATATAATTTTTGTATTAATGTTATTCTAGGCAGACCCTGTAATCTTATTGCACTCCAGATCCGATTCTTAAATTGTACTTCATAATATTCCGTATCCTAATTTTTAGTCCTTATGTGACTAAAATGCTTGTGTCATGTCCTAAACTATTACCTCTACATCATTTTAAAAAAATCAAATACTATAGTATTTATATATATGTATGTATGTATATATAATCTGCCTATTTTTAATATTTATTCCTTTTGTTTCTGGATATAAATGAAGATAGTTTTCTATCAAAAACATGAATGACCTGATTCTGATCTCACAGCTGTTTAACTCATTTGACATCAATAGAGTTGCTGTTGATTTACACCAGTGCAAGGTCATATTAAAGCTCAAAGAGTCTGCATGGTCTGAACGTAACCACTCTGGGCTTGCTCTTACTAGAAAACGTTATCATGCTTGAACATGATCGTGAAAAGTCAAGTTAGCTGACACAAAGCTGACTGACTAGGAGGATGAATCGTGGTGAGCATCACATCAGCTAACTTGACTTTTTGTAATGTGTTCAAACAAGATAATATTTTCTAGGCAAGTCTTTTAGGAGAAAAATGCATTGCAGTGCAGAGGACTCACGCTATGTTAAGCACAACTGAAGCCTTACTTAAGCCCTTAGGGCCCAGTTTAGTAAAGTTGTTAAACATGTGCTTAAATGGTTTATTGAATCAAGGTGTGAATGATGCATGCAGCCTTGTATAGACCTTCCACACCAGGGTAAATCTCACTTTAAGGGATTACTCTGTGTGTAGTTCCTACTTTGGTAGACATACACGTGCTAGCTCTGCTCAAGATAGCATCTAAAAATAGCAGTGTGGCTGCAGTGCCACAGGCAACAGCTCAGGCTAGGCACCCAAATATGCTCCCAAAGGCTCAGGTAGGATTGTATTTTTAAACACTAGCTTGAGCAGAGCTAGCGCATGTACATCTATCTGAGTTGGGAATTATACCTCCCAGATACAGGGTAGATGTACCCCCAGAGATAGAGAAGTTAATACTTATTTAAATACTTCCCAGGTTTTTTTTAATATGATCACACAAAAATACATCTGACATTTCTTCACAAATGGTTTCAGTCCAACATATTTGGACTTGTTTTCTTCAGAACAGGACTGATAAATCTAAGATTCCTTGGTACTTTAGATAGAATGGCATAAATCTGTCATAAATGGAAAATAACATTTAGTTTCCTATCAGTGCTACATGCTCTTTCCACTTAATAGATGAAGAATCATCAGAAATGCTATACTTTTTTCAATGCAGATGCAAAATTATGTCACATATAATAGCTGGAGGATTCCTTTAAGAAGAATTTATAATCAAATGGAAATTTACTAGAACTGTAAAATATATGATTAAAAAAACTGCAGTGAAGATGAAAGTTGAAAAGAGATTATTTTGGAAAAGAGTTCAATTTTTAGCCAGCAAGGGAAGGTGAATCATTCTAAGGAGGCTAACCTTCCTCAGGCATTTGGAGCAGTTAATTGTAAAAGTTCTGGGGTATGTTGCTGGGTCAGAGCACACATGTCTGTAGGAGCTATTTTAGGATTTTGTTCCAGTGCTCTTCTCGTGGAAGGCCCGTGGGGAGGACTCCCTACAGTTTTTGAGCTGCCAAAAGATCAGCAAACATTGACATGTAAAAAACAGGCATATTGTGTCAGAATAACCCTAATATTAATTTAAAAAATCAACAAATCACTTCAGACTGTTTTCCACACAGCTGCCCAGGATTATTGCTTTGCAAGGTACAAATACTATTGTTGGCTTGGTTTGTGTCCCCATGTGGCAACTTTTAAACAGGTTCACTTAAGGTGTGTTCAGAATGGGAGCATGGACAAGGACCTAAAGAGAAAGATGGAGTCCAGATCTCAGCATGTTATTCCTCTCTTGTTGCTGCAGGGAACTAAACAGAAACTCCTAATTAACTGTTGCTTTACTGTGATATTTTTGCCCAAATGTACCTGTTTGTGCTATTTTAGAGAGACAGTGACTCGATTTAGATAAACAAGTGCAATCTTGCATGTGAGCAACCAGCACAAAACATACAAGAAAAATCCATCAAAACGCAGAGCTGGGGTTTTCAAAAGAGCCTAGGGGAGGCAGGAATCCAACTCCTATAGATTTTTAATGATAGTTGGGTACTTAATTTCATTGGGCTCCTTTAAATATCCAAGCCCAAGATGCTGTCTGCATTTTTCTCCTGTTCCTGATTATCTGTGCTATTCTTAAATCATGAGGCCCCATTACTCTTACTGAAGTTAGTATCAAAGTGCACATGTAATGTAATGGAAACAAAATCCACTGTCCTGTTTTCTTCATGACTAGACAACATTGTCATAGAAAAGAGGTCATCTTATTTTCATCTCAGATTCTCTGATTTCATCCCTTTTTGCTTGTAAAAAACATTAAGCAATTTTGTGGCAGTTTTGATTTAAGATGCTGAATGCCATGTTAGTAATATTTAATGTGTGTTTGTAGATTTGAACTAAATTAAAGAGAAGAGATCAGAAAAATACTGTAACTCAAGCCAACACCTCTCAAATCAAAAACATACAGTGAAGATGGTTCATTATAAAATCAAGCTGCAATAAGATGACAAGCTGATGTTCCTTCAGACATTTCTCATTTCATTTTACACGTTTTGTTTCTGGCTTTCCCTTGTGATGAAAGCTGTTCATTATTTGGGGCATTTTTCAAGACTTTATTCAGTCTGTTACAATGAGGACACAGGAATGGCACTATAAATGTGTAAATTCTGGAGTTAAGTGGGAGAGGAAATGCTACTGAACTGATGAAAACAACTCTATAAAATAACTTATTAAAAACAATACGAAGAAAGGTGAAGACCGGAAAACTACATCCCGCCTCAATGGTGGTCTAAGAAGGGAACAGTATATGTAATGTGGCAAAGATCATTAAGAGAAATGAGCCATTCAGTGAAGAGTTCCACACTAACTTGCACTTCTAGTACTTACAAAATGGAGAAACGCCTTCAGCAAAAGTTATCCTGTCTTCCATCTTTCTTGTTATTGTTTTCAGTCAGCAATTTTCTAGCATGCCCAGTGAGATCAACAAATGAACCAAGTTTCTTCAAATATGGCTTAGCAGTATGGTATAGTGAGGGCATGAGACATCTGAACTAAAACTCTCATGAGGCAACAAAACATCTCAGGAAGATGAAGTTTCTTTCACTTTCTCTATCTTCATAGTTTAGTGGGCTCCAGGGTCTATGCAGTACCAGGGAAGCTTATGCCAAAGTTCCCTATCTTCAAGCTCTGGGTTTATAAACCAATATCTGAAAGTGATCCTCACTCTCACTGTTTGAAGTGCTTAGGTGAGTGGTGGCAATAAATGAACACTATCGTGAAGATAGAGCAAAAAAAATGACCTTTTTGGTAGGCAATATATTCTACTGCTGAGTAACACATCCAAGTAACTACAATCAGGCCCTCTTGGTCCATTAGGTTAATTTGAATTAAGATGCTATGTCCAAATTCCTCATTGAGCTGCCAGAGGACTTTAGAGGCAAGTGTCAGTCTCTTCTGTTGGAGTGTGGTTTGGTCTCCTGGTTGGCTCTGCAGGCTTCCCTGGATGTTGCATGTTCCACTGCAAGATTCATGGTGATTTCAGTAATTGTGAAACCTCTCCTCGTGGCTCCAGTCATTGGGGATTCCTGTAGAGAACAGGTTTCAGAGTAGCAGCCGTGTTAGTCTGTATTCGCAAAAAGAAAAGGAGTACTTGTGGCACCTTAGAGACTAACCAATTTATTTGAGCATAAGCTTTCATGAGCTACAGCTCACTTCATCAAATGCATCTGATGAAGTGAGCTGTAGCTCACGAAAGCTTATGCTCAAATAAATTGGTTAGTCTCTAAGGTGCCACAGGTACTCCTTTTCTTTCTGTAGAGAACAGCAGACTATTGAAGACCTTCCCCTTGAAGGCTGTACTCTGTTTTCCTTAAAGACTGATGAGGCACTAAAAGATTCCAGGATATTGTGAAAATCAGTGCATATTTATGAACCCTGAAAAGAACAAGATTGCCTCCTCCATTTCAGCTGAATCTTTCAGCATGGCTATTCTAAGATCAGTGTTTCAAGTAAGTGTAGGTCCCAAAAGTGGATTTGCTTCCAACTTGCCAAAATAGAAAGATGTCCCATTTCTATTCAAGAGCTGGTCACAGCCCTGGGTCCATTTTGGGTGCATTCTGCTTCTCATGGGACAGGGACCTGCTGTCCCATTCACTGGTGCCACTAATCTTCTGCATTATTGTCAAATTGAAACAAGAGAGAGGTAAAATTATTATCATTGCTCCAGCCTTGCCAAGGCAACTGTGGTACTCTGATCTGCACAAGCTATCATCTGATAACTCTTATTCCTGCCTATAGTCAAGCATCTGATACCAAGAGCAGGTGTTGAAACTGAATCCTCAGTCACTACACCTCATGGCTTGGACCCTCAGTGACTAAACACAGAGGAGGCACACTGTTCGACAGCAATCCAGAATGTCCTGCTCAAATAGTAGGAAATCATCCATGAGAGCTACTTACCTTAATAAATGGAACTATTTCTCACACTGTGACTAGTCACCAAGGTAATCTCCTACACCATCTACAATTCAAAAGATTTTGGACTATTTATTCCTTCAAGAATTGAGTCTGACAGCTCCATCAAAGTGCATCTAGCTGCAATTTCAGTGTTTCACTCCCATATTACAGGCAGGATAATATTTTTTTAACCTCATGACTAGCAGGTTCCTAAAAAGCCTATAGAGAGGTTGTTCCTACCTATCAAAGACCTACTCCACCTTGGGACTTGAATTTAATATTATCAGCTTTTTTGGGGCCTCCTTTCGAGCCTTTAGCCACCTGCTCATTGTTACATCTCTCTGCAAAGGTCACCTTCCTTACAGCAATCACTTTTGTGAGGAGAGAGGGAGAACTGCATGCCCTTATAACAGATCCTTCATATACCATTTTTTTACAAGGACAAGGTATAGCTTAGGTCACACCTTATGTTTCTTTCCAGAATAGTATCTGATTTCCACCTCAATCAGTCAATATACTTACCAGTCTTCTTTCCAAAGCCACATTCTCGTGAAGATGAACAAAAGATCCACACTTTAGATGTAAGCCAAGCCCTGGCTCTTTACCCAGATAGAACAAAGTTCTTCTGGGTCCCTTCCCAATTTTTAGTGTCCTGTGCAGAACGAATGAGAGAGCATCTTGTCACAGGGCAATGGCTCTCTAGATGAATCACCAGCTGAACTGGTATATGCTATGCTGCCAAAGGTATTGTGTCTCTCAGAAGCTGCCAGCACATTCAGTTAGAGCACACTCAGTCTCCATGGCATTTGTGGGAAACATCCCAACTGTAGACATCGGCAGAGCAGACGTGGTGTTCTATCCACACATATGCAAGACATTATGCAATTATGCATTACTACTGCATCAAGGGAAAATACAGATGTGGGGAAAGCAGTCATGCAGTCCCTATTTCACTGAGACTCCTAGAGTATGTCTACACTGCAATGTAAGGCCAGGGTTAGTGGAACTCGAGTCAGCTGATGCTGCCTTAGAGAATCCACACTGATTGTTAACTCTAATTAATTTTCTATCCTGGATTCAAACCAGGGGCTTGGCATCCACACTGCAGCAAGCGAATTCAAGTCAAACCAACCATATCCCAGACTTATGCAACCATGCAAAGAAGAAGTGGTTACTCATCTTCTTCTAATGTTTGTTCTTATGAGATGCATTTTTATATGTCCACTACATGACCCTTCCTTCTTCTCCAACACACTGGAGTCTATCATCTAAGATTCTTGTATGAAGAACCAGAAGGATCAGTGTGGTGGCTCCGCTCTTGATACCTGGGATTGAAGCATGTGGGACATCAGGCCACGGCTGTGGCAATCCTTAGAGATACCCCTAGGGCAAACTCTCCACACTGGTGCATGAGATGCCCACACACCTAAACGTAATGGACATGTGCAACACATCTTGAAGAGAACAGTTATAAGAAGGTGTATAACTATTTCATATGTTTAACTGTAAGAATGAGTTTAAGTCCATCTCTGTTGAGCAAAGCACATATGTAACTCCCCTTGAAGTTTGGGGAAAAAAACTTCCTAAGGACTGTAGGATCAAGTCCTCAGAAATTTGAATTGCTTCATGCATTCATCAGAATGAGGGTGGTGGTTGTTGTGGGGTGGTTGTTTGTTTGTTTTTTAAGGTCCTCTTAAGGGCATCTCAAGAAAAGTATCCACTGAACCAAAACACATTGATGTGTGTAGCCTTAAGGAGCTTGGAATGTAATGACAAGTGATAGATAATAGCCCTTTCAGTAACCTATATTTACAATCCTTCAGGTATATTGCACCTTGGGTTATAGTGTTAGGTATTTTTTTTCTCTTTTTACAATCCATTATTTTCTAATAAGAGTCAAATTCTGCTATCATATACAATATGTATATACAACTTCCACTAAATATCTTAGGGCAAAACATAGTATAACATAGTATAGTATAACAAACACAAAAACATCTTCAGGTATATGTCATATGTCACCTTCAGGAGTATGGTACATAAATCAGGCACAGTTCACAATGAAAAGAAGATCAGTCCCCTGCCTGCTATTTTTTCAGTGTCAGTTTTGATTGGGTACATGCTAGTTCAAAATCAGAGTTGTGAACTGAACCATATTGAACTGATCAAGAGCACTTCAGCACACAGTGCAGCACATAGTTGGTATATTATTTCCAGATGATTAGTCACTCAGTGTTTTCCCAGAGCTGCTTTAATGTACAATCATTTCCTACATTACCCTTTTTTCTTCTGGCTATACAAGAAAGAAGATATATAAGTGCAAGTGTCAGATACGGTATATAAAGTTAAAGCTGTGGCTTTTCTGTATGTTCCATTTCCAAAGCCAGGATCTTCTTACCCAGAAGTTGTCCTAGATTTTAATTCAGCCATTGGTTGGATTACTGCTCTCTGTGTGTAACTACTTCAAGCAGCTTGTATGCAGTAGTTATGGTACTCTCTCAATAAGTTAACAACCGGTCTATAATGCAAGGTCTTCCTTCATTTGCCTGTATTTTTCTCGAGCAGCTTCCAGGTTTTACAGCAGAGCATTCTGCCTCCTTTTATTCCTGACTCAAAAATTTGTACTTGTGCATGGATTTGCATATCTGGAGTAAGGCCATAAGAACTGAGAGAGATGTCAATTAAATTTTCCTGTAATTCATAAAAGCTTCGGTATCTGAGCTTGTAGGGGAAGTCTAACCTAGCCACTAGGTGTCACCATTTCTGATTCATGGGGCAAGATGCGTGCCAAGTAAAGCTCTCTTCACCCTAGACCTCTCATAAGGACCTCATTTGCAGCCATCTCTCTTCCAGCTCCTCTTACATATCCCACCATCAGAATCCATATCATATGGCAAAACTGAACTCAACTTCCCACTAATCCCTCTTCTCCCCCCTCCCCCCCAGCCTCTCTTTGCCATCAGGATAAATAACACCACTATCCTCCTTGTTCTTTGGAACTGCAATCTCAGAATCATCCTTGATTCCTCTTTTCTTTTTGTCCTTCACAGAGAGGCTGTTGCCAGATCATGTTACTTCTTCCTATAGAACATCTCTATAACTTGTCTGTCAAATTCTATCCCTACTGCCAAAATTCTTGTTCATGCCCTGATGATTTCCCAGTGCAATTCCTTCTCTGGCTTGCCTAATACCCATCTGGCTCCTTTCCGGCCAATGCAAATAAAAACACTGTCAAACTCCGATTCCCTGAATGCAGCTATGACCCTGGCACCTCCTTTTTAAGGCACTTCACTGCATCCAAATACCCTCCCAACTGAAATCCATACTTCTTATTATGTTAACGGCTTTACACAGGAGTTTCTGCATCACTGTTTGCCTCTCCAGTACTCCAGACTTGCACCAGCAACTGTCTCTCTTACAGCTTCTCATACATGTCCCACCATCAGCATTGGCTTGGTTCTAGTCCTGCACGCTGCCAGCTCCATTTTCCTCCAAGTACACTTTGTTTCCTTCCCACACTCCACGTATGTACAGCAAAGGGAAACTAACCAGTGCTGCTATACAGCAATGAAAAATTATGTTAGTATCACTTTGGCTTTCTGCCATTCACATTCAGAAGACAGGGCCTGATTCAAAGCCGCTGAAATCAATGGACTTCAATGAGCTTTGACTCAGACTCACATTCCTCAGCACTGGTTTCCTTGAAGTATTTTTTTTTAAATTCTGTTAGAGTGAAGGCCTCTTTTTCATTCATAAAAAATGAAAAATCCAGTAGAGTGTATTAAACAGCTTAAACAGAAAAGCAATGATGCATTACATTTGTGTTAAAGTAGTAGAGCACCATCTGCAATATATTGAATTTATAACTGAACCAACAAAGGTGAGAACACCCTCTGATATTTCACAGAGCTACTCATCTAAACGCTAGCATAATGTCTATAATGATGAGCCAAATTCATCCCTAATGTAACTTGCCCATCTGTGTAGCAGTATATATATTCACGTGCATGAATGCACACAAAGATGCCTGGGAGCCCTGTTTGTTTCTCTTTAAAAAAAAAAAACAACAAAATCCCAAAACAAAAAAAAGTTAGCTGACACAAATGACCATTACACAGGGCCATTTTTAATTTGCTCTTCTGGGTTCTAAGAACTAATGCTCCAATTCAGTAAAGCAATTACACACATGCTTAACTATGAGCACATGATTAGACACACTGAAGTCAATAGGATTACTCATACTTAAAGCTTAGCACATTCTGAAGGCCCAGATTCTCGGAGATATTTAGGCACCTAACTCCCATTGATTTAACGGTAGTTAGATGTCTCAATACCTTTGAGGATCTGGGTCTAAGTACTTTGCTGGATCAGGATCCAAATTCTGCATTAATGTGCACCGGAATCAACTGAAGCCAAATTAAATTGCACACAAGAATTAAGGGCCAAGTTTGGCACTAAAGGAGTTGGTTGTCTTTAAGATTTTTGGCTTTGTAATTTTCTTGGGATCTCAGCTGTAAGAAAAGGAATGAACCAAGGCTAAGCTAGAAACTTTCTATTCATAATTATCATAACAGAAAATAACAGCCTGGCTGTTTTGTGTTAGAATAAAGCATATATTGGACTCTGCTGCTTGAATTACCCTTGCACTTAGCCCACTGTACATGGAGAGAGACATAGAAGGGTTACATTTAATCTTTGTTACTTTGTTTAGGTGACCCAGATTCCCGGGCCTTGTGTCTGAAGCTGGTAGATATATGACTACAGTTTCCTTTTTTTGAAATTGTGTCTTAAGCAATATCGCCAACACTATGTTTATTTAATTTGTAGTCTGCAGAGAATGTGGGTGCCAAGTCTGTTGCCAGTATCACCAAAGAATTTGGGAACGTGTCCTCTTTGTTACAGAAATCACTCTGTCAAGAGTTTGCCCAAAGAAGTCTGCTGGTTTATTTACAAAAATCAGAGATTTTTAGAATTACAACTGCAGCTGAATGCCCTAGACAAGGAAGGTAAAAGGGGCATTCAGCACGTTTGTCACTCAGAACTTTTCTTCTTGTTCCTTTGGAGGTGCTGAAAGTCCATTTTCCCCCAAAACACTAGTTTCTGCTCATTGTGACACCCCAACCTGCTGTGTCCTGCTGATGGCTTCCCACCATTTCTGGACAATGTCTTTAGGGGTATGGTAAATCCTGCCTGGTTGGGGCTTGTACGTTGTTATGTGATATTCATGACCTGTATGGAATACAAAGTAGGGACATTATAGACTTTGGACATTGACATATTTTAATAAAAGAAAAAATAATTCCTCAGGACTTACTATAGTAGCCAGTCCCCGTCCAGGTTTGATGCTGGAATTGATAACATCCACAAAGTGCCATGCTGGGATGTGACACTGAATGGGAACCACCCATCATGTTGAACTCTACAGACTTGCAAAAGAATTAAGATTCAAATGATCAACATGCTGACTGTTCCTCTTATCCTGGTTATTGAAGGCAATCTGATTCTGCACAAGATTCTGCTTTCAATTTTTGAATTAAAGATGGATCTAAATTGCAAAGTTCAGATTCAGATTGGGATCTCATTTGAGCCTTTCTAAAATTCAAGAGGGTTTATATCTGGTGTTGCAGTTCAGTCCTATCCTTGTTTTTTAACATTTTCTGTATGGTGCTGAGCACTTTCAACTACTATTGAATTAATGTATTGGGAGCTGAATGCACTCAACACATGAGATGCTTGATACCATGAATGGTTAGGCAATATATTTACCACAGTTAAGATTGCTTTACCACAACCATCAGCTTCCCATTGAGCAACCAAGCAAAATTCTAGTGAGGGAAAGCTCCACACCTGGCATCAGTGTCTTTGGAAAATTTAATAAAGATGAAACAGAGAGAGAGAGAAAGAGACTGTGAAAGGCTTCTGTTGTCCAGCCAAGTGTAGAATCTGACCTTGTCCTCACCTTAACATGACATGTTAAAGAAAGTGTCAGTGGTGGCTCACTGAAGAAAGAAGTGTTTTCTATTCATTCACGTGAGCGTGGAAGCCATTTGGCAGAACATAAAACAGGTCAGGAGCAGAGCTAGCCTTGTAAAACCTATCTGCCCCCTTTTAAAATGAGTCTCTTAATCCCTTTAGAAATGCAGAAACAAAGAAAAACAGCCAGTGTAAGAAAAAATCATGTAGCAAGCCTTGAACAAGCCAGTGTTTTTTTTTATGTGCTTGATATTTCCGCCTAGTGTATGAGTACAGGGTTGCCACACCACTTGTGGCTTTGGAAGCTTTTGATGGAAATGCCTTGAACTAAGTAACTTTCTGTTGTGAAAATTACTTTTTAATTGCCCTCATCATTTATTCATTTCTGACTTGCGGTGGGAGTGACTTAGTGGTTGTACTCTGAGAAGTCTTCTACAACTGGTAGAGACTTGGGTTAGGGATTTCATTAATTTAAGAGATTTGCAGACCGGCCTTATTGTCACAGGTGTGTGTTACATTAATGGGCAGACCAACTGTATGCTACAGAATAATAAGGGCTCCGTTGTACTGAAATGACAAGTAAGCAATCTTTTCCTGTAGCATGGACATTTAAGGCCCGATATTTTGAATTTTTTGTGGTGTATGAGCCAATTGTAGGTATTGATTTTTTTTGGATAAACTCTTCAGCTATTTATATTTCTGACCATTTGTTCAACAATAAAAATATTTCAACATGTTAAATGTTGATTTCTAATTTCCTTTGTAGCACACCCACCTAATTAAATTTATTTCCTTTAGTTTAGAGTTGCAACAAGTATGGGCGATAGGTATGGCTGCCTGCTTTTATTTATTTTAAAGTGACAATATGTGTGGGTTGATTGCATTTTCCTGCAGCAATTTGAGTTTGAAACATGAGCCAATTACCCTGTTCACTGCAAGATTCCTCACCTTCTATTTCAGCCAGCTTCATTCAATCAAAAATATCCATGTATTAGCTCCAAAAACTCTGTCACTTTTTTCACATTTATCTATCTATCCATCCATCCCTGTGTTTTAGGCAGCTTGTTTCTTAGATGTCTTGGCAGAGTCACATGTGAGTTATGCAGGTCATCCCTAATGGGTGCCAATAAAACTGTTATGTCTGTCTATTTTAGGTGTTTATAGAAAGTACTGTGACTGGCTATCTAGTTGCTACATAATATCATATTGTGTTCTGTATTTGTCATAGGACAGGTTTTTTGCTGGTTGCAGCAGAGTGGAGGGTTGTCAAGAAGTCAGCTGTGTCCCATGTTAGGACAGCCTGGGGACTGCTCTGACTTGCATCATCATGCAGTAGTTATCAAGGACCTGTGGTGAATCCCTCAACCTTTCTGTAACAGCCCTCCCCAACACTGTGCCAGGGTGCAAGGAAGGAGGCAAAAGCTAAAATACCTCTCTGCTTACTTGGGGACTCCCCAGTGAGAATCCCCGGCAAGGGATGTCTAGACAGTTTCCCACTGCCTATGTGTCACTTGAGCAATGCATAAGGAGTGCAGTGGGACAGAAAATATTCCCCTACATATCATACAGAAAATCTATTGGAAAATGAATGTAAACATTTTGAAAAATTGTTCGTATTCATTGGTTCTACTTTTACATCCCACCTTCCTAAAAAGCTTGTCTCTCTCATTCACTACTGTACAGGTCCCAGAAGAAAAAAAAATAGAAACAGAAAGTCTCAAAGAAATTGCTAGGATAGTTTTCCCATTTCATTACATTATAGTGTGAAGCTGTAAATTGTTGCCATTTGCCAAGACAAGTTAGTATTAGAGAAGGAAGAGCGATAGACCATTACTTATCCAGAAACTTATACGGCTCATCACCATAGTACTGATCATTTCCCATTACTTTAAAGATGACAGACAGATGGCTAGAAATAAAACCTTAGACCATTTAACATTGGGAAGCCTGAGTTTTAAATGTTATAAAACTATTTTTAACATTTATGGATCCAAAGATAAGGGACTTTAAATATTTTAAGGGCCAATTATCTCCTCACTATGAGGGCAAGAAATAGCAGCTGTATATTATGAAATTACGTATTCCTGGATCTTGCTTCCCTCAGTGTATGGTCCCAAGGTATTGAACATTAAAATCACAAGCTGTAGAACACTGAAAAATAGAGCTGCTCAGAACATGATTTTGTTCTCCAGAAAATTTCAACTTTTTGGGAAAAATGTGGCCAGAAACTTTTGGATGGGGAAACAAAAATTTGTTTGAAAATGCCACTAGTGCCTCATGGGAGTAGTGGTTCAGGTGCCTCATGCCATCACTCTCCTCTATGGACCAGGCTTCCTGGCTGGACTATAAGTCTCCTTGTGCACCATGGTCTTCCCTCTTGCTGAGCCACCATGGTGCTTCATTAGAGTCCCTGCCAGTGGGTGATGTAATCTGGCTGGGAAAACTCACCTACAGAATTGAATGGGGGGCATGAGGCACATGAATGACAACTCTCATGAGGCACTGTGTTGGCACTTCCAAATAGAAATTTTGGGGCTTAGGCTGAAATTTTTCAGGTTTGGGGTGTTAAGTTTTTCAATGAAAAGTTGAAATTTTCTGGGGGAAAGCAGATAAAATTTTGCACAGCAACAAAAACATTCTTGGAAAACCCAATTTTCCATCAAAAAACACTTTTGATGGGAAAATTTCAACTAATCCTACTGAAGTTAATTAAGAAAATTTTTAGCCGTTTTTACAATTTTATTATTTTTTTTCCTCTCAGAGTCAGTACAGTTGGACTTATGGAAATAAGGGAGTCTCAGCTTTATTTGAAAAAAGCACAAAACTTGGTGCTAAAAGATTTATAAGGTATTTTTTCCTTCTAAATATGTGGAATATACAGAATAATACGTGATGTGGTTTAAATGGTTTATTGACACACATTCGGAATGATTCATAAACAAGAGTTTATTGCTCTAAGAAGCCCTGACAAACCAGCCATGAAGTAAATGGGATTGGACTAGATGACCTCCTGAGGTCTCTTCCAACCCTAATCTTCTATGATTCTATTATTCTAAATATGGAACAATTTAGGTACTTTTACAAATGAACTCTCTGAAGTTTATGGATTCATAATATACCATTTATTTAGAATTTTAGGCCCTGATCTTGCAAATGACCCTTTGGGAGGATTCCCGCACAAAGCCCCTCTCACTTCGCTGGAGCTCTGAGCAGGTGTTGAGGCATGTCAACTTGCAGCATCCCAGCCTGATTCTCAACATGGTTCATGAATGTTTTAAATGAAAGTCTTAAAAATACCCTAAAGCCTTCACACTCTTCCAATGTGATCACACTTTTGCTCAAAATCCCCGTTTTGAAATTATTGTAATGTAAGCTCTTCATATTCTTTACTGTTTAGATTTTGAACAAAGACCTCTACCTGAACCAGTAATTGTGAGCCCACCCACATCTTAGAATCCATAATTTTATTGACAGGTAATGATTTGACTTAATGCAAAATATATAATAATCTCTATGCTTTGTTTAACATGAACGTAAAAAAAGGACATTCTCCTCTCATTAAAATCAATGATATTGCTCTGGTATAAATGAGCATAGAATCCTACACTTTTATATTCAATTTAAAAGCAGCAATCTCCTTTATCTGAAGACGTAAAATAACCCCAGAATGTATTTAAAGAAATGGCATTGTTAACTGGGGCACTGAGTATAAATTACTGAAATGTAGTGTTTCATAGGTAATTACACTGCATTCTACCTGACCAGTAGCTTGAGATTAGAGTAATTATTTCAGATATGGAAAGATGCCTAATATTAGTCAGGGAGTAATAATACAGCACCAACCTTTATTTATTCTGCATGGTTTCCAAAACTAATCATCTCTTCAAAGCTCTTCCATGTATTTTTTAGAAGCTCTGCTATTTCCAGAACATGGTGGTATGCAACAAAAATTAAAGGACTAAAAAGATAAGCACAGAGTTTCATACTGTTCCTGGGAAAAGTGACACAAATTTATTTGTATGCATTGTACTGAGTTGAGATCAGTTTTCTAGTTTATAATCATAAAGATTTTGGCTAAGAGTAGCTGGTTTGGCTATACGATTGTGTTTGATGACAGGTAACCAAAACAACTTTATCTTTTCCCAGAGTGCTAAGCAATTTACAAGTATTTTGGTAAATGTTAAAATTTGGCATCTGTTATCCCAAAGGAATATTTTTAAAATTACTAATAAAATAACAACATCTGAGGGAATAAAAATAATGTTTTAAAAACAACAAAAGAAGTCCAAGGCACGAGTTTTCAAAGCCAGGTAAAGCCTTGTAGAACTAGCTGGAGTAGAACATTAGTGCTGGGGAAATGAATTGACACAACAAATATGTTTCTAGAGTATTGTTTTGCTCTAGTATTATGTAAATATTCCAAATTTAAAACAGAAAGTTTATGTAAAAATGCCAAATCAGTCTTTGTAAGTACTACATTCTCAGTTATTTGGGAAATGATGTGCTTTCTACTTAATGACACTGAAAATTGGTCCAAGAGCAGAAAGCCAAATATGCAGCATGCACAGATGCTATGGTGTAATTTATGGGCAATTATGTCTTTCCGTCATCTGATATAAACATTATTTGAATGATTGGTAACACTATGTGAAGCCATTATAATAATATGTTAGAAAGCGCAGTTTTACAACATGTAAAGAGAATGAAATGTAACTGTACTTTTAAATGGAATCTCTCTCTTTAGCCCCTAGTTTAATACATTTTGCAGTGAATAAATTAATACGTTTTGAAAGAATAACAGTCATGACAAACAATGAATCCAGGAATATTGATGTGGTGTGGGCATTGATTTTTAGATGCTTCTTAATTTAATTTATTATAATTATTTCTTCTTTGTTATACCCCCATCACAGTAACTGAAACATTGCACTGTTTTAATATTACTAATTAATTTAAATGCAGACAACTAAGATAAAGCAACAATATTAAATTCTGATATGATGTACTTGTGCCTACTTTTATTAGTCGGTAATCCTGTCTCTTGTGTGTTGCAACTTCAAAGTAGCAATAACACCCAGTCCTAGGCAGAGTAAGATACAAAAGTCTAATCTCTGGGAACAATCTCATGGGATCACAATGCAAAGTTCTTACCTGAAAAGATGAGACTTGATCTTCGAGGCAGTTGAAGATAGTAAAAAGAGTTCTTCAACACTCATATGTACAATGTGTCCAGGAGCAGTAAGAAGCTCAACATCTGAGGCTTCATACTGTTTTGACAATTAGGCTATGTCTTCACTGCAATGTGAACCCAGGGTTAATAGAACTCGAGTTAGCAGACCCTGGGCTTGTTAACCTAGGGCTTCAATGTCCACATTCATTTGTAATCCCAGGTTAGGAACTGTTGAACGCTGGGTCCTAACCTGGAGCTCCAGCATCTACACTGTATTATGGGGGCCTGAGTCCAGCCACTCATATCCCAGACATCCTAGCCTTCTCCCAAAATGTGGCCACTCTAGCCATTTGTTCAGGGTGCAGTATGGGAAAACTTGGCTGCCCACCAAATTTGACTGTCCAGAGGACAGGAATGTCAGCCTGTGGGATTGTGGGAATCTTTTGGTTGACTCCCAGGGCTCAAGTCCAGTGGGGCTGCATCTACACTTCCTTCAACCCTGGGTCCCGGCTTGATTCAGGCTTGGGCTATCCCTGCAATACTGGGGTCCTGGGACCCTGGGTCCAAGCCCTAGGCTACTGCAATTTGTGTGTAGACAGAAGTTCAAACCCTGAGCTTAGTAGACATATCCTTAGCGGTCATCTGCACTCAGTGGAAGCAAGGGTCAATAAATGTGTCCATTTTTGCCCTCTGAGCACCACCATTTCTATTTTCCCTGGATTAAGTTTGAACCAGCTGTTGTGTCTGTTTGCTTATTTCTTCCATGCACTGAGCCATCTCTAGTAGAGAATGCGTCAGTGAGGAAGACGACCTACAGTGATGTACATGTGTAACCCATGGTTGCTTGGTGTGGTGCTTTGTCCCTCTCTTGTGGCACCTAGCCCAACGAGAGATTGATGAGTCTGCAACAGCCATGGCTAAGGGCCACGTGGCTTTTAGCTCATGCAGTAAAGACTCATGCATTTAGCTCCAGAGTTCCCAGGTTAGATCCTGCTCGCCGACAACCAGTGTCTGTCGGTGTTACACATTCAGACCACATCTTGACATGCCACTTTTATTTCATGAAGTAGTTTCCTATGCATTAGAAATGAATTCCTCATAGGAGAGTACGTGTGACTTATTTTTAATATATAACTTCAAGTAAAATCACTAAAAGATATTAAATTAAATCCACAATGTTTAATTTAAATTTGGCTTTTGGTTACATATTTTAACTGATGGCTGGTGGTGGTTGTTTTGGTTTTTTTTTTTGGTTTTGTTTTTTGGAGTGTGTTTTAAAGGGGGAATAAAACATCGTGACAAGGCTGGAATTTCAAACTAATCTTTAGATGCAAAACAAAATAATCTGAAACATTTTTACAAGAATACAAAAAATGTTAAATATATTCTAGATGTCCGATTTAAGCCCACAAGAAAGAACATTAAATGAAACGACACTTTTAACTCAAGCAGTTGTTTCTAAGTATTGTAGCACATATGGTATGTTAATAGACCACTGTTTTATGGTGTGGGGTAGAAATAAAATTATAACCTTACTTCTGAATTTCTTAATTTTATATTTATTTTAGTACTTGTAGGTGTGTGACAGATAGAGCATTTCAGTCTCCAAGGCTGTCAGTGTACAGAACAAGTACAGCACAGACCACACCACAGTACAAGTTCCCCAGTGTTGTCCCACTAACATACCTCATCCCTGATCTGTTGTGACCATTTCTTAATGTGAGAGGGGAGTTCATTTTCCTTGTCCGTTCATTGCTTGGACTCTCCACTGAGACTCATGATGATTCCTCTGAAACCCTTTCCACAGCATCCATTCTCTGATAGTGCACTAATTGCCCCAAAGCAACTATGTGGGTGAAACCAGACAATCACTATGCTCTCCCATGAACTCGCACAGGAAAATGATAAAAGACAAAAACACCACATCACCTGTGGGTGAACACCTTTCAATAAGTCAATCACTCTATATCTAACTTATAAGTCCTTATCCTCAAAGGAAACCTATACAACACTTTCAAAAGACAAGCCTCTGAGCTTAAATTCATATATTTAGACAATAAAAATCATGGACTGAATAGAGACACTGAATTTATGGTTTAGTACAACAATCCATAACCCTCTAACAACCCCCTCCTTTCTTTCCTCCCTGTGACTGGATGGGTGTTAACAGGCCACTTCACTTTGAATGGTCCCTTGAAATGTGTTAACTAGTTATGCTAAACAATCTGTTCCTCCTTGTGTTTAGCCATGACACTCTGAGTTAGTTTCCTAGACCTGAACAAGAGTTCTGTGTTAGAACAGCATGACTGCCTTCATGTGAACTGAAAGAGAGTTATTACAGTTTAAGTCGTCATCCAGGATTAAGGAAATTTGTGAATCTGAAAGTTTGGGTAGAAAACCCTTTTAAACATGCCTTATTTGATTTGTAATAGAGTACATAACAGTAGAGAGGGAGATGATAGAAAAGCTGCTCAGAGCTGCATGTTGTTGCAGGATTACACTTCAGCACCTACGTGTAGGGATATTATAACTGCTTATATGTACATATTAGGTTAGATAAGAAAAGATCAGGGCCATTAACTAAATACTGTGGACAGTCTGTGGATGACTCACCTATATTCAAGGGCCAAATTGTGCTTGCCTTTCCCACATGAAAAATCCCACTGAAGTCAAGGTGAATTGGGTTTTGCCCCATTTCCCTGCTTTGAGGAAGTCAAGATCCACTTGGCATATGGCTTAGATCAGTATCCTATACAGTAAAAGCAAGGTCACCATTCATACAACTTCCCATCTCAACTGTTTTATCTTTTGTGCTCAAAACGTACTTGTTTAAGTTCAGTTCTAAAAATGTGAAATGTATTGATTACTTTATTTATTTGGATTTATCAAAACTAAAATAAAAGAGCATACACCAATAAGTAAACAGACTCCTGATCAAATCAAATAACCCAGCAACAAGCATAACAAGAATGAATGCCCCACACAATCCCTATGTGGATCACATCACCTCTACCCACTTTTACCCAGCCCCTATCTCCTCATGGGCAACAGCCTTCTGTCAAATGCAATAAAAGAGCTCTCCTGATAAAAGGAAACCTATAGGATTGTTTTATATGCACCCCTGAATTTGCATTTAGACAATCTGTATGTTATGTAAGTTTTTCCATGAGAGGAATCATGTCAAAGGGGATTGTGCTAAAAATCAGATCACACATGTAAATGATAAGTTCTGAATGGGAAAAATCTGGAGATGCATGGTAACGTTTTCAATGTTTCCTAAGTGCATAGAGATGAATGTCTTAAACTTTAAACTCCAAATGAGTGTTTGATTTTGAACATTTTGTAAGTATTTTTCCATATGTGAGTTCAGTTAAAGTGAGCTATGGTCTGTGAAGTACCATATGATTGTAAATGGCAATATTTCTGGATTGCTGAATGAAAACTTGGAAATGTTAATAGCTCTCGAGTTATTCTAGTATTTCAACTTTCAATTATGTAAATTCATTTTATTTGCCAATCTGATACCCCTATGAATTAACACTAAAATACTTCACTTGCAGCATTCATGTTACTTTCTATACGAGCAAAGACATTCACTAGTTTGCAAGCTTTATTGGGATGTATTGTATTTTTGTATGGATAAGACTATCACAGTCTCTACAGTTAAAACAAAGCTTTAAGTGCACACAGATGGAAGGTTTCAGAGTAGCAGCTTTGTTAGTCTGTATTCACAAAAAGAAAAGGAGTACTTGTGGCACCTTAGAGACTAACCAATTTATTTGAGCATAAGCTTTCGTGAGCTACAGCTCACTTCATCGGATGCATTTGGTGGAAAATACAGTGGGGAGATTTATATACACACATAGAGAACATGAAACAATGGGTTTTATCATACACACCGTAAGGAGAGTGATCACTTAAGATGAGCCATCACCAGCAGCGGGGGGGGGGGGGAGAGAGGAGGAAAACCTTTCATGGTGACAAGCAAGGTAGGCCATTTCCAGCAGTTAACAAGAACATCTGAGGAACAGTGGGGGGTGGGGTGGGGGGGGGAGAAATAACATGGGGAAATAGTTTTACTTTGTGTAATGACTCATCCATTCCCAGTCTCTATTCAAGCCTAAGTTAGTTGTATCCAGTTTGCAAATTAATTCCAATTCAGCAGTCTCTTGTTGGAGTCTGTTTTTGAAGTTTTTTTGTTGAAAGATAGCCACCCTCAGGTCTGTAATTGAATGACCGGAGAGATTGAAGTGTTCTCCGACTGGTTTTTGAATGTTATAATTCTTGACATCTGATTTGTGTCCATTTATTCTTTTACGTAGAGACTGTCCAGTTTGACCAATGTATATGGCAGAGGGGCATTGCTGGCACATGATGGCATATATCACATTGGTAGATGCGCAGGTGAACGAGCCTCTGATAGTGTGGCTGATGTGATTAGGCTCTATGATGGTGTCCCCTGAATAGATATGTGGACAGAGTTGGCAACGGGCTTTGTTGCAAGGATAGGTTCCTGGGTTAGTGGTTCTGTTGTGTGGTGTGTGGTTGCTGGTGAGTATTTGCCTCAGGTCGGGGGGCTGTCTGTAAGCAAGGACTGGCCTGTCTCCCAAGATCTGTGAGAGTGATGGGTCGTCCTTCAGGATAGGTTGTAGATCCTTGATGATGCGTTGGAGAGGTTTTAGTTGGGGGCTGAAGGTGATGGCTAGTGGCGTTCTGTTATTTTCTTTGTTGGGCCTGTCCTGGAGTAGGTGACTTCTGGGTACTCTTCTGGCTCTGTCAATCTGTTTCTTCACTTCAGCAGGTGGGTATTGTAGTTGTAAGAATGCATGATAGAGATCTTGTAGGTGTTTGTCTCTGTCTGAGGGGTTGGAGCAAATGCGGTTATATCGTAGAGCTTGGCTGTAGACAATGGATCGTGTGGAATGATCTGGATGAAAGCTAGAGGCATGTAGGTAGGAATAGCGGTCAGTAGGTTTCCGGTATAGGGTGGTGTTTATGTGACCATCACGTATTAGCACCGTAGTGTCCCGGAAGTGGATCTCTTGTGTGGACTGGTTCAGGCTGAGGTTGATGGTGGGATGGAAATTGTTGAAATCATGGTGGAATTCCTCAAGGGCTTCTTTTCCATGGGTCCAGATGATGAAGATGTCATCCATGTAGCGCAAGTAGAGTAGGGGCATTAGGGGACGAGAGCTGAGGAAGCGTTGTTCTAAGTCAGCCATAAAAATGTTGGCATACTGTGGGGCCATGCGGGTACCCATGGCAGTGCCGCTGATTTCAAGGTATACATTGTCCCCAAATGTGAAATAGTTATGAGTGAGGACAAAGTCACAAAGTTCAGCCACCAGGTTAGCCGTGACATTATCGGGGATACTGTTCCTGATGGCTTGTAATCCATCTTTGTGTAGAATGTTGGTGTAGAGGGCTTCTACATCCATAGTGGCTAGGATGGTGTTTTTAGGAAGATCACCAATGGATTGTAGTTTCCTCAGGAAGTCAGTGGTGTCTCGAAGATAGCTGGGAGTGCTGGTAACGTAGGGCCTGAGGAGGGAGTCTACATAGCCAGACAATCCTGCCTGTCAGGGTGCCAATGCCTGAGATGATGGGGCGTCCAAGATTTCCAGGTTTATGGATCTTGGGTAGCAGATAGAATACCCCAGATCGGGATTCTAGGGGTATGTCTGTGCGGATTTGTTCTTGTGCTTTTTCAGGGAGTTTCTTGAGCAAATGCTGTAGTTTCTTTTGGTAACTCTCAGTGGGATCAGAGAGTAATGGCTTGTAGAAAGTGGTGTTGGAGAGCTGCCTAGTAGCCTCTTGTTCATATTCCGACCTATTCATGATGACGACAGCACCTCCTTTGTCAGCCTGTTTGATTATGATGTCAGAGTTGTTTCTGAGGCTGTGGATGGCATTGTGTTCTGCATGGCTGAGGTTATGGGGCAAGTGATGCTGCTTTTCCACAATTTCAGCCCGTGCACCTCAGCAGAAGCACTCTATGTAGAAGTCCAGTCTGCTGTTTCGACCTTCAGGAGGAGTCCACCCAGAATCCTTCTTTTTGTAGTGTTGGTAGGAAGGTCACTGTGGGTTAATATGTTGGTCAGAGGTGTGTTGGAAATATTCCTTGAGTCGGAGACGTCGAAAATAGGATTCTAGGTCACCACAGAACTGTATCATGTTCATGGGGGTGGAGGGGCAAAAGGAGAGGTCCCAAGATAGGACAGATTCTTTTGCTGGGCTAAGAGTATAGTTGGATAGATTAACAATATTGCTGGATGGGTTACGGGAACCACTGTTGTGGCCCCTTGTGGCATGTAGTAGTTTAGATAGCTTAGTGTCCTTTTTCTTTTGTAGAGAACCAAAGTGTGTGTTGTAAATGGCTTGTCTAGTTTTTGTAAAGTATAGCCATGAGGAAGTTTGTGTGGAAGGTTGGTTCTTTATGAGAATATCAGATTTGAGAGCTCATTTTTAATCTTTCCCTGTTTGCTGTAGAGGATGTTGATCAGGTGGTCCGCAGTTTCTTTGAGAGTGTGTGGCACAAGCTGTCCGCATAGTCTGTGTGGTATGTAGATTGTAATGGATTTTTTTCAATCCTTTTGGTATGATGTCCATCTGTTTGCATTTGGAGAGGAAGATGATGTCTGTCTGTATCTGTGCTAGTTTTTTCATTAAGTTGATAGATTTCCACTCTATACAGCTCAATTCAGTGCCTTGCATAATGACAGACTTCAGAGAAGTCTGAATTCGCAAAAAGAAAAGGAGTACTTATGGCACCTTAGAGACTAACAAATTTATTTGAGCATAAGCTTTCGTGAGCTACAGCTCACTTTATCGGATGCACACAGACACACCCTAGAACCCCGAGCTGGGGTATTCTATCTGCTACCCAAGATCCATAAACCTGGAAATCCTGGACGCCCCATCATCTCAGGCATTGGCACCCTGACAGGCAGGATTGTCTGGCTATGTAGACTCCCTCCTCAGGCCCTACGTTACCAGCACTCCCAGCTATCTTCGAGACACCACTGACTTCCTGAGGAAACTACAATCCATTGGTGATCTTCCTAAAAACACCATCCTAGCCACTATGGATGTAGAAGCCCTCTACACCAACATTCCACACAAAGATGGATTACAAGCCGTCAGGAACAGTATCCCCGATAATGTCACGGCTAACCTGGTGGCTGAACTTTGTGACTTTGTCCTCACCCATAACTATTTCACATTTGGGGACAATGTATACCTTGAAATCAGCGGCACTGCCATGGGTACCCGCATGGCCCCACAGTATGCCAACATTTTTATGACTGACTTAGAACAACGCTTCCTCAGCTCTCGTCCCCTAATGCCCCTACTCTACTTGTGCTACATGGATGACATCTTCATCATCTGGACCCATGGAAAAGAAGCCCTTGAGGAATTCCACCATGATTTCAACAATTTCCATCCCACCATCAACCTCAGCCTGAACCAGTCCACACAAGAGATCCACTTCCGGGACACTACGGTGCTAATACGTGACGGTCACATAAACACTACCCTATACCGGAAACCTACTGACCGCTATTCCTACCTACATGCCTCTAGCTTTCATCCAGATCATACCACACGATCCATTGTCTACAGCCAAGCTCTACGATATAACCGCATTTGCTCCAACCCCTCAGACAGAGACAAACACCTACAAGATCTCTATCATGCATTCTTACAACTACAATACCCACCTGCTGAAGTGAAGAAACAGATTGACAGAGCCAGAAGAGTACCCAGAAGTCACCTACTCCAGGACAGGCCCAACAAAGAAAATAACAGAACGCCACTAGCCATCACCTTCAGCCCCCAACTAAAACCTCTCCAACGCATCATCAAGGATCTACAACCTATCCTGAAGGACGACCCATCACTCTCACAGATCTTGGGAGACAGGCCAGTCCTTGCTTACAGACAGCCCCCCAAACTGAAGCAAACACTCACCAGCAACCACACATCACACAACAGAACCACTAACCCAGGAACCTATGCTTGCAACAAAGCCCGTTGCCAACTCTGTCCACATATCTATTCAGGGGACACCATCATAGAGCCTAATCACATCAGCCACACTATCAGAGGCTCGTTCACCTGCGCATCTACCAATGTGATATATGCCATCATGTGCCAGCAATGCCCCTCTGCCATATACATTGGTCAAACTGGACAGTCTCTACGTAAAGGAATAAATGGACACAAATCAGATGTCAAGAATTATAACATTCAAAAACCAGTCGGAGAACACTTCAATCTCTCCGGTCATTCGATTACAGACCTGAGGGTGGCTATCCTTCAACAAAAAAACTTCAAAAACAGACTCCAACAAGAGACTGCTGAATTGGAATTAATTTGCAAACTGGATACAATTAACTTAGGCTTGAATAGAGACTGGGAATGGATGAGTCATTACACAAAGTAAAACTATTTCCCCATGTTATTTCTCCCCCCCCCCACCGCACCCCCCACTGTTCCTCAGATGTTCTTGTTAACTGCTGGAAATGGCCTACCTTGCTTGTCACCATGAAAGGTTTTCCTCCTTCCCCCCCTCCGCTGCCGGTGATGGCTCATCTTAAGTGATCACTCTCCTTACGGTGTGTATGATAAAACCCATTGTTTCATGTTCTCTATGTGTGTATATAAATCTCCCCACTGTATTTTCCACCAAATGCATCCGATGAAGTGAGCTGTAGCTCATGAAAGCTTATGCTCAAATAAATTGTTTAGTCTCTAAGGTGCCACAAGTTCTCCTTTTCTTTTTACAGATGGAAGGGAGCTACTTATGTTTAAGAATGAATTCAGCAAAAATATTTGCAATGTATATTCTATGGGGGCTATTTCTGCCATGAAATTCCATTACAGTCAGTGCACACTTAGAGCATAATTTGGCAGTAAATATTTATAATCCATTTCATTTGGTGTTGAATATTTATACCTTGATTTTTTATAACCCTTTTAAAACAGCCCCATATGACATTCTCATAAGCAAACTAGAGAAATGTGATCTAGACAAAATGATTATAAGGTGGGTGCACAACTGGTTGAAAGATGTACTCAAAGAGCAGTTATCAGTGGTTGACTGTCAAACTGGAAGGGCATATGCACTGGGTTCTCTGCATGTCATTCCTGGGTCTGGTACTAGTCAGTATTTTCATTAATGACTTGGATAATGAGCGGAGAGGATGCTTATAAAATTTGGAGGTGGCATTAACTGGGAAGAGTTGCAAGTACTTTGGAGGACAGCATTAGAATTCAAAATGATCTTGACAAATTAGAGAATTGATCTGTATTCAACAAGATAAAAACCAGTAAAGACAATTGCAAAGTACTTACAAATTAAAAATCAAATCCACAACTACAAAATGGGGACTAACTGGTGAGGTTGGAGTACTGCTGAAGAGGATCTGGGGATTATAGTAGATCACAAATTTAATGAGAATCAACAATATGATGCATTTGTGAAAAAGGCTAATATCATTCTGGGCATTCTGAGTGCCATATGTAAGTCACAGGAGGTAATTGTACCACTCAACTCTGCACTGGTGAGGTCTCAGCGGGAGTATTATGTCCAATTCTGGGTGCCAAATTTTTAGGAAAGATGTGGACAAATTGGAGGGAGTTCAGACGAGAGCAATAAAAATGATCAAAGGTTTAGAAAAACTGATTTCTGAGGAAAGATTAATAAACTGGGCATGTTTATTTTTGAGAAAAGAAGACTGAGGGGGAATCTGATAAGTCTTCAAATATGTTAAGGATTGTTATATAGATTCCTTCAATCAAGAGACTTGTAGGTAGAACAATAAGTAATGGGCTTAATCTGCAGCAAAGGAGATTTAAATTAGATATTAAGAAAATCTTTCTAACTATAAGGGCAGTTAAATACTGCAATAGGCTTCCAAGAGAGGTTGTGGAATCACCATCATTGGAGGTTTTTAAGAAGAGGGTGGACAACAACTGTCAGGGATGGTCTAGGTCCTGCCACACCAGTGGTGGCTGGACATGATGACTTCTAAAGGTCTCTTACAGCCCTACATGTCAATTATTCTATGTTATTTAAAAGCACAGATGTTGTAGAGTTGACACCTGGTTCAACCAATGTGTCATTACAAGGTGAGAGAATATGTTGGGGGCTGGGGGGAGGGACTATAGGAAGCTGGTTACTCTGAGGAGCACTTGGAAAGCATATATGACAGAATAAACTCTTTCTACTAAAAGGGAATAATTATAAGGATTTGGTGAGACAAAATCATAAAAAAATCGACATTGTGATAGGTTTAGAAATAGACATTGGGTGACCTGGATTCTATTCCCAACTCCACCATTCATTCACTATGTGATGGTCACGGTCTCCAGGTGTGGTCTTTCGAGAGGATCTCTGCTTCTCCTCACTGGCCCTCCTTAGTTTGTTCTTAGGTCAGTTCCTGGACTCTGATTTTTTAAGTCTATCAACCCTTCAATTTCAGTCTGCTTCAGTCTCCTGGCTGTTTTCATGAAGGCAGTCTGGTGTAGGGCTGTCACACCTTTGATATCACATGCCTTTCTGCCTCTTCTTCCTTCTCTGTACTCTCCCCTTTATAGCAGGTCATGCTTTCTCTATTAATTGCAACTATGGGTGCCTGCCTCCATGATTGGCAGCACTGGCTGTGGGTGGGTGTGGGAGTGATCAAGCTGCTTGTTTAACTAGAAAGACACTCCTCCCCACTCTGACTATGCGCAGTATGGGGTTTGTCGACCCCCTTACAGTGACTGGACAAGTCACTTAACCTCTTTATGCCTCAGTTTCCCCATCTTCCTAATGAAGATAAGAATATTGTAAAGTTTTTGAGTTCTACTGACGGAAAATTCTATAAAAGTGCTATGTATTATCACTATTATTTATTTCATGTTGCATAACAAAATTAAAATTTTTATTTTATTATATATGTACCATTAAACCTTGAGATAGCTAGTGTGTGCCAATAGGTAGTAAAGTAGTCTGTGGCATAATTGCCTGTAAGAGCATTTGGGTAACAGAATTCAGGTCACTAGATGAGGGAGAAACATTTTTTAAATCATTTGTTTCTTAAAAATAAAAAAAATTGTCTTTGTAACCGTGATTTGTTAGAAAATCACATTTTTCCCCCCTATTGACGACCCCCGCCACCCTTGCTAGGTCTCCAAGCCCAGGCTCTAGCCCAAGAGGGAATGTCTATGCTGCTATTTTTAGACTTGTAGCATGAGCCCAAGTCAGTGGACTGGGCTCTAAGACTCACTGCCATGGTTTGTTTGTTTGTTTGTTTTTGGTTGTTTTCTTTTTCTTTTCTATTTTCAGTGTAAACATGCCCTGTGTTAATTCTTTTCTTGTCACAGCATGTCAGACAGCATCATCTTGAATCCAATGATTTGGCTGAGTATTTATTTATTGTTTAAGAAAGGCTGAGGACTATATCCTTATCTGGTGTAAATCAGCAGAGTTCCATTGATTTCAGTGGAGTTGTGCCAGTTTGCATTAGCAGAGGTTCTCATACAAGATCTGTCATTGTACACACTTTAACTCTGAGTATTTATCAGTAGACATAACTGTAAAGTTATTGTCCTTTGGCAAGTGAAATAAGTAGGTAAAAGCATTTGTTATATTTCAAAGGCAGCCTTTTTAAAAAAAAGAAATAGCCCCAACTTACATCATTCCCCAGCCTTCTATATACATTAAACAATGTTAATTAAGTAGTCCCCATTGACTTCAAGGGAGTCAGATTGAAACCATACAGCTGATGAGGGTGCTTCATTTTCATTAATTTGTACAGGACTGGGGATGTGCACAGCCTATAGCGTGTGGTTTAAGTGGCTCACAAACTGAACTCTGCAGTCTGTTTCTTTGGGGATGGATGTAACATCTCTTAGAGGTACAAGCTCAGTGAAGAGTAACCTTGTACACTTTCCCAACTGCCTCTTCTGCACCTAACAAACATTGGAAACTCCCTTCTTAACTTGGATGACTAATCAGGAATGTCCCTTGCTGTAGGAAAATAGAAAGTATCTGAGGGAACTAGGATGGGCGGATGGATAGAAAGAAATTTCAACGGCTTCCCATTTTGGCAAATAATCTCAGAGCATGTTTGTCAAACTTTTGTGAGTATGGGCTGACATTTGCAATTGCAAATGCTGGTTTCAAGTACTTCTGAGGTAAAGTGACCAGATGTCCTGATAGTCAGGGCTTTGTCTTATATAGTTGCCTATTACCCTCCATGCCCTGTCCTGATTTTTCATACTTGCTATCTGGTCACCCTGTTCTGAGGTTAAAGACAAATGTTTCACATAGTTGCCACAACATATCTAAATAATCTGAAAAGGACTAAGGAAAAGGAAGAGCTTTGGTTGTGTGGGGGCTTTTGTTTTTAATCTTAGCAAACTAACACACTTATTTCACTTTTTAAAAGAGGATCATTTGAATGTTTTGATGCAGATTAGAGTGGCAAAGCAATCCCAATAGCACTTGTAGGTTTAAACTAGGGTAAACAGTGGATTCTTTGTAACTTGAAGTCTTTAAATCATGATTTGAGGACTTCCATAACTCAGCCAGAGGTTATGGGTCTATTACATGAGTGGGTGGTTGAGGTTCTGTGGCCTGCAATGTGCAGGAGGTCAGACTAGAGATTGTGATGGTCCCTTCTGGCCTTAAATGTCTATGAATGTAAGTGTAAATGATCAGTCCTCTAGCCTGAAAAGCAAATATTGGCGTTAACTATCCCAAACAACTACAGAATGGTTCTACAATCCTTCTAAACAGACTGGGCTTTAGTTATTGTTGAACTTGTTGAGCGATAATGAAAAGGTAGGGATCATGGACATAAATGCCATTTTGTGTCTGAAGATGAAAGGATGCTGAAGTGTAGGAAAGTAAAAAGAGGTAATTAGGTAATTCATAGATGGAACCCCTGGTAATAAAAAAGGACTACAAGAGAATAATGACTGCCCTGCTGTACATACTCTGTCGCCAAGGTTGCCTAAAAGTTATGAATTCTTTGCCTTGTTCTTCATGCTGGTTTGTTTTCATGCCACCAGCACAGCAATAAAGCAATTAATGACAGCTGTACAGTAATTTTAATGTCAACTCTCACAAAACATGCTGAGGTATGTGTAATTCCTGCCAGGTACCTGGGGAACTTCAGTATTAAAACTCCACTAAGAGGGAAACTCTGTCTTTATTGTGAGAAGACAATGGATGTCAGGAGTTTAGGACAGAGAAGGATTGGTAATGGGTCGGAGGAGCACTCCACTGCAGAAAAATCATGAATTGTTAAAAAGCAACTGGCTCTGTCTGAAGCTCTAGTTTTGAAAACACTGAAACTGTTTGGGATACATTTCAAAGCTCATCTGTGGACTGTTCTGAGCAAACCTTTGAAAACATAAACAAAATATTTAAAGATGGAACGGAAGGAAAATGTGAGATAAAAAAATCCCCAAAAGTTCAGAAGTGGGGATCTTAACAAGAAACCAAACTTAACAGCTGAGCCCAACCTCTGATGGCATAAATCTACCTTCCCTGAATCCAGACTTGGGAAATTTTTGAGTCTGGGTCCCCATGCAAACTTTGGAACTCTAGTGCCCTCTCATTATTATCTGTTTCTTGCCACACATATTTCATCTTGTTAATATTCAATAGCTATGTGGACAAGAATCAGGAATATGGTTTAAAAAACAGTGAGCTGTATGGGCTTCTGGGTGAACAGTTATATGTGTATAATAAGTGTTCTAGTCAAAGAACTGTGCTCCCTACACACACATGGAAATATGTTGCACATGGAAATATCCAGACATGTATCTCAAAGAATCATTGAGAGTGTATCAAAAACACACTTCAGTCAGGAGTTATATTGATAGTTTTAGTTTAGTCCTAAATCTTTTTTTATTTATGTCAGGGGACAACAATACTGTACCAGGTAGAAATACAAAAAAATGATGCTAAAAGAACATTAAGGTTGCAAAATCAAATACTTGGAAGTTAGGAAAAGCCAGAATTAGGGTTGTCTATATACCATTCACTCAGACCCCTTGAGCATATGTTTCAGCATAGTGTTGTCCAATATCCTCTAGGAAATCTGTGGATAATGGGCTGGGCATATAAATTTAACAGCAGCATCTTTAATAGATTTGAAGCAAGATTAGAGATATCAGAGTGATAGAAGAGAAGATTACAGTAATCCGAGTATGAGATAAAGGCCTGGACAAGAGTTTTGCTGATCTGTACAAACCAAACTGGTTGGATCATAAAGATATTATAGCAGAGGAGGTAGCAACATTTAGCTGTGACACAGATTTGTGAGTTTAGGATGACATCTGAATTGAAGATGACACCCAGAGTATAAGGCTTAGTGACAGGAAAGATTGTAGTATTGTGTATGGTGATAAAGTGGGAGATAACGGCAGGTCATGATACAAGTTTGGATGACAGGTCTGGGTAAGTGGTATATCTGAGTCATCAGCATAAAGATGGTAATTGAAGCAGTGTTTTCAGACAAGATCATCCAGAGACAGGGTATAGAGTAATATTTTGAATGAAGTATTGTTACTAGCATACTATGAATGATAAAAAAAAATTGTCTAGAACAATTCAGAATCTATTATATCAAAATGAATGCTAGAAATATAGAGAATATTGTTTTTGATGTCTATAGTCTATTATATAGATGGATCAAGGCTTGGAATGTTAGTCATGTAACATTTTTCTATTTCCAAGATATGACATATTCCTCTTACTCTAAATAGAATAGCCTATTTTATACTCTCATCATGTTTTTACAATTCCCTTGTTGTTTTGCAACCTTCGCAGATTACAGAACATCTTAAACTCTCTCATATAAATGGTTGGATTTTTGGTTGATTTATTAATTGGGCTCAATGGGAGTTTTGCTTGAGTAAGAATAATCCCATTGATGAATGTGTGGTATAAGTCCTCCTGTGTGCCAGGCCACAGAGGCTATGAGTTGTTCCAGCTGCAGTCTTGGCTCTTTAAGACAAGTTGTAGCGGCTCATGGTTTTAGCTCATCCCCAGTTCTTTTCCTGGTGTCAGCCATGAGGGCAACAGTCGTATAAGGACTGTAAGACTGATTCTCAAATCCTTAACTGTAGGGTGATATATTATAGATTAGTATGTAGATTTCAGAGAACAGGAGCAAAGCTATCTCACATCAGACATTAACCTGTGTCTGGGTCACATTCTGCTATTGATTTAATTGGTTATTTTGGGAGCTTCTACTTAAAGATTGATAATGTGATATTGCCTTCTAGCTGCAGTCAGTACAGCATGAGGTTTCTGTAATCAGAGGAATGAGAAACTCCTGCAAAATGCAACTCACCAATTATAAAGTGAAATATTCAGGTCACAAATTCTTTCCTGATCTCCACTGGGTCAGCCTTGCAGCATGATATTTGATTACCATCTTTATTTCCTTTGTTTACATTACTAACATATTACAGGCAAATATTATTTGGTAGGTAATCTGACATTTACATCTATTTTTTTACTTATTTATTTATTTGAATTTATAAAAATAAACGAAAAAGGAACCTAGCCCAAGGACTAGGCACCTTTAATAATGATTTAGAGAGAATGTCTACATGGCAAAGAAAAACCTGCAGTGCCTAGTGTCAGTGCCCAGGTCAAGTGACTCAGGATGCAGGACTAAAAATAGCAGTGTAGACATTCAGGTTCTGGCTGGAGTCCAGGCTCTCAAACCCCGCTGGGGGCAGGGTCGATTGACCTGGCCTTTGAGACTCAGTGCCATGGGTTTTTCTTTGACGTGTAGACATGCTTTTAATCTGTTAGTAATCTTTATGGAAACAATTTGCAAAACATTACTGAAGAAGAAAAAATTAAGAAAAATACCCTACGCTCCTTCCTTACCTATTGCTCCTTAAGCAACACCTTCTTCCCTAAATGCTTGTGCAAAAAAATTAACTGAAGTTAGGCACCTACTATTTCATCACCTAAACACAGTAAACTTTTAGTTAGGGTTTGTGTGACTAACTTTAGGCATCCAAGTTTGCAAATATTGACCTTATTTCTTTATAAATCTGGTCCAGGGTATTTGAGTGCAAATCTCTCAAACTATGTCCTGTCATAGTAGTTATTCATTCAAATTGTCCTGTATCTTTACTCAGTTATGTCTATCCAGCTTCTTACTCAAGTGTTCTGGTGGAGTGGTGGGGCAATAGGGCTTTCTTGTGTCAAAGACCTTCTCAAGCATATTCCTCATCCCATCCCTAAGGATGTCTGTCTTAGTGCCTCTCTAGCTATATTCAAGTATTGATGCATGGCCCTTCAGTTCAAGTAAGTTATGGTGCTCTGATGCCAAAGTTATAGCCTGAATAGAACAGAATTAAATCTTGACCATTCTGGCCTCACCTTTAGCTTAGCTCATATTTGGAGTTTGTTAGAATCACTGATGTGTTTAATTTTTATTTTAATTACTGCTTTAGGGTAGTATTTTCAGAAGCTCTAGGCATTGTCTGAACTCTCTTGATATTAAAGTCAATGAGAGTTTAACCATTTACTTCAGTGGGAGCAGCATTAGACAAACTGAGTATTTTTGAAATTCTACCCTTTATTTTCTATTTTACTCTTTTACAATGGCTGCTATAGAAACACTAACTAAATGGAAAGAACTACACATCTGGTGGGAACTTTCATTGTAACTACAGGTATATTGTAAAAGATGGTAAGGTTTTTGGAATACAATCGATTCTGAATTGTAGACAGGGAAACCAATTACACTCTTGTGCCACCAGGACCTACCTTAGGCTTTCAGTAACTTTTAAGCACAAAATTTCTGAAAGCAATGGGAGAAAGTGAATTTCTATTTATACAATGTCTAAATATAATTTTAGAAATGTCAGTTTGGTAAGCTTTGATAGTCCATATTTAATTTGAGTGATGTGTGAATGTTAAATTAATTTGGTCTTCCTTGTCACCCAAGAGATAGCAGTTAATAATATACAAAACTGAAAAAGAATCCCACAGAAAATATTGTTATAAAAAGGAATGTTTTCTATATTTATATCAAGTTCTTTCGAAAGCTCAGAGAGTGGATCAAACCAAATGCTGACACATTTTTTGCTACTGTGAAAGACAGAAAGAGGACATGTAATATATTTACTGAAAACAGTTTACTTTTATAATCCCCTTTAATTGAGAGTAGGCTGAAAACAGTAAAATTAATATTTTTATTTGTATTGTTTATTCCGCCATATAGGTATTACATAAAATCTCCTTTACACCAACAACTTTAACATAACACACTGGTGACTTTCAGACTAAGGTCCCACAATAAGATACATTCCTGGATGATGTATTGCTAAAATCGTTAATGGCACTCCAAAGAAAATAGGTAAATCACAACTCAGGTTCGCCCTCCCCCACCCTTTACCATCTTCCTTAACAAAGATTGAGAGATGGATTTTCTAGTCTGTAAGTACTATTTTGTGCCCCTCTGGCAGTAAAATGAACCCTAAAACCGGGTTTGCTGGACAAAGGAAGCTTCCCCTGTGGGTATCCTCTGACTAACGCCATTTCAATGCAAACTTGTTGTAGGTCCATATCTGGTTGTTATGACCATTAATAGCTGAATGCCTCACAGACAATGTATTTATCCTCACAAGACTCCCATCAGGTAAGGAAATACTATTATCCCCATTTTTCAGATGGAAAACTAAGCACAGGGAGGCTAAACGACTTGGCCAAGGCCATTACAGAAAATTTGTGCAGGAGCAGAAAATTAAACCTGGCTCTGCTTGGGTAAATGTGATTTAAACCATCTTTGTGTCTTCCCCCTCTGATCTGGACTTCATTCAAAATGAAACCATAGAATCAAAAATTAGGGGACTCCAGCTGAATTATGTATAACATATATAAAACCAACATAATTCAGAGAAGACGGATGGTCTTGTGGTTTAAGGTACTAGGCTCAGGTCTTTCCTCTTCTTCTGTGATTTTAGACAAGGCACTTAATTGCCCCGTGCTTCAGTTCCCTATCTATAAAATAGGGATGATGATGATGATTTCTCTCGCCCTTTGTCTGTTGTCTCTTTTTATACTCTAAGATCTTTAGGGCAGGGACTCTCTTTTACTATGTGTTTGTGCAGTGTTTAGCACAATTGGGCCCAAGTCTTGGATGGTGTCTCTAGGTACTACCATCATATAAATTATAATAATTCAATATTTTAGTACATTTAGTACTTATCAAATGAGACATCTGGAAACTAAATTCCTATATTTATTCACAAAACTTTGCATAGGCTAAGGCTCTCTAAGTTTTCTCCCATTGCCCTGTCAGTATGTCTTGCTCATGATTTAGCCTTCACTAAGGGTGAGAAGTTATTTTGGTCTACATATTAATTCAGTCCTAACAATTCCCTCTAGTCATTAATCCTTCACTCACAGAAATTCCAATATCCAGCTCTCTGTATGTTATTGTTAAGCCCATTGTATCTACTACAATTGCTTGTATTGTCACTACATTACTGGTATTTGATTTATTACTTGCAAATGTTTACAGAATGAAATTTGCCAGATTAAACTAAATTCTATTCTATTCTGTTATATTCAGGGGATTATAACTGAAATCTTTACAAAAGTAGGCAGCTCTAATTTACAAGGTTTCATGCAGACCTCTTCTTCAGTTTCAGTTTTCATAGGATCTCAATCCCTACATTTTATTTTATGTATTTGTTTATTGATATAACTTTCTGTGGTTTGGGATTCAAATGTCCAATTGTTTCTGTTCCTCTTATTTATATTGTAATCTCTCAAATACAGAAAACTGTCATCTTGAAAATTAAATCAAGCTCTCAGTTTAATAATAATGAGGAACAGAAAGTTTTCTGTTTGTAAGGTACTGAAATAGTGACCTAATGCTGCAACTATTAGGTGAAAAATATTTAGGTATAACAATGTTTCTTCACTTGGCAATTTCAGTAAGCTTGCATCTTAAATCTAACCAATTTTCTCAAGTTCTCCTATCTGTAGTGTGCACAGGTCTGCAGAAAATAATTTTTCATTGACTTACTAAAGGATGACATTTCACTTGAAAAAACAAATGACATATAGGATTAGAGTGATTGATATCCTGGGAAAAGCTGGATAGACAATGGTTCAGTTTTTAAATGATTGTTTGTTTATTTATTTATTTATTTATTTATTTATTTATCTAATAGTATGTCTACACTGCAATTAGACACCCACAGCTGGCCTGGGCTGGGCCAGCTGACATGGGCTCATAGGGCTTGGGCTAAGGGACTGTTTAATTGCAGTGTAGACTTTCAGGCTTGGGCTGGAGCCTGGTTTCTAGGATCCTGCAAGGTAGGAAGGTCCCAGAGTTCGGGCTGCAGTCAGAGCCCAAACATCTACACCAGTGGTTCTCAAAGCCGGTCCGCTGCTTGTTGGCGGAAAGCCCCTTCCAGGCCGGGCTGGTTTGTTTACCTGCTGCGGCCGCAGGTTCGGCCAATCACGGCTCCCACTGGCCGCGGTTCACCGCTCCAGGCCAATGGGGGCTGCTGGAAGGGCAACCAGCACGTCCCTTGGCCTGCGTCGCTTCCTGCAGCCCCCATTGGCCTGAAGCGGTGAACCGCGGCCAGTGGGAGCTGTGATCGGCCAAATCTGCGGACATGGCTGGTAAACGAACTGGTTTGGCCTGGCAGGGGCTTTCCTTGAACAAGCAGCGGACTGGCTTTGAGAACCACTGACCTACACTACAATTAAACAGCCGCCTAGGCTGAGCCCCACAAGCCTGAGTCAGGGCCTCCTGCAGGTGTCTAATTGAAATGTAGACGTTCCCTAAGAGCCATGGTTGTTGGATTACATTGGCCCAGCTGGCATTTATACTTTTTTTCACAAGTTTTAGGAGGCATAAAGCTCGTAGAAGTCTGTGCAAAAACTCCCATTGACTTCAGTGGGATTTGGATTAGGTCCAAAACAATTTAGACCGAGGGCCAGCCAGTGGTCTGACTTACCTGTACTGTCAGGGGAAGTGGGCTCAGCAGAGCTTTTAAGTCCCACTCCCATGGAAGTGGGAAAGAAACAGTGGGGAATGAGTGGAGCCTTGGCTCCATTTTCCATTGCTGCACTGACCAGTGCATCAAGAGATGTATACTGTGCTGCGTACAGACCCAGTGCAGCTTACTCCCTTCCTGGAGCAGCAGGGAGATCAGCAATATTATTTCCTTCAGCCCCTTTTTATTGTGGTGGTGGTGGTGGTGGTGAATTGCTGTGTTGGCATCAATGGAGTTATAATTAAAAGTGTTTTAATGGTTACTTTTGTGAGAAACCTGATAAGACTGCCAAGACCATGAGCATTTGCATTTTGAAGGCTACATGGGAAGGATTGTCAAGGAAACAGATAATAATGACTTATGGCAGAAAATCTTCTGTCTTTAGAAGGAGCCAGTGATCTTCCAAACTAATTTGTAATTGCCATGACTTATACAATAGAACAAAACACTGCATGGAGGCTCTAGGTTTTGTTGTTGAACATTTATTTGTAAAATGTCTTTAATGAGTTTTCATGAAACACAGAATTGATAGGTGGCTAAGATTTGTTTTGACATCACGATTAAAGGAATAGCATAATGTCCTCAGACATGTTCCAGTTAATTGGCTAGGTCTCTTCTACATATGTTAAAGATTTTTTTTTTAAAAAAAAGCAGTAATGTCATATTGTAAAACATATTTTTTGCAGTCTGAGTTGGAATCTGACATTGTCATCTGGAAATTCAACAGAGATCAAGCAAATTAACTCAATAAGAAGCTGACTGTTTTGTTGCTGCATATGTTTTATGCACTTATTGATGGATATTTTCCAAAAGTCCATTAGTTTCCTGGAGTAAGACACTGTTAATGCAATTGAACTTTTATGATGTGATTGTACCACCCATCATGATTCAATGGAGTAACAGAGCAAATAATTCATTCTCAGAACTAAGTGAACTTTGCACTACTTGCAATCCTCTTTCTATCTGAATAAGAAATCTTCATTTTGAGGCATAAATTGTATAAGAAAAAATATGGTCTTTATTTAAATATTGATTAATTTTGTGGTCTTCTGTATTGAAGAGAACGGGGCCTGACTTTCATTTGTGTAGGGGGACCTGTGGTTAAAGGAAATTGTGAGTGTTCTGGCTCCTGGTAACAAAGTGAACATATTTAGCATCGACAAGCTCCTTAACTGTCAATATCAGAAGACTGTATTAAGAGTCACCCTAATGGAAGAGCCCCCCCGTCCCTCCCTTTTTTTTTAATAAAACCAAAGCCTATTTAAAGACAAAGCGCTGGCAGAAGATGGTAAAGGCCAAATACAATGGCCAACAAGGATGCTTGCTCATTCCATACACAGGTTACAAGCTTAGAAAACAAGCTCCATTATGGACTCCAGTTGCAGTCATTTGGGGAGAATCATCAAGCCAATTCAGATACCAGCTTACTGAATATGAATAGAGCCTACACCTCCTGAGTGGCAGCTGTAATTAAAAAACTGAACCATCTATGCCATGCAAATGAAAGTTCTTTGCATCCCATGAAGGGCACCAGTAAATCCATAGTCTTTCTCCAAATAGGTTCAATTCCCATATTGCCCCAGAGATCAGTGTTTTATAGATAGAAGCACTGACTACCCCTCTGCTGCTTTTCACCTCTTTGTACTTGTTATCAAAGAACACACCCTGAATTTTTTAAAAAAAGTTGGAGAGAACAGAAGCTAGAATGGGGCTTTGGGAGGATATGATTTAGTCCAACTTATATGCATTACTCTTGCTCAGTCCATATGTGAGAAATCATCAACCAAATGTTGAGTGTATTGTGGTTACCACATTTGTCTTACTATGTAAGAGCCCAAGTTCAATGCAGGGAATAAGTGCTGCTGTAATGGAATATTAGAGCCAGTTAGGTACTAAATTGTCACCACAGCTCAGCCACAGAAAAGTGCGATCTCCACTCCTTTCATGAGCATTGACTTTATATCCCTTAGCACCATTCAACAAAGGATACTCAGGCCAGGTGAAGAGACTGATTTCTGCTCTGTTCCTGTTGTCTCAGGCATCCCACATCTGAAAGGCTCCGAATCCTTAACTCAGCAGTAGTCTCCTTCCTGCGCTGCTCAACAAGGTATGGTATACAGGGCAAATAAACACAAATGAGGCCAGCTTCAAATGGGTGAAGCTTTGGCATTAGTTCAGCAATCTGGAGGTAATGAACCAGCAAATTTCACAGAGACCTACACCTTGACATTGACCCACCAAGCTAAATGTACCGAGTCAGTAAAGTCAGAGGCCTATAGCTTCATATCATCCCAAGGAGTTACAATGGATATGTATTAATGACCCAGTAAAGGCTTGTACATTGACATCAGCCTAGAGGTGCTGACTCTGCAAACCACATAGCTGCTTTTTGCTTGAATATCAATTCAGCAAGCTAGTGGTGCAGTGCCAGTAACTATGGGAAGATGTCAAGGGCCAGACCTGTGTAATGTACTGCAAGTGCTGAAACCTTGCAAAGTCCCAGGCTTTGACAACAGGCTTTTATTTCAATTTTCTCATATTTCAAGGAGAAACCTTTAAAACAGACTGCAGCAAAGATGAAAATCTCAGACTTTTCAGTCTTCCACTGTAGGCAAGTATTTTCTCATAACTTTATTTACCTCAATCAGGGAGGAACATGCAAAATGGATGCCAGAGGGCAGGAAGATTCCCTCATCCCGTGCCTCATTTTTATCCCAACGTTGCAGCTGGGGGATCAAACTTGGTACTACAGCTACCTCATAAACTCCTTTCCTCCTCCTGTGCTTTACCTAGCAAGAAGGGTAAAGAGAAGCCTCCAGGCAGTGAGAGTATGAGAAGTGACTTTGGGCCAGATCCCTCTGACAGTAGGAATTGCAGATTTGAAGAAGAGTTGTTCTTCCTTGCAGTGCCCAAATACCTGCCACTTTTAAAGAAATGAAAGCTGGCACCAGTAGGCTATAACCTTACAGACTAACAAATGTATTTGGGCATAAGCTTTTGTGGGCTAAAACCCACTTCATCAGATGCATGGAGTGGAACATACAGTAGGGAGGTATAAATACACAGCATATGAAAAGATAGGAGTTGCTTTATGAAGTGTGGGGTCAGTGCTAACGAGCCAATTCAATGAAGGTGGAAGTGGGTTATTCTCAACAGTTGACAAGAAGGGGTGGGAATCACTTTTGTAGTGCTAATGGGGCCAATGTAAACAAGGTGGCCCATTTCAAACAGTTGACAAGGAGGTATGAGTATCAGCAGGGGGAAATTAGTTTTTCTAATGATCCATCCACTCCCAGTCCTTTTTCAGGCCTAATTTGATGATGTCCAGTTTGCAAATTAGTTTCAGCTCTGCAGTTTCTCGTTGCAGTCTGTTTTGGCAAGTCTTCAACAAAAAAAACTTCAAACTTTTAAGTCTGTTATTGAGTGTCCAGAGAGATTGAAGTGTTCTCCTACTGGTTTTTGAATGTTCTTTTTGTGCAAAAGAATAAATAGACACAAATCTGACATCAGGAATTATAACATTCAAAAACCAGTAGGAGAACACTTCAATCTCCCTGGACACTCTTGCCAACCGTTGAGAATAGCTCACTTCCACCTTAATTGAACGGTCTCGTTAGCATTAACCTCCTTTCTTTGACTGATGGACTTGGAGGCATTGTAGAGGTGTGCTTGTGTACATATTTCATAGAAATATTTATTTTTTAAAAAAAGCTCAAAAATGGATTAGTGATGACACCGTTCCTTAACAAGAAGGATATACACTCAGGATGAACAGCTGTTGGGACAATCTTGGATGAGAACCTTTCCCTAGACAAATACTTGTGATGCACATACAGGACTGCATTGCTGCCAGTACTGGTGCCCATCTGTTAGACTGGCATGGTGCCAGTCTCAGAAGTTGATCAGACCTTGCTTTAGAACACACAAATCTTCATGATGCTGCGAATGCCATACTGTCCCTCCTCTATGACTGTACTGCCACCTGGGTGCCAAATGACTCTTAGCAATATTTTTTTAATTTCAGACATAAATCTAAATAAATAAAATGTTCATTAATTATTTACCTATACTATTCTGCATTGTCTTGCAAACTCTCCTGCTTTGGATATCAAGAAAAACTTTTGTGTTTAAATGTAATGGCTTAAAAGATATGGTGCAATACAGAGAACATCACATTTTTATTTCCTTTATTGGTAGGTGTCAGGAGTTATTCATTTCCATGAAGGAACAACTTAACGTCAGCATCACGCGCAGGCAAGTGATACACGGTGTACACCTTGGCACAGTGCAAAGAACATTTCAGAATATTCAGCACCTATCAGTGGGACCAGAGTCTCTAAAGAGCTTAGTTCCCATGTAGGTACCTACATGAAGTGGGCAGATTTTCAGAAGTTCTCAGCTCCCACTGAGCCAGTTATTTAGGTGCCCAGTTGGGAGCTGGTGGGCACTGAGCTGTTTTGAAAATCTGGCCCTTTACTTCTACAAAAAAATCATACAATAGTAATAATATGATTTATGACTATATAGTCAATATCACCAACAGCCCAGCAGTGTTGGTTGCAGTCAGCCAGTTAGTTGAACTCAAAGTAATTCCTACTGCAGGTCATTTAAATGACCTTGACCATTGTATGCATAATGAAGCTATAGTTAATGCTTCAGCATTTAATTTCTTTGCCAGAGTTCAATCAGTATTTTATACAAACTATTTAATTTGGTTTTGTTTTCTTCTATGTTAGTGCTATTTATTCCAGTGCTGATTTTCTACCTTACAGTTTGGTGGTCCAATGTGAGAGTCTTTGAGTTCTGTGCCACATGCAATAGTGTTATATCAAAATATTATTGGTTTTAAAATGTGTTTCTGATATAAACTTATTATCTTTTGAGTGTTTGGCCTGTTGTTAATGTACTATCAAATCCCACTGATTTCCAAATGACTTGAAATAGGGCTAGCTAACGTGCTTACAAATTGTAGAGATTTTCTGTTTATATGCATGCAAACTTCTTAAGTCTAATGGGGATTTTGTGTATTCCTCATGGAATCTTGTTATGGTAGAGCCTGGAGGATAACATTTGTTACTGTAACATTTGTTATAGTTTTTGGATATGAATTTTATGACAGACATCACTAGGGTGGTGAAACAGTCTTCCACATTCTTTTTCTTAGTGTGTGAGCAAATGGTCAGTCTCGGGAAGACCTGTGTTGTCATTAGTTTTTTCGTTCTGTGTAGAGGCAGTAGTCCTTGGACATGGAGCTGTGTGACCATCAAGAGAGTATGCTTTCTGCCTTCGTCTCTGATTAAAATCAATTCTCGAGGCAGAGTTGCTCTTGGGGAACCAGGCATTGATGGAGATATGGAAACAATGAAATGTGTGCCACAGTGGGGTTAAAGGCAGAGGCTGAAACTTTATTAAAACTATTAGCTAATGGGGAAACACTCCCCAGTGTACCTGGCAGAGCTGCACCAGGGCCAATTTCATCTGGGAAACAAAAGTCTTGGGTTCTACAAATCTGAAGGTGGGTCTGAGGGTAATAGCCCCATTCACCCTCAGGCCTGCCCAGGGATCCTGGCTGGAAGCCAGAGTCCCAACCCACTCCCCTCCTTTATGACCTGAGGTAGAAGAAATGAGATGAGAGGAGCCCCCACTGGCACTGGAACCCACCAAAGTTGCAACAATGTAATTTCAAACCACAAAACCAGACTCCTATCGTGATGGATGGAACGTGAAAAATCTCACACAGCAGTTTGCTAATTTTACAGTATAGGAAAAATCCTTTCCAGACTGCAAGCAGAGTGTGGCAATCAGCCTCACTCCTGCCATCATAAGATACTAGATACCGTCTCACTGGATAAAGGTGGGGTGCTGTGGGGAGGAAGGGAGGCTGGAACAGAGCCATGCCAGCTACTCAGCAGGCAGAAGAAATCCTCCTTCCTCACCCTGGTGCTCCAGCAAGCTCAAGCAAATTTGCTGGCTCATCATGATGCCTGCTGTCCAATGGCAGCAGGAGTGGGTGGGAAAAGCTCCATGATGCAGACTCTGTGTGAGAAACTCCACCACAACCATACCTCTGCACAGCAAAAGCAGGAAAGGAGGGAAGGAGGGAACAAGAAAGAAGCAGTGCTTCCCTCATCTCGCGCGCACACATTCAAGGCCATTGGGAGAGAGGGAAGCACATATCAAGCTGGAGTGGATGTGTCAGGGTTATATCTCCTCCCTCCCTGCCCTACTCAGAGTGGGGTGGGAATGACCCCATTGTCATCAAAGTCTAGCGAGGTAAGCACTGGTAAAGGACTGAGTTTCTTGAACTGCAGATTCAAAATTTATTAGCCCAGTAAATAAATGTGGGAAAACACCTTTACACTCTCTTGTGACACCTGGATAGAAACATGTTTGTGAAAAGTTGCTCTCTTTGACACATATGTCTTCAGATGGCCTGCACCAGTGGAATAGGAAGCTTATTAAAAGAACCCTTTCCTCTGAGCAACACTCTGAATGACCCAACATTTATACTTCATTTCCCATTGACACACTCAGTACATAAATATTTCAAAAGTGTGATGATCATAGTTTCAAAATACCCTAGAGCTATCATAAATAACTCATGACATCCACACCTATTGTTTCTGCCATGCTCTTTACAGCTGAGATAATTGTTTTCACACTCATAAACATTGTTTAACACCAGTTTCTACACTGAGGTGACAGTGGGATTCTGGTTTTCAGACAAAAAAATCAAGGAAATTCAGACATATGGCTAGAGAATGGGTAAATATTTAGAGCTCAATCCTGCAAAATTCTCTGTACTCCGAACTCTGAAGACCCTCAGCCGTTTGTTGTGACAAGACTCTAGGCACCTTCCATCTTCAACTGGCCAGGAGATTTTGCCCATTCATCTAGATGAGGACACAACCAGCATGATTCACCCTTTAGTCCAGGGGTGGGCAAACTTTTTGGCCTGAGGGCCACATTGGGGTGGGGAAATTGTATGCAGGGACATGAATGTAGGGCTGGGGCAGGGAGTTGGGGTTCAGGAGGGAGTGTGGGGTGTGGGAGGAGATGCAGTGTGCAGGAAGGGGCTCAGGGCAAGGAATTGGGGCAGAGGAGGGGTACAGAGTGTATGAGGGGACTCAGGGAAGGGGATTGGGTGACTGAGGGAGTGTGGGGGATGCAGGGGGTTGGGCTGCAGGCAGGGAGCTCAGGGCAGAGGTTGGGGTGCAGGATACAGGACAGGTTCAGGGTGCGGGCTCCGGCCTGATGCCACTTACCTGGAGTAGCTCTGGGGCGGCAGCGGCACGCAGCGGGTCCAGGGCAGGCTCCCTGCTGGGCCCAGCCCTGGGCTGCTCCGGGAAGTGGCTGGCACCACATCCCTGTGACCCCTAGGGAACAGGAGGCAGAGGGCTCCGCATGCTACCCTTGCCTGTGGATACCCACAGGCAAGGGCAGTATGCGGAGCCCTCTGCCCCCCGTCTCCCAGGGGCTGCAGGGACGTGGTGCTGGCCACTTTCTGGAGCAGCATGGCGCCCACGGTGCCATGGGGGTGGCAATCCTGCAGGCCACATCCAAAGCCCTGAGGGGCTGGATCCGGCCCGCGGGCTATAGTTTGCCCACCCCTGCTTTAGTCATTACCAGGATAGCCTACTATAGTACATTTCCCCTGCAATACTTATTAAGACCATGTGGCAGCTCCAGCTGGTTCAATATGCTGTAGTCCATGTTTTAGGTGAAAAATGCCAAAAGCACATTACATTGGATTCTCATCACTCTACTCCATCCACTGGCTCCTTTTCCCTGCCCCTCATATCCATATCAATATCTTGAATGGAATTTTTAAAACACTGACTTGGAGTCTAGGTGTCTTAGAGACTGTCTTTACTTCTGCAATCTATTGCAGCAGCTGGAATTCATGGGGACACAATGGCTGCTGGAGAATGGAACTTTTGGAAGATTATAAAATGGCATTCTCAGTGCGTGTAATACATGTTATATAACCAAATTTAAATATACTGTATGCAAATGCTTTGTAATGATTTATAAATGGATTTGTAGGTAAGAAATTATTTTCTTGGAAAAAATACCTTGTTAGCCTCTGTCAAAACCACATTCTCAGAAAACTAGTTAAAATTAAAAAACTGACTTGAAATGAAAATTCTCTTTTCAGAGACAGCAGATCATTAGCTTTTATATGCCAAAATGTTTATGTTAATCCACTGGCAAGAGAACTGTTCAGAAGCTACATGGCTTCTCAATAAAAATCTTCAATATTTTAAACAAAATTAAGATAAACAGAGACAGGAAACAAATCTTGAGTTTCAGTACTCTAATTTTAAGTGTATAAATGTCTCTCTGTTTTTGACACAAATGTGGAAGTCACCTTAGCTAGGAAAGGAATGTGTTATGTTCAGTCTTACACTAGCGAAAGTAGAAAGTTAGAATCCAGACATCATAAAATGCTCTACCATATTACTACAATGAGGAAAAATAAAACAATTGAGTTTGAAGATAGAATATCCTTGGGAGGGGGGACAGCAAAGGGAGATGGGAGGATGCATTACAGTATTTATCTGCAAATACAGTATACTAAAACATTTCTGTAAGAATGTAATGGAAATTAGTAGAAGAAAATACAGTCCAGTGTTCCTTTGTTCTTTTGTTGAGCCTGCAGGTGGTGTAGGTACCTTTTGTAACATTTGGAATAGCAAACCAGAGGCTATCTTGATCTGCTGCACTGACATGTTATAGAAAATATATTGTGTCTTTTGCTGATTTAAAAAAAATAGTATAAGATTTCCTGCTTACATGAGCGATGGGCTCATGTCAGATAGTTCAGATCTTGTCAGGTGACTGGCTCACAAAACAGCACTGGGTCATACAAGAAAAGAGGGCAGTACAGATTTTAGAATCTATCAGCCACTCTATGCTTCAGATAAATTTTGTTACAGAAAATAAATAAAACTAGAGTTACTGGTATAGAAATCCCCTGGGCTGCTAAAATTTTCAGCATGGTAACTTTCCCAGAAGGACAAAAATACCACACCCTAATAACTATCCTATAGGCTTTTGTGGAAGAAACTGTTACATTAAAAAGATACATTTCTGAAGATCACCCATGCAAGGTACAACAACTTATCCACTGTTCAGTACAACAAACCCAGAAAATAAGGTAGCTGTCTCATCTGTCATAATCAAAGTAATTTGTCATGGTAACACTGTTCGGACTTACAGCAACAGTCCATAGTTTCACAGTTCTCCGAGATTTCTCACTGATGCTAGATTCACACAAAGCCCCATCCAGAAGTAACACTTTCCGTCATCTCTGGTAGACTAGGAGAATCCACGGCATCCTGGTAGATAATGACCTGGTCTCAGTTATATATGTCTTTGTCATCTCCTGTCTGGATTATAGCAATGCAATGTATTTGGGCATAAAGTCATCTGGGCTTTGGAGATTTCATCTAGTACAGAACATTGCAGTATGTCTCCTCAGCACCATGGACTACAGTGAGCACATCACACCTGTCCTCCACTCTTTTTATACTGGCTTTCTACAGAATATCGCCAAGTTCAAAGTCTTTGTCCTTATCTTCAAGGTGCAGCGGTCTGGGTGCAGCATATCTCCTCAAACATGAGATGAAAACTGTGATTGACAACTCCACCCCTCTGGCACAATGAACTTTTGACAATAAGGGTCAAGCTTGTCTGTGTAGGAGACAGTTTTCTAGGGAGCCAGTCCACACGGTTCTCCCAGATTTCTCATTCTCTTGAGTAAATTAAAATGAAAGATTGTAGTTGGAAAGCATTTTTCTGCATTCTTCTTTTTCAGATTTTGGCTATTTTTACAGGATTTTTCATTTTTATTTTCTTAAATGTGTCAGTTATGTGGTCTTAAATGTTTAGTTTTACTCACTTCAGTATAAATTAAAATGTCACTTTCTCCACCACCTTTAGACTGAGTCAGAACTGAGACTTTACAATCATTTATTTAAAAAATCAAGTCAAAATATACTAAATATTATTATGGATAATATAAATCTGGTTTGAAATATGGATATCACCTTACTAAATAATCAACTTCTTCCCTAGCACTGCCTGCTGTTGCTGCTACAGCTTTAACTATGTATGTATGTATGTATGTACATTGTCATTTATTGTGGATTTGATGGCACTCAAGTGTGATTTCGAGGCAACCTCTTAAATAGAGCATTTTTCTTTTTCTCCTTAATCAATACCTGTGTAAAGGGGTTTAGCAGATTGTACCTTCTTATAATTGGCTAATTCTTTATTACTAGGTTGCTGTGAGGAGTCAAAGAATTGAAGTAATCTGAATGCTGGTTGCTATAGCTTGGTGAAAGTGGCACTTGCAAGTTCAATAGTAGCTTCAGGGAGATAACTTTTGATTTTTCTGTAGTTTTATTTTTAAAAATACATAAATATTTACTCCTTCAAATGTGCCATCAGTAAGGATAAGTTTTTGGATGTAAAGGCCAGAATTGACTTTCATTGCTATGAGTTCTAGACTAAATCTTTTTAGCTTTTGCAAAGCTTCATATAGCAAAATATCATCTTCTCCAAAATTGAGAGACTTCAACCATAATAGTGAATAATTCCTTGAAATACATTTTGCCCAAAAATAGGTCTGTCCTGATCTCCTTAAGAATGCTGCTAACATTGATATCATCAGCATTTCACTCTGTTTCTGAAACATATTCCAAAGAGTGACACCAGGATTATGGTGGTAATTTCCTTTAGTGTATGAAGTAGACAGCTTCAAAATAGCTCATGATTGCTCAAAGCCATCAGCAAGAACTTAAAGTTGCCATTGTCTTCTGGGATTTAAATAGGAATATTTTTAAAAACATTTTCAAATTAAGTCAAACTTTTTCAACACAGGGATAATCTTTCATGAGATCCAGAACAGCAGGCCTACGTTTGTGGTTGATGCAGTATACAACAAGAAGAAGAGGAATATCTTGGCCATATTCCTGAACAACCCATATGCTCTTCTGCTTAACCTAAATCCACACCAGCCAGTTTTGGTTTGAGCTCTTCTGTTTTCATCTCCACAACTTCAAAAGCTATTTTATTTATTCCCCATCTGATACCATTAGCTGTCCAAGAATCCAAGTCTGATATGTCAGCAAAGAGAGTGCAAGGTTTCCCATGCTGCTCAAATCTGATGTACACTGCTTCTTGCTTCACTACAAACCTGTCACTGCATCTATCAACAAGCACAGTAACACTCCTCGCTCTTTGTATGTGCTTCTGAGATGCTTCCTTGAGTGACTTCGTTGTTACTTCTACAAAGGCTTTTACTGACTCACTTACCACAATTCTGCTTGCCTCAGCATTCTGAGCAATAGACTTTTTTCCAGCCTGATGCCCAATTCCAGATATTAATAATCATAATAATTACATGGTTTTATTCCTTGAAAGCGCATGGAGCTTTATCTGTACTTTAAAGACAGATTCCCTGCCTGAAGAGTTTTTAAAATCTGAAATCAAACAAGAAAAACAAGGAGATGATAATGCAAGGAAGGATCTGAGAGGGTAAAGGTGTTGACAATGTGATTATTTACTCATATGGGTGGCTAATACTTGTGTCTTGAAAGTAATGAAGAAGCTGTTTAATTTGTTACTATTTATTTTATTATTGAATAATGTAAATGTATTTGAGACATTCAGCAATCATCTGATGGCTACTAACAAATCCCAAACTGCTAGAGCCACATAGCTACAGCAGTCAACGCATCTAATAAACGGGCAGTGTGACACTTGCTTGGTTTTTAACATGGCCTTTGCGAATAACAGAAGCTACTAAATATCTATTGTGTTTGGTATTGTTTAATTAGAATCCAAATCTTTTCTATTAATTTCATCTGTAAATTACATGGCTTACATGCAATACATGTCATAGCCCTGCAACACAAACTATGAGAATTACTGTGGCTTTTTCTTTATTTACATTGGAAAGCCACAGGATCTCTGCTGTTTACATAGTGAATCAATTAATGTCACAAATGTCACTTTACATGTGAGATTAGATTACTACAGTACCCTGGATTTAGTTATGTTATGATTAGCACCCATTTGTGAAATAAAAAATAACTTGCTTCAAAGAGCAGGGCAGCTTTGTTTTAAGTACAATTCCCCTTATGATTACTCCCCATATAGTACTTAAGTAAACTAGTAATGTGCTACTTATTCATGGGGGTATTCATTCTCTTTGTCCACAATACAGCAAAGAGAAAACAAATTTATTTTAGGTTTTAAGATGTACTTGTTAAAAGGAAAGTAGTCATATTGGATTGCTGTCACGGAGTCACCGGGCAATGCTCTGGAACTACTCCATACGAAGCCAGTCAGGACACTGGGGGAGCATGCCTCCTCTCTGTGAGCATACTGTCCAAAGGGCAAGAAGCTTACATAGCTTTGACCTTCCTGGGTCTGACCTTGGAGCATTCAGCATCCCCTTCTCACACCGTGCACTTCCCACAGCGAGTCCGCACAGGCGGGGTTCCTGGGGAAGCCAGTGGGCCCTGCACCCAATTCCACAATCAGACATGACTCTCAGCCAGGGCTGTTCCAAGCAAAAAAGTGTTTTAGCCCCCACCCCCTTTTTTGGCCAGAATGCTGCTCCTGGAAATGTGCCCATAGGCGCTGACTCTGCGTGCTCTGGGGCTGGAGCATCCCTGGGGAAAAATTGGTGGGTGCTCTGCTCCCACTGGCAGCTCCCCGCTCCACCTCCACCTCTTCCCCTGAGAGCACCACCACCACTCTGCTTCTCCCCCCGACCCTCCAGAGGCTTGCAGTGAAACAGCTGTTTTGTGCAGCAAGCCTGGGAGGGACAGGGGAGAAGTGGAGCAGCGGTGCGCTCAGGGGAGGAGGTGGCGGTGGAACGGAGGTGAGCTGGGGTGGGGAGCGGTTCTTCTGCCTGCCCACCAAGGGTTACTTCCTGAGGCACTCCCCATGCACCCCCCTGCCCCAGCTCACCTCACCTCACAATTGTTTCGCAGCAAGCCTGGGAGGCGGGGGAAGGAGGGGAAATGCGGCACAGCCGGGGGAGGAGGTGGGGCTGGGGATTTGGCAAAGGGGTTGCAATGGGGGTGGGGAAGGGGTGAAGTTGGGGTGGGGCCAGGGCGGGGGGGCACAAGCATCCACTGGCGCCGGGTAAAGTTGGAGCCTCTGAAGGTGCCGCCCCAGGAAATATGCCACCCCAAGCACATGCTTGCTTTGCTGGTGCCTAGAGCTGGTCCTGCTCTCAGCCAGCTAGTAAAACAGAAGGTTTATTAGACAATAGGAATACAGTCTGAAACAGAGCTTGTAGGTATAGAAACAGGACCCCCTAAGTCAGATCCATCTTGGGGGCAGGGAGGCGGACCCCGAGTCTGGGCCTCCCTCTCTTTCCCCAGCCAGTGCCAAACTGAAAACTCTCCAGCCCCTCCTCTGGGCTTTGTCTCTTTCCCAGGCCAGGAGGCCACCTGATCTCTTTGGTCTCCAACACCTTCAGTTGGCACTTTGTAGGGGCGGGGCGCAGGCCATCAGTTGCCAGGAGACAGGGTGTCGGCCATTCTCTGTCCACATAGCATCACACTGGCCCTCTAAGGCTCTGCAACACTCACACACCCTTATCCCACCAGTTAGATACTTAAGAAATGCATAGGGGAAACTGAGGAACCCACACAGTATTCAGAGAGAACATTAAGAACAGTCCACTTCACATAGTCACAATTGCCATAAACAGAAGCAAAGAAGAGTTGCTGTGCAAAACTTCTACAGTATGTGAAGATTATGTTTTTGAGGAAAGAGTGTGTCTCTAACACTCACAGGGGAGGGGAAGTCTGACATATGTAGAGCAAGATCTTGGCTCCATTGAAATCAATGGAGTTTTGCCATGTATTTCACTGAGGCCATTATTTCACCCTTAATACAGAAATTTGAACTAAATTCAAATGTATTCCTACAAGATCATTTTGCAAAACAATTATTTGTGGCTATATAATGAAACTGTATTTTAGAAAAATGTCCTTGCAGAATATTCTGTTAACATAGAAACAGAATTCTACTTCTTTCTGTGGGTAGAAAGGAGCACATCCTCCATTGTGCTGTGCTGAAACTCTGCAGGGTTGTTTGCTGTCCATTCTCATACTTTATTTGGGACTAGTTCTTAAAAGAATGTACTTTGGGGTAGTTGTGATATGGTATCTTAGTGTAGCTGTTCACTGAGGGGGTCAGGAACCCAGCCTACCTGAGACATGTTCTGCTAGGGAGAATTAGCAACCCAGATCCACAGGTGGTCGGGTAGCAGTTAATTACCCAAGGAACACCTCAGCCTAAAAACAGGTTATGAGGGTTCAGTCAGGAGGCTCCAAAACACAGAGAAGATGCTCCTGAAGCAAGGGACTTCTCAAGGAAGTGGGTTAGAAAGCTCACCAGAAAAGGGAACCTAGATAATCTGCCCCTGGAGAGAGCAGGTTCCAAAAGGGCTATGAATCCTAGTGAAAGGACCTTATCAAGCAGCAGCAAGAAGTTCAGGTCACTGGAGAATTATATGCTGCTCCATAGATGATCTGCAGCAAGTTGACACCAGCAGGGTGCCTGAGTGTAGAGAAGGAACCCATCTCTAGGTGACAGCAGAAGCCTGACTTCAGAAGAGAGTTCAGGTCAAGAGGGCCTTACTAGAAAAGAGCCTGGATGGAGGAGATGGATGGTATCAAGTTGGGGTAGACTAACTAAGTTTAACTTCTCCCCCCCAACACACACACACCTAGGGCACTGGGGAAAGGCTTGCTTGCATACCACATGTGGCCTTTGGTTAATAAATTAGACCATGAAGGGAAACTGTTTGCTATAGAAAAGCCTCATAGAATTCATTGAAAATCCATTAAGGAAAACCGGGGCTGGGATGTTCCTACAGTTCTACACTGGGCTACCAGGAGGTGCTACAGAGGTGAGTGCCCACTTATAACACATAGTCTGAAAAAACCCACAATGACATAAGTGGATCATAGTACTAGAAACTGTTACTTCACTGGAACATACATAAGGAAAAGCTTCTAAATACTTCAAATATTTGTTTTGCCAGAAAAAGCTGCATGTGGAAGGCATTTGGTTGCAACATTACATTAATATTTTTTTAAAGAGCAAAGGAAAATCCCCCTGATAATTCATTTCTTGCATAACCTCTTTTTCTATCTTTTTTGTAGCAATTACAGCCCATTACCTTTTTGTTAAATGGCAAAGCTGCTAAGTAAACAAAAAGTATAACTGACTATCTTCAGTTCTGTCTGTTAAATGTTAGCAATTAAACATCAAGCACAGTTATAACAGCTCCGTGGAGTGTAAAGCCATCACCCAACACATTATTTTTCTTAGCATCACACTAAATGGCATAGTGATAAGCAAGAGAACAGCTGTGAACAAGAAGTTATGTGTGGCACCATGTTCTCTCCTTCACAAACAAAACCCTTGTTCCTAAAAGCAATGGATCATCTACAGCTACAGTGACCTGACTTTCAAAGGAACTACGATTGATGCCAGTAGAAGCTACAGGTTGCTTAGCAGCTTGGAAAAATCAAGCCTCTAAAAACAATTATTTATGTGCCTTAATATGGCTTTAAAGACCAAACTTTAACTACCTTAATTTGAAAATGTTATCTTTGTTCATTTTGGACACAGCTCGCCAAAGGTTCAGCCACGGTCTCATATTTTGTAATTACAAAATTATATGTACACCAGAGCATATTATCAATAGTCTGCATTAACATAGACTGAAACAAATTTGGCAAGTATGTACTGTACCTAAATACACATCGTACATGCAAATGAAGGAGTAGCATGTGGACATTTGGGGGATAATTGGAGGCTGAGTGAAAATTTAACTAATATCACACTCCAGAATAATGAATTGTTGGACTGTAAACTCCTCAAGTCAAGGATTGTACTATCTTATGTGTTTGTGCAGCATCTAGCATAATGTGCCCTTTCAGGGAATACTGCAATTTAAATGTTTAATAATACCACAGGTTGCTCACAGTATTAGTATTGTGACAAGCTATATTTCATCTCTAAATCAGTGCTTAAATCTGGCTATGTTATTAGTGACTAAATGGCCTCTAAAATACGTTGTTGATCTTGCAAATTTATAATGGAAAAGGGTGTACATAACAAAATTCACTATCTGAGTTATCACTATATTTATTAGAGCTTGTTGGGAATTTTCCTCCTAAATATTTTTTGGACAGAGTGCAGTGTCTGCAAAACTAAGATTTTCCAAAGGAAAATGTTCATTTTGCTGGAAATTTTCCATTTACACATTTCCCTTTGGAAAATCAAAACAAAACATTTCATTTTGATTCAGCTTGACCTGACCAAAACCATTCTGGTTTCAGGTCAGTTCAAGGTTAATTTGTGTCCGTGTGAGCTAGGAGCCTGTACTGCTTCTGTCCATGATTTACTTTATATGGAAAAATGTAGGATTCATTTTCTAGTGCTGCCCATCTTAGGTTTCACTAGCACTAAAGTCCTGATCCAGCTAAGCCCTTCAGCAAATGCTGAACTCCAAGCAGACAAGTAGTGTCACTAACCACAGTAGAGCTCTAACTCAAAATTTAAGCACATAAAAGAACTGATGTCAAAAACTAAGAAGAAATGTATCTCTTGATGTGTTAAATTTGAGAATTGGTACTAAAGCTGCACAGCTCCATAAAGGGGGAATATGAAAAGGCTATTTGATAATCTAATTTAAAAAAATATACTAAACATAACAGGCCTGATTCTCACTGCAAAGTGGGTGTTAGATATTGCCTTGTGGGTAAATCTTGGGGCTGGAGATCTGGACTCAGTTCCTGGCTTTGCCAAAGACTTTGTATATGCTCTTGGACAAATCACTTGATCTCACTGTGCCTCATTCCTTCCATATTCCTTTATCCTTTGTCTGTTTTGTCTATTTATTGTAAGCCCTTTGAGGCTGAGATTCATCTCTTTCTGCGTGTCCATAATGGGGTGATGATCTCAGTTCAAGGCTGTAGGTGCTCCTATAATACATACATAAATACAGAGTGAAATCCTGGCCCCATTGCAGTCAGTGGGAGTCTTACTACTGACTCAGTGAAGTTGAGAGTTTACCTATTACATATTGGAACTATAGTATTTTGGATTCAAGTTACACAGGGGTAAATGATTAGAAAAGGTGCAAGGTAGTGGAGAATCAGGCCCAACTTTTTCTTCCACCCAGTTTAAAATTGTTTTCCCTTTGAAATATTCACTATATATAATATATAACTGGAAAATGAATTTTGTACATTTGCAAGTTATAGACAGAATGCACGCAAACTGTAATATTCAATAGCCAATACATAGGGCCCTACCAAATTCACGGCCATGAAAAACGCATCACGGACCATGAAATCTGGTCTCTCCCCATGATATGTGGTCTTTTTTTATGCTTTTACCCTATTCTATACAGATATCACAGGGGAAACCATCATTTCTCAAACTGGGCATCCTGACCCAAAGGGAGTTGCCAGGGGGGTCACGGTATAACCACCCTTATTTCTGCACTGCCTTCAGAGCTGGGCGGCCAGAGAGTGGCGGCTGTTGGCCAGGCACCCAGGTCTGAAGCCAACACCCTGCGAGCAGCAGTGCAGAAGTAAGGGTGACAATACCATAGCATGCCACCTCTACTTCTGCGCTGCTGCCCTCAGAGCTGGGTGGCCCCAAAGTGGCATCTGTTGTCCGGATGCTCAGCTATGAAGCCAGCGGCAGCACAGAGGTAAGGGAGGCAGTACCATACCAGGCCACCCTTCCTGCTGCACCGCTGCTGCTGGCGGTGGCGCTGCCTTCAGAGCTGGGCTCCCGCCCAGCAGTCACCACTCTCCAGCTGCCCAGCTCTGAAAATAGCTCCGTCACCAGCAGCAGTGCAGAGGTGACAGGGTGACAATACCGCAACACCCCTTATAATAACCCTGTGATCCCCTCAAAACTCCTCCTTTGGTCTGGACCCCTACAATTACAACACCATGAAATTTCACATTTAAATAGCTGAAATCTTGGAATTTATGATTTTTTTAAAGCCTATGACCATGAAATTGACCCAAATGAACTTTGAATTTGGTAGGGCTCTACCAATACACCTCTGTTTGTATATTGCATAAAGTAATACAGATTTAGCTTGAAAAGTATTTCATTCAATTATTTTTGCATTTCCCTGCAAACCCAACTTCACAAACATTCTTGGATGCTGAGCATGTTATTCTGAGGTAAAGAAGTCAGAGGAGTAGTAACTGTATGTCTTTGCCTCTTGGCATAAAGCAGGAATTAAAGTGCATATTTATCACAATGTATAAAAATCATGCACTCCAGTTTTGAAAGATGGTAGAAAGGAAGTCTTCTGCCAAGAAAGCAATGATAGATATAGCACTATAATGGCACAGATCCCAAGGTCAAGCCACCAGATGTGGGTTATATGATTAAACGGAGAATACTGTGAGGAAAGATGTACGGTGTGACTGCTGCATACTCAGTGCAAAATAAAACGTGAACAAATCAATTGTTTTCTCAAGTGTGGAACTATGAAGTGTTAACTTCAGAGATATTCAAATTGTTGGATAGTATTTGTTACAGTCTGCTTGGTCTGAAATGAATGACTTTGAAACAAATGCCAGTCTCTGATGAAATGCTGTATATACTCTCAAACTCTGAGGATCACAGAGCTGATTTTTCTGTAACATGTCTAATACTTATTTAAATTGTATGTGAATACACTTTCTGTTTTCTAGCAGCAGAATGCAGCTGAAAATGAGGGATAAACTATAACAGGAGAAGTTTTTTGCCAAGTAACCCATTCCCTGTAATCCTAGTGTTGGATGGAGCCAAGAAGTAAACATTTATATCTCCTGTTTATAAAGTATAAAATCAATATTTTCTGAAAAATGAGCAAAAATAGTCAAAAGCTTGATTATATTAATCTGTCAGCTGTGTTTCTGCCTCACTTTCTTTTCCTGTTCAGTTTAATTTCCTATGTAGTTGCATTGTATTTGAGAGATTTCTAAAATAGTTAACATATTGCAGTTGGACAAGCAGTCATGTCTGGTTTCCTGCAACAAGCTGATGAATGTTTAACAGGTAGCATAACATTATAGAATATTTGTATAGAATATTAATGAAAATATTTTATAAATGTGTATGAGGCACAGAATTAACCAGAGAGAAACTTATAGGGGTAAAATTCACTCTGTGCAGAGGGCCAGCACAGATCTTATGCAACACTTAAGTCTCATTCAAGCTCTATTTTGAGAGCGTAAGTAGATCTTAGGCGCTATTTTGGCCTTGCACTGGCCTTCTGCAGTGGGTAAATTTCACTCATATTGAATAGAGTTTTGAAATGAAATTGAATGCATACACCATAACGTATTTGAAGAATTCCACTATACTGCCACATGCTACTGGAGAGGACAGGAAACTACACTCTCCAGATGTCAATCGATCCTTAGCATTCTAACTGCAGAGGACAAAACCATTGAGGAAATCTCCTAAACTGTTTGTCTCCTTTGCTTCCCTCTCATGCATTCAGCAATCTACTCAGGGAGACTTTCCAAATGGATGTCAGGCTGCATCCTGCTTTCTTATGAGTTAACAGTAACCCCTCCCCTATAAAGTGCGAGGGCCCACTCGACCAGAGCCCAGGCTACATCAGTAGTTTCACTTCAAGATGTCCCTCTTCTAAAGGTCTGTACAGTAGCAACATGGGGCTCTCAACACACCTTTATGAGACATTATGTGTAGTACAAACTTCTACAACAGATGCATCCTTCAGAAGAATTGTGCTCCAGTCTGTGCTACAGAAGTATTCCTCATACCCGCCCTTTCAATAATTACTGCTTGTGAGTCACCTTGAGAGGGATACACATAGGGACCATCACCCTAAGAAAAAAGTATTGTTGATTACTTTGCACAGTAACTGAAATTCTTTTTCAGTGTGTAGTTCCTATGTGTATTCCATTACCCACCTTCCTTCTCCACGGCTTCAGATCTTTCCAAAGGTAATTTATGGAAGAGAAGGAACTGGTGACATGGTCTGCACTGCCTTTTATACCCTCAGTTCAGAGCACAAGGACACAGAAGTGGACCAACAGATGCTGCTAGTGAAAAATCTTATCTCAGATGCATGTAGCACATGCACATCTCACATGGAATATACACAGGGATCACACATCTTGAAGAACTCCAGTTACTGTACAAGGTAAATAACCAGACATTTTATTCTGTGGCCCAATCCATAGGAGAGAGATCTTTCCATGGAGTGACTCCCTTCCACCACTCCTGTCCCCCACTGCCTGCATCATTCAACATTCCACCAGAAAGCATTTGAGAACCACAGTCATAATTTATGTCAGCTAACATTTTCAAAAGTCGATGCTCTGGAATCCATATTTAGGTATTACTTTCAAATATATTTATGTCTACTCACCAAAAACCCCTCGGTTAAAAGAACATTATTAAGAATGCAAAGTCAAGGACTCAAATGTAGAGCTGTGTGGGAATCTGTGGCAGCCAATACAGACACCTGAACTCCTCCTCCTGGCTATATAGTTCATATACCAGCCCTGACCCTGGCATTCTACTACTCTCCCTCCTAAGTAGAGATATACAAAACATTTCCTAAGTGAAATTCATCATAAAAAAATTCCTTTCATGAGAGCAGTTTCACAATAGCTTATTAATACTAATGAAAGACAATTTAAGGGCAGGGAAAACCCTTTACAAAAACATCAGACTTCACTAAATTGATGAAAATGATTGTAGTTATCCCTGAATTATAGTAAATTTTCCAAAACAGGGCTAAATTTCACCCTCATTACCAAGTCCAGTAGCAGAAACAGTTTTAACCATTCAAAATTACATAGATATTTTATGTACCAATGGCAAAGGAATCATTTAAATCAACAGTTAAACCTGTTTTAAATATATATTTCACATGCACACACACACACACAAACATATAAAATTGAATCTGTCAGACAACCTGGGGGAAGGCTACATTCCTATTATTTGCTATAACTCAAATTCTATAACAAGGCCTAATCTTGAAATGCTTGCAGAAGTGTTCCTGACCAGAGTTCACTGCAGAATCAAGGCCTGACTGCAGCACACACTTGATCTGGTGGGTTTATGCATATTGTTGTGTTTATTGTTCTTTAGAAACAAAGCAAGGTACAAAGGAATAAATAAGCATTTCCTCACTAATTGGAGACAAATCCCTTTATACAATTTGTATATTGAATCTGCAGATAGAATAGTCCAGAGATGGCGATCTAGCAAAATGAATAAAACACGTTTCTAATCCAGAAAGGCCAGATTTGCTAGGAGAGCTTTTCACCAAATACTTTACTGATGAATGAAACTTTTGTAAAGTTGTCTTATTTTTACTGTATACACTCCATTTTTCATAGTTGTATATAACCTCCTACTAAAACAAAAATGCTTCTTTAGCAACTAGGTCTCTAATGGTCTGTTCAAGTTGCCTGAAAATATTCACATTACTTTTTATTTCAATCATTGCAAATGACATGGCCATAAAAAGTTTTCAACCAATTTGCCTAACACATCCAATGTCAAACTCCATCTAATGGTAGAAGTACTATACCTATTGCATATGTGTGATGTGTTCGGTCACCACAGAAGCTCCCTCAAGACTGTCACTTGATGTGCGGGGATACCACTGAGAACAAACCCCCCTGCCCGAGAAGGCTTCCCTCCACTCCTCTCTTGCTGAGTAAGACACTCCAGTCAACTACAGCACAGACCAAGAGGTTGGCCCATGCCCCCCTGCAGTTCACTGAAACTGAGATCCACTCAGCTCAGGAGCTTCTTAGTTAACAGAGACTTTCCCAGTACCCAGTATTCAGTCTTTCTTGCAGCCTAAACCCCAAATAAATCCATTTTTCTCTCTATAAAGCTTAAACAGGGTAAACTCATAAACTGTCCACCCTCTATAACACTGAGAGAGAGATATGCAAAGCTGTTTGCTTCCCCAGGTATTGATTAATTACTCTGGGTTAATTAATAAGCAAAAGTGATTTTATTGATTATAAAAAGTAGGATTTAAGTGGTTCCAAGTAATAACAGACAGAACAAAGTAAGTTACCAAGCAAAATAAAAGAAAACATGCAAGTCTAAGCCTAATACAGTAGGAAACTGAATACAGGTAAATCTCACCCTCAGAGATGTTCCAATAAGCTTCTTTCACAGACTATACTCCTTCCTAGTTTGGGCCCAGTCCTTTTCAGATCAACGTTGTAGTTTATGGCCTGGGTCCAGCAATCACTCACACCCCCATAGTTACTGTCCTTTGTTCCAGTTTCTTTCAGGCTTCTCTTTGGGGTGGAGAGGCCATCTCTTGAGCCAGATGAAGACAAAATGGAGGGGCTTCCAGGGCATTTTATATTCTCTCTGTTCTGGGTGGAAATCTCTTTGTTCTTCTGTGCAAAATCACGTAGCAAGATGGTGTTTGTAGCCACCTGGGCAAGTCAATGTCCATGAATGATTCAGCTTTTTGCGGGCCAATGCCATTGTATACATGTTAGTATGAACATTCCCAGGAAAGCTCAGATGTGGATTGGCATCTCCCAAAGTCCACTGTCAGTTAAGTGTTTCTTGATAGGACTATACTCAGTAAGTGCCCATTCTCAAGAAGCTGACCAAATGCTTCACTGAGGCTACTTAAAATCAAACACATTGAGATACAAGTACATAGCCAATATTCATAACTTCAAATACAAAAATGATACACACATACAGGCAGCATAATCACAACCAGCAAATTACAGCCTTTCTTGACCTCCTTTGTACAAGATTTGATGCAACTCTAGGACCTGTAGCTCACGAAAGCTTATGCTCTAATAAATTTGTTAGTCTCTAAGGTGCCACAAGTACTTTTTCTTTTTACCAAGGCTCTATTTTTATCATTACCAGCTGACGATATGGTCTGGACTTTTCATAAAGGTATCATTTTCTGTGCAATGCGACATGTAACCCCACTATCGATGGGAAGTGGTGATCATGTGTGTTTTCAGCTTTTTGACGTAGAATGAGACTTACAACAACTGTTTAAATATTAAATAGCTTTTTTCTGAAATTATAGTTTGGAAAAGAGTGCTTATTTTGAAACTTTTTTTTGGCTATTGTTACTGATGTCTGAGCTTGCAGGAGGCATTCATGATTAATCACATTGAAATATAGGATAGTGATCTGGCAACTTCAAATATGCATTATAAGTGCTGTTATTATTTTATATGTCAGTTACACATTCCTCCCTTCAGCAGCCCATCATTTCATTCAATGTACTTTTTTACACTTGTAGAACTCATAGAAGGCAATGGACAATAGAAAGTTGTTCAAGAAAGTAAACAGATACTGTATTTTGACTGTATGACCTTTAGCATCCTGTGAAATTCTAATTTTTTGACTACCAAAAAAGTGGAGATTTAAAGGCTACAAATCTGTTATCAAGTTCATAATCAAGCTCATATCAAGTTTTGGCATATGTGAGTCGAAAGAAAAGGCTTTCCAAATTTTAAAAATTATTGTATTATATCTTACTTAGCATACAGAGATGAAAGTAGTAACAAATATCAAAAAACACTGGACTTTCACTGTATCTCATATAGCTCTGAACCGTTTAATTTGAGTCTCCATTTCTTTAATTTATTCATCAATTTTCACTCCTCCACCTATGAGGAGACTGAAACTATTTTGTCTAAATCACCAAGGAATGTAGACTGCAGATCTTGTAGTAGTCTGTCCATTAAAAACTGTTTTGCCCTTGCTGCCTTGTTTTGGCAATACATTGCATACAGATGTAGGCCAAATTTTCAAGTGGCTATTGATTTTGGGTACCCAACTTGAGAGACCTTAATGGGGCACAATTTTCACAGGGAGGTACACATCACAATCTCTAGTCACTCTAAAATTTTGGCTGCAAGTACTCTTCAGCATTGATTACAAACCTATTGCCCATTTACTAAAATGATCACTTAATCATATAAAATGGAATTTTGTCAGAGAAAGGTGAGTAAGTAGCACAATAGTAGCAAATAGAGAAGGCATGGACAATATTGATGTCACTTTTTTCTAGACTGACCATTGTAATTTGGACTTTGCACTTAAAAAAATGAGTTCAGAAAGTTTGCGGGTAAATCTGCTTGATAAATTGTACAGTGTTGCTCAGCAACTCTCAAAATTGGGCCATATCTGTGATATTTCCTATGCTAAGAACAAAATATCGGGATGTAATGGTAGTGTTACCTCTTTTGAAAGGCAAAATATAATGATTTTAATGGTGTAAGCTGTCAAAAGATCATAGGGTGACCAGATGTCCCGATTTTATAGGGACAGTCCTGATTTTGGGGTCTTTTTCTTATATAGACTCCTATTACCCCCACCCCATCTCGATTTTTCACATTTGCTGTCTGGTCATCCTAAAAGAGCAGCAGTGGTAGCAATAGTACTTGTAGGCCAGGCATACGTTAAGGAAGACACAAAGGAGGCTGAACGCATGCGAGTCCCTGCTTACACTTTCAGAGGCAGCAGTTTGTAAGGAAGAAAGCCAATATGTTTTTAGTGGGGTTGTAGCTTTGTTGGTTACTGGATATGAGAGACACAAGTTAGGCAAGGTAATATCTTTTATTAGGCCAACTTCTGTTGGTAGACGGGACAAGCTTTTGAGTGTCACAGAGCTCTTCTTCAAGTGAGCCAAAAGAGTTGTCCCTTCCACCAACAGGATTTGGTCCACTAAGTGATATTACCTCACCTACCTGATCTCTTTCACTAAGTTTTTACACATTTTTCTGATCCAACAGCCACTGAGCTGCTGTATCCTTCTCCATTTTTTTGTTCTCTGAGGACACAGACCGTAGATGTGGAGGAAAATCTTCAAAATATAGTTCAAGGCAGTCTTAGATTATGTTGTCATTACTCTTGGGTATAGTTCTAACAGGTTGGATTAGATACACTGGCTCATGCTGATACCAAATAGGAGATAATCTTTTATGAAAAAAGAAAAGGAGTACTTGTGGCACCTTAGAGACTAACAAATTTATTAGAGCATAAGCTTTCGTGAGCTACAGCTCACTTCATCGGATGCATTTGGTGGAAAAAACAGAGGAGAGATTTATATACACACACACAGAGAACATGAAACAATGGGTTTATCATACACACTGTAAGGAGAGTGATCACTTAAGATAAGCCATCACCAACAGCAGGGGGGGGAAGGAGGAAAACCTTTCATGGTGACAAGCAGGTAGGCTAATTCCAGCAGTTAACAAGAATATCAAAAAGAAAAGGAGTACTTGTGGCACCTTAGAGACTAACAAATTTATTAGAGCATAAGCTTTCGTGAGCTACAGCTCACTTCATCGGATGCATTTGGTGGAAAAAACAGAGGAGAGATTTATATACACACACACAGAGAACATGAAACAATGGGTTTATCATACACACTGTAAGGAGAGTGATCACTTAAGATAAGCCATCACCAACAGCAGGGGGGGGAAGGAGGAAAACCTTTCATGGTGACAAGCAGGTAGGCTAATTCCAGCAGTTAACAAGAATATCAGAGGAACAGTGGGGGGTGGGGTGGGAGGGAGAAATACCATGGGGAAATAGTTTTACTTTGTGTAATGACTCATCCATTCCCAGTCTCTATTCAAGCCTAAGTTAATTGTATCCAGTTTGCAAATTAATTCCAATTCAGCAGTCTCTCGTTGGAGTCTGTTTTTGAAGCTTTTTTGTTGAAGTATAGCCACTCTTAGGTCTGTGATCGAGTGACCAGAGAGATTGAAGTGTTCTCCAACTGGTTTTTGAATGTTATAATTCTTGACGTCTGATTTGTCAGAGCCCAATATGGCTGACAGAGAGGCTACATGAAGGCTGTGTTACCTACCTTACAGCGGGGGTCAATTCAGTCCCTATTGCCCCCAGAATTGGGGTAGTGTAAAAGTAACATAATTCCACCTTGTTCCCATCCGCAGATGCACTAGAGTATTACTTTTGCACATCTGTGGATCTTGCCCCATAAATGTAAGTAAATAATTTGTTCTATTAATTAAACCACTTTTCTAGTTTGTAAAGGCTTCATGAGCATTTTGAGTATTTTATATTGAGTGTTTATTCAAAATTATTCACCAGACAATTTCTTCTCACAATTCTTATTCTTATATTAATAATTATTTGTGAGCAGTTCATTGTGAGTATTTGGGTATTTGAAATCAAGCTGGTTTGTACTGATTGGATGTGCCGGTCAAATGGTATGTTTCTGTTCTCTGAGTGGATGAGCATAACTCATAGACTCGGACTTCCAGCATGAATATTCCTGTTTACAAGTTCATAATTAGACCTAGTTTTTAATTTACTGATTAAACATTTTTTCCCATTGGAAAATACCTATGTGAAAACCTGTGGGAAAGGATTGGCTTTGATGTTTGTTTGTTTGTTTGTTTGTCTGTCTGTCTGTTTTGAGGGCGTTAACTGAAAAAGTTTTTGGAAAAAAAATTGAAATTGTCAAAATGTTTCATTTTGACATTTCCTAAATAAAAATATCTGTTTTTCCAGTTGGAAATGACTTTTCATTTCAATATTTAAGTTATACTTTAAAAAAAAATTAAATGATCAAAATGAAATGTTGAGAAATTATTGAAACAAAATGTTTCAAGTGATCCAAATTGAATTTTTTTCCAGATTTTCTGCTTGCAAAAAATTGAGATTTCAACTTTTTGTCCCAATTTGGAATGGGCAAATTTTTTGGAAATCTCATGCTGTATTCGTATACTCATGAAAAAAACCCTCACAGCCATCTTGTTCTGCATCTCTCTGAGAAAGCTCTGTGCTTTTAAAGTCAGTATATGTACCAAAACAGGAAGACTTTAAGCAGATTTCTTCTTTGTTGGAATACAAACTTGAGACTTTACCTATAATAACACATTCTCTGGATGGATGTGTAATGAAGTGAAGCAGCAGCTGGATAAAGCAGAAAGTTATGCCTTCCCAATGAATGGAAAGAATTTAAACTGACATTTGAAAATATAATGCAGTATCAGGCAGGCTGATAGGTATGAAGGAAAACCAAATCCAAGTCAAAAATATCTAAATATTCAGAGTCCTTATAGGAAAGGAATAATCTGATTCCACAGCTTTCCTGTAGTAAATGATTTCCTCCACATTAGATTTAGAAGTAGATGATAGCCCCAGTTCACGTGAATAAATGCGGCAGGAGTCCTGTCAAAGAGTCAGCTAGAATGAACAAAATAGGAAATACAAATATTGCCACAGCTTTAAATCACAGAAAGAGATTCTTAGTAGTAGATACCATGGGGGAAAAAAGACAACATTTGAAGGAAACAAAATCCTGATTTTCCCAGATCTTAGCCCAACCACATAGCCCCACAGGAGATAGTTAGTGGAAGTGAAGAGAGCTTTCCAAAAAGACAAATTTGATGCTGCAATTCTCTGCCTTACAAATGCCAGAATATGTTATAAAATTAAATTCACATTTGGGGTAGGGGTAGGGCAGAAATGGGACTCAAAATCAGCTAATAGGCTGAACTAAAATCAAAGAGGAAAATGATTCATAGGTCTCTAAGAAAGCAGAATTCTGGGGTAAAAGCAGGAGTTCAGTTAGAGTTCTCCATATAAAAATGTGTTGTGTTACTCAATTAGGCTGAAATCCTGTCCACCTACACAGGTTCTGGATACTCGGGATAAGGGAAGTAAAATGCACGCACATCACAAACACAGGTTAATGAACTTGTGGGCTGGAATAGTAGCCTCGCCCACTCTATGACAGCTATGTCAGGTGTTGGAGGCTGCTGGTTCTATGGCCCATCTCCTAACCCACGCTTAGACTTATTTGTTGGTTCTATGTAGGCTCGTGCCGAGACCTTTTCTGTGACACTTCTGTCTGTAGATGGATCTGTAAGGTAAGTGGAGGCTACAGAATGGGAGGCTATATAAAAGGCTATATAAATCATCATCACTGATGCTTGCAAAACATGTTCTTTGTATAAAAGTTATGTAATAGGAACTGCCACACTGGATCAGACCCAAAGTCTATCTAGTCCTATAGCCTGTCTCTGACAGTGCCCAATTCCAGATTCTTCAGAGAACTATATAAGAACCCCAAAATAGTCAGATATTGGAAAATCTGTTCTCCCCGCCCCCCATAGTTAGAAATTGGATTAAACCCTGAAGCATGAGGCGTAATATCCCTTCCCCAAAACTTTATCATATATATAAAACTCTTGATATCCAAATAAATATTTAGTCCCTTTCTGAATCTTGCTAAGTGCTTGGGTTCAATTTCCTGTGGCAGTCAGTTCCACAGTCTAATTACTCAGTTTTTAAATTGCTACCTTTCAGCTTCAGTGACTGTTCCCTTCTTCTTCTATGTATTGCTGAAGTGCTTCAGTCCTCTTTGGTCCTGACCTAAATAACCTTGTCATCTTCAAAATTTGCCATCATTCTAGTCACTCTTTTCAAATCATTAATAAATGTTAATATTGGACCTAGTACAGAACCTTGGGGAACCTGCTTTTAACCTTTTGCCATTTAATCCTACTCTTAGCTTTCAATGTCTTAGCTATATTTTGATCAATGATAATACTTTAACTTGCACTCCTTGACTATTTAGCCTCTTGTGTGGGACATTTGTCAAAGTCCTTTTAAAAATCTAGATAAATTAGGTATACTATTTCTCCTTTACCGCTATTTTGTTGAGTGCTCAAAGAATTCTGAGAGATTAGTGTGACACAATTTTGCTTTGCAGAAACAATGCTGATTAGACCCTATCAGATCATGATCTTGCCGATGTTTTATTATTCTATTTTTAATTATAATTTTAACCAATTTCCCAAGTACAGATTTTTACAGGTCTGAATCATGCTTAGAGGCTTTTGAAAATATAGATACAATATTTGTTAACCTCTAAACAACCAGAACCACAGCCGTTTTTAATGAGATTGTATATTTTTATTAGCATCTCAGCCACTTCATACTTAAACTCCTTCAGAATTTTAGGCCTGGTAACTTATTGAATTTTAAAGTATCACTTTGCTCCAAACCTTTTGATCTCTGAGAATACCTTATTATTACTAGAAAGAGAAGGTCCAGGATAGGAATGTTTCCAACATCCTTGGAGTTGAAGACTCACGCAAAGAAAGCATTTAGCTTTTCATCAATGCCTTCCTTAATAGCTCCTTTTAACCTTTAGTGATCGAGCAGCCCCATTTAGTCTTTCAAACACTTTCCGCTTCTTATATACTTAAAGACTCTCATTTGTTTTTACACCTTTAGTCATTTATTTTTTTTAAATCCATTTTGGCCCTTCTAATTTCCTTCTTACCTATTGCCTGTTGTCATTAATTCTGTTTTCCAAATTTTGAAGGATTTTTGTTTGGCTTGGAAGTCTCTCAAACCTTGCCATGTAAGTGTATTGGTTTATTCTTTGCCTTCCTGTTTCTTTTTTAAATCAGTGATACATATAGCTCCAGAGACTCTACTTAAATAAAACCAATAATATTATCCATACCACTTCTAACAACTTTACTTCTGTTGCTTTTAACTTTAGGGTATTTTTGACTAACCTCCTCATTTTATTGAAATCTTCCCCTTCTAAGGTTTAGTATCACTGCCATGGTTTGGTACCCTACTTTGATATCCTACTTAGGATGTTGAACCTAATAGTTTTACATCTTTGGTGGTCACCTTAATCCTAAATTATAGATGCATATCTCGGTGCTTAGTTTCCATCTGCACTGAGACATCAAAGCCATAATCCTTGTAGCTGATAGGTGCGCTGGCCTCTCTGCCTCCTGGAAGGAGTTATCAGGGAGTGATATCAGGGAAACAGGGAGTGAAAGTCCCCCATCCCTGTAGCTGTTGGTGGTACTTAATTGTAGGCAAGAGTAATAATGAAGGGATGGTGGGGGAGATCTGTTCTTCCAACTTTCAGCCTGGGGGGTAACAACGGTATCTTTGTCCCACCACATCCAACTTTTAGCTGATTAGATGATAGAAAGGGGAGACACTACACAGTTTAAGCCTGCTTCTTGGTGCAGCAGGGCTCAGACTCCCCTCCCACTTTCCCAGCAAGTCATCATTTAGTTGTTTGGCTGATGGACTGGGAAGGTAGGCAACAGCAGCAGCTGAGTCTCTTGCCTCTAGGGACTGCTCTGACTTCTTGCTGCTATAGTGATAAACCTTTCTGTAGCCAGGAGGTCAGGTCCCTCCCAGTCTGAACCTCTCCTCCCACTTTAAGTTTACCAGATGGGTGAAAGGGACAGGAGTTGCATTTGGAGAAAGGAGTGGCTGTGAACCGGAAAAGATTTGGGGTGGTAAAAACATAGAAAGGGCTATCAGCATTTTTTGAATGGAAAGGGCAAAATCAGTTTGAGGGAAATGGTTTTCAGTCATCTAAGAGAATACTCAAAACACCATAACTCTTTGAATGTTTCAGAGTAGCAGCCGTGTTAGTCTGTATTCGCAAAAAAGAAAAGGAGTACTTGTGGCGCCTTAGAGACTAACAAATTTATTTGAGCATAAGCTTTCGTGAGCTACAGCTCACTTCATCGGAATGCATCCGATGAAGTGAGCTGTAGCTCATGAAAGCTTATACTCAAATAAATTTGTTAGTCTCTAAGGTGCCACAAGTACTCCTTTTCTTCTTTGAACGTTGTATTTGCAATAGTCCTTTAACTTTTAAAAATATTTCTTCCTCGGACTGGAATGGCAGCCCTGAGCTTCAGCTCTCTGGTGCATAACAGACTTCTAATGAGTGTGACTGAAGATGTCTGAGAAATAGAACTAGAGTTATAGTACATAAAGAAAGACTGATAGTAATGCTAATAGGGACCAATTAGGGTTGGCAATGAGGAAAATTACTCCATTTTTTTATACATTAATATGTCTCTGAGGTTTAAGGTACACAGTCCAGTGTGATGCTCACAACTTTTAGTTTGGCATAAACAGATTTATTTGGATTAGTAACAATTTATTGTGATATTTGTGGTGAAACTACAGCATATTTTGGGACTGAGAAGCAAGCATAAATGAAATAAACATAGTTGCATTTTGCCAAAACCCTAAGAAGTGATACAAGCTTTAAAAGAATTTTGTTCTTCTCATTACAATAGATCATAATTTTCCAATAGTGAGAATTTCCTTCCTATTGAAGTCTTGGAAACTTTTAAAAGTGATTGCTTTCAGGCACTCTATTTGTAAGATAATCCTACATAAAAATATGGAGATTTGGAAGAGCATAGTTAGAAAGCTTTATTTTTAATAAAAGCAGTGAGAGGTTCTAAATGAAATGTAAGATGATAGTTTCTGGACAACTTTGGGAGAGTATATCTAAATATTTTAAAGCAGCATCTTGAATTATTTAAATGTGGAACAATATCTAATGCACCCATGGACACAATCCTGCTTTTTCCTTATTTGGATTAGCAATCTTTTTGCCTGGTCAAAACCACACATGCATGTTCGCTTTTCAAAAAGCCAGCTGCCTGGATTTTAACTGCTCAGCAGACACTAAATATTAAATAAATGTTCAACAGTAGTTAGCTGGAACATAATTGGCTGTGGAGTAAGGGGGACAGTTCCCTCCCCCCCACACCCCAACTTTTCATAGGTCTATATGCTCTATTATGTCTTCCCCTTATTCCCTCCCTGCCCCCCGACTTTGCAGGACATAGTACAATCACATATAATGTTCTGTCTTCTAACACAACCCCTCCCCTCTCCCACTTTTTTCTGAAATGATGTCCCTAATGGTCAGAATACAAAAATTGTCTCTTCATTTGTTGAAGAGTGACTCTGATCCCTAATAATTACACAGAGTCTCCATGTGAGAGCAGAGATTTGCCCACATTGAACTAGTTGCAGGATCAATGCCAGGTAAGCACTGATCCAGCTAAGCACTTAGTATGTGGTTAACTTAAAGCATGTATGTAGCCCCATGGATTGCAGGAAGCCTACTCATATGCTTAAAGTAAAACACATGCTGAAGTGCTTTGCTGGACTGGCACCATAGAGAATAAATGGACATGTCTATACATTTATCAGAGAATTTGTGCCCGCACATAGGGCTGCTTCCTTTCACAAGAAATAGTACAAAGAAATTAAGATATAATTGATTTTATAATTTGCTTGCATAGTCCATAACTGAAGCTGAATAAATTATATGATCTGCTCTGGCATATTGATCAATATTAAAAAAACAAAAAAACCCACATTGCTTTGTTAGATTCTGGAGGACAGTAACACACTCTCATACATGTTATAAATATGAAGCATTTCAACATTAATTTTAATCCATGTATGTCCAGCATCACTTTTGGCAGGAGCTTGAGCGGTTTCTGCTGTGGCACTTGGGATTCAGTACCTTTCATGGGACAGAAGTGAGTACATCAGCTGGATGACCAGCTTTGAAGAATGACCTTAATAAGCTTTGGATCTGGTTTCTAATCTAGATGACCTGGTCTGGTCCTGGTTGCTTGAAAGCCACTTTGTCCCTGTACTGTACTGCCACAGCTGTAGTCAATGGAAGTACTTGAGCTGTAGCTTTCTTGTAATACCAGAGAGGAGGCTGCAGGCAAGATGTTCTTCATGAGGATCCCTCAACTTCAGAACTCCCTCTTAGGCCTTGCAGTGTGCTCTCCAGGGCAACACATTCAGTTTATTTGGGACCAATCTATACGCTGGGGGTTTGAGGAAATAAGGGAGCATAGAGCAGATGAGAGAGGGTCTGAAGCAGAATAGGGTAGTTGCTTGCTTATTTATTATTTGAATTGTACTGCTGGGTGAGATTCTTTAAGGTACTACATACATTATAAGTGATGACAAAGCAATGAGGGCCAGATTTTTAAAGGTATTTAGGTGCCTAAAGATGTAGCTAGCTGCCTAATAGGACTTTCAAAAGTGCCTAGATACCTAACTCCCAATGAGCTTTGAAGATCCCAATAAGAACCTATCTACATCTTTAAGCACCGAAATATCTTTTAAAACCTGGCACCTAGAGTTTTGAATACATTCTCTTTTGTTTTATCGTAAAGCTTTAAAGAAATAAATACAGATAATTAATCTGCAGTTTGGTGGCAAAAAGCATTAAGTGAATGATGACCATGCTCTCACTGAAGTCAAGTTGGTGAAATATCCATTTACTTAGAGAGAGCGAGAGAGAGAGAGAGAGAGCGAGGACACCCTTGCTTTCTATTGTACCAGGATTCTATACAACTCCAGTTTTTTGTCAAGCACCATTTCAGTATCTAGAAAACTTCATTGTAGCACACAGACATTATTTTTAAGGTATGTTTTCATTGCTGTTAACTTGGGCTCTTACCTGGATTTTAAACCCAACCCCTTTACCATTCACACAGAAAAATCTCTGACCCAGGTCTGGAAGGGCTAGATTACACAGATGGGCTGTGGGTTAAAGCCTAGGTTCTTCTTTTATTCAGGCTAGAACCTGTTAATTTTGCAGTGAAGAGGCAGGAAAAATCACTTGGGTGTTGGTAGTCCCTTGGTGCCTTTCCCACAATTCCTCTGAAGGATGGATAAATTCTCCCCAGCTGACTGGGGAAAATATCCTAGAGGATCTCAGCACAAAGAACCATGCGATATGTCCCAAGACACACACAGGCAAGTGCATAAACAGTGAGGACACAATAATGCAGGTAGGGCTTTGCAAATCTCAGCTAAAATAACCTGAATCCTCAGATTGACAATCTGGATGACAATCAACCAGGTCAAGTGTAGAGATGACATACCTGAAGGGCCATAAAGTTTTCCTATAGCCTCACTCTTTGCAACTCTGCATAAAATTTCCCTTGACATCAAGTAAAGATTCATCTCCATTTGAGCTGTGAGGTGTGATTCCCAGATTGTGTAGATGCACCCACACTAGCTCTGCTTGTGACACAAGCTGGGGTCGCCCGGGCTGTGACTTGGGGTAGCTACCTGAGTATGAACCCAGAGGAAATGTACTCAGGAAGCTAGCCCGAGCTCCTGCCTGCACTGCGCTGGCCACCCTGCTGTTTTTAGCACACTGGTTGAGCAACCCCAACTACTCTGCTATTTTTAGTGTGCTAACTCAAGCAGAGCTAGTGCAGGTATTTCTGTGTGAGCTAGGAATCACACCTCCACACTCAAATGTCGACGTACTCTAAGTGTGGTATGTGTAACATAAAGAATATGGCCCCTACAGTCCTGTTAGATTCTTTGCTGAAATACTGCATAGCACAGGTATGTAAAGAATATTGTGGGACATAAATCATGCCAGATGGAAATAGGCTGCAGTAGCTGGAACTAGAGACAGATAAATGCCCAAATAAGAACACTTATTTTTTGTTTGTAAAATGTTTCTCACACACAGACATGTTGAGGCAGGTATGCTGCCCCTGTGTCTGACCATCTTCTCAATATTTCATCAAAGGGGTCATCTGCCAAAAGCTAAGAACTAGCTGATTGCCATAATAATCGGGAAATGTTTGTAAGGGAAACAATTTTAGAATTATGTACCATGTAGGATACTGTTTCAAAACTGTTGGAAGTGAAATTTGTCACCTGAGGCAGGATGTCTCTGAGCCAACTCAATCAATATTGAGAACAATCAATATCTGGAGAGGCAACCTGTGATGGAGTATACAAACCTCACACTGGGCAACAAGGGGTTTTGGGATTATTTCGGTCTCAGCCAGCCCCACCCCGCTACACCTGCAGCAAATGCTCCATCTGTTGGAGGAATTAAAAGGCAGGGAATTAGTTCATTTGGGGGCAGAGCTGGAGGTGAGCAGACCTGCAGCCCACAGCTCCAGTTGTGTAGCACAGAGGGAAGCCTAAGGGCTCTAGGGAGGGCCCACCCCAGAGACAATCAGAGAGAGGAGTATCCCTCTGCCTCCAATCTGTGGACTCTGGACCTTGGTAACCCCCTCTTACTTGGTTTGGACTTCTCCAACAGGGGAAAGCCTTGGACTAAGCTGACCTGGGGCGGGGGGTGGAAGATGAGAGGAAGAGGCCCAGGGAGGACAGCCTTGGTTGCCAAGCCACTGGTAGCCCAAAGGGCCCCCCTGGGTGAGAGCCCACTGGAATGGGAGAGCCCGGGCTCCCCTCCCTACATTCCCCTGGGCAGTCAGGGATTGCAGCCATGACCACTAGGCCATGCTCCCAAGTGAGGACCATTACACATCCCAAGCTCTGTGTTTACAGTCTGGAGCGCACACATATGCTTGAGCATTCATGAAGATAAAATGACCCCCAAAAAAGTCTCTGAACAAGGGGCCTGTTGGTCTGAGAGACACTCTATAACTGTATAAGAGAGGGCACAAGAGGTTATCTATTATGGAGTGTCCCTTGAAAGGTGGATGCCAGTTTTCTTGACTGGACAAGCACAGTAAAGGTTGTCCATTGGTGAGAAATATCTTATCTGATAGGGAAGTAACTTGTTAATAAGTATAGGCTATAGAGTTTTTATGTTTTTCTTTTACCTGTAACTGTTTCAAAATCCTTATATTTGCTTTTATTTGAATCTTTATCTCATGGTCTGTTAAATAAACTTCAATTTAGTTTTACTGTAGACGCATCTAAGTGCATTGTCCTAAGGAGAGTGTTGAACAGAGGCGCAACTAGTCAAGTAAGGTGCAGTGCTTCTGTGGAGGTAGCAGATTGGTGTACATCACAGGTATCTGGAAGATAAGAAACTGGGCTCTGATGTGTATCAAATTGGGATGTGTAAAGTGCGATGCTACACTGGGAAAGAGTGGGGCTTGTACAGTCCAGAGCAGAGCAAATGTGCCAGCAGCTGATAGTTGGGGGGCGGGGGGGCTTTGTATGCACAAACCAGGCTCCCTCCTGTTGTGAGCAGGTGGTAGTGATTCATTGTGGACACCTCAGTTAACTCTGAAAAGTGTCAGTTTCTACCTGCAAAAAGAAAAGGAGTACTTGTGGCACCTTAGAGACTAACAAATTTATTGGAGCATAAGCTTTCGTGAGCTACAGCTCACTTCATCGGATGCATTTGGTGGAAAAAACAGAGGAGAGATTTATATACACACACACAGAGAACATGAAACAATGGGTTTATCATACACACTGTAAGGAGAGTGATCACTTAAGATAAGCCATCACCAGCAGCAGGGGGGGGAAAGGAGGAAAACCTTTCATGGTGACAAGCAAGGTAGGCTAATTCCAGCAGTTAACAAGAATATCAGAGGAACAGTGGGGGGTGGGGTGGGAGGGAGAAATACCATGGGGAAATAGTTTTACTTTGTGTAATGACTCATCCATTCCCAGTCTCTATTCAAGCCTAAGTTAATTGTATCCAGTTTGCAAATTAATTCCAATTCAGCAGTCTCTCGTTGGAGTCTGTTTTTGAAGCTTTTTTGTTGAAGTATAGCCACTCTCAGGTCTGTGATTGAGTGACCAGAGAGATTGAAGTGTTCTCCAACTGGTTTTTGAATGTTATAATTCTTGACGTCTGATTTGTGTCCATTCATTCTTTTATGTAGAGACTGTCCAGTTTGGCCAATGTACATGGCAGAGGGGCATTGCTGGCACATGATGGCATCTATCACATTGGTAGATGCGCAGGTGAACAAGCCTCTGATAGTGTGGCTGATGTGATTAGGCCCTATGATGGTATCCACTGAATAGATATGGGGACAGAGTTGGCAACGGGCTTTGTTGCAAGGATAGGTTCCTGGGTTAGTGGTTCTGTTGTGTGGTGTGTGGTTGCTGGTGAGTATTTGCTTCAGATTGGGGGGCTGTCTGTAAGCAAGGACTGGTCTGTCTCCCAAGATCTGTGAGAGTGATGGCTCGTCCTTCAGGATAGGTTGTAGATCCTTGATGATGCGTTGGAGAGGTTTTAGTTGGGGGCTGAAGGTGATGGCTAGTGGCGTTCTGTTGTTTTCTTTGTTGGGCCTGTCCTGTAGTAGGTGACTTCTGGGTACTCTTCTGGCTCTGTCAATCTGTTTCTTCACTTCAGCAGGTGGGTATTGTAGTTGTAGGAATACATGATAGAGATCTTGTAGGTGTTTGTCTCTGTCTGAGGGGTTGGAGCAAATGCGGTTATATCGTAGTGCTTGGCTGTAGACAATAGATCGAGTGGTATGATCTGGATGAAAGCTAGAGGCATGTAGGTAGGAATAGCGGTCAGTAGGTTTCCGATACAGGGTGGTGTTTATGTGACCATCGCTTATTAGCACCGTAGTGTCCAGGAAGTGGATCTCTTGTGTGGACTGGTCCAGGCTGAGGTTGATGGTGGGATGGAAATTGTTGAAATCATGGTGGAATTCCCTGTATCGGAAACCTACTGACCGCTATTCCTACCTACATGCCTCTAGCTTTCATCCAGATCATACCACTCGATCTATTGTCTACAGCCAAGCGCTACGATATAACCACATTTGCTCCAACCCCTCAGACAGAGACAAACACCTACAAGATCTCTATCATGTATTCCTACAACTACAGTACCCACCTGCTGAAGTGAAGAAACAGATTGACAGAGCCAGAAGAGTACCCAGAAGTCACCTACTACAGGACAGGCCCAACAAAGAAAACAACAGAACGCCACTAGCCATCACCTTCAGCCCCCAACTAAAACCTCTCCAACGCATCATCAAGGATCTACAACCTATCCTGAAGGACGAGCCATCACTCTCACAGATCTTGGGAGACAGACCAGTCCTTGCTTACAGACAGCCCCCCAATCTGAAGCAAATACTCACCAGCAACCACACACCACACAACAGAACCACTAACCCAGGAACCTATCCTTGCAACAAAGCCCGTTGCCAACTCTGTCCACATATCTATTCAGGGGATACCATCATAGGGCCTAATCACATCAGCCACACTATCAGAGGCTCGTTCACCTGCGCATCTACCAATGTGATAGATGCCATCATGTGCCAGCAATGCCCCTCTGCCATGTACATTGGCCAAAATTGGACAGTCTCTACGTAAAAGAATGAATGGACACAAATCAGACGTCAAGAATTATAACATTCAAAAACCAGTTGGAGAACACTTCAATCTCTCTGGTCACTCGATCACAGACCTAAGAGTGGCTATACTTCAACAAAAAAGCTTCAAAAACAGACTCCAAGGAGAGACTGCTGAATTGGAATTAATTTGCAAACTGGATACAATTAACTTAGGCTTGAATAGAGACTGGGAATGGATGAGTCATTACACAAAGTAAAACTATTTCCCCATGATATTTCTCCCTCCCACCCCACCCCCCACCGTTCCTCTGATATTCTTGTTAACTGCTGGAATTAGCCTACCTTGCTTGTCACCATGAAAGGTTTTCCTCCTTTCCCCCCCCTGCTGCTGGTGATGGCTTATCTTAAGTGATCACTCTCCTTACAGTGTGTATGATAAACCCATTGTTTCATGTTCTCTGTGTGTGTGTATATAAATCTCTCCTCTGTTTTTTCCACCAAATGCATCCGATGAAGTGAGCTGTAGCTCACGAAAGCTTATGCTCTAATAAATTTGTTAGTCTCTAAGGTGCCACAAGTACTCCTTTTCTTTTTACGAATACAGACTAACAGGGCTGCTACTCTGAAACCAGTTTCTACCTGATCAGATCAATCCATTTAAAAGGTATTTATCTTCCTGTCATTTTGAGAAATATTACACACATTACCTCCCTTATAGTATGATATACTGGATTACTGTGCTAACAGAACATGGAAAATTGCATTATTTTGATTTTTTTATATGAATGTGCATTGCAGGATTTGTCAGATTATTTGTCAAATGTTACTAAGATCTTTGAAATGGCTTTGTGAACTATATGCTTTTCTCCTTCCTCTCCAGAGGTTCTTTTCATGTTTGAGTTTCCACATGTCCCTCCTATTCACAATTACAGTGTACAATCTAATTCTTCTCTTTATGCAGTGTTTAAAATTGTGCTACATAATTCCTGTTTCAAGCAAAAAATGGATTATTGGAGTAAGTGATGAAGTGAAACAGTAGTTAAAAGAATACTATAAACAATACAGGCTTTGTCTACACTTCCAATTGAGTAACAAAACTTTTGTCATTCACAGGTGCTTAAAAAAGCCCTCCCTCCCCCCAAAGACAAATGTTTTACCATGGCAAGTGTCAGTGTAAACGGCTTCTTATCAGCAGGAGCACTCTCCTGTCGACAACACAAACCCCACTCGTAGGGGGTAGAAGTATTTTGTCAGCAAAAGTGCTGACAAACAGCGTTTACACTGCCTGACTTTTAGTGACACGGCCATGTCGACACAGCTGTGTCACTAAAAGCTGTGTAGCATAGACAAACCCACACTTGTATAACTGCATGGGGAGGGGGAGGGGAATCAGCGGTCCTTTGTGCATGTTTTATACATTATTCACTAGAGTAAGGATCACTTACATTTTAACTAATGTTACCTATTTAAAATACTGCACCAAACTTTGGCTTGATGGGAGGGTCTCTTTGCATCACTCCCATGATGGGGGAATTCCTACCTGGTGTAGGTGGGTTGGGGGTATGCATGGAGGAAGGTATGTAGTCAGAGTGCCTTCAATCCACAATTGTAGTAATGGCTCCATAGCTAGTACAAATGAGAGCAAGCCAGGAAAGGTAGGATCTTTGTTTAGAAAATACAGGACTTCTGTTTTTAAGGTCTCATCCCATAGACACAGAGAATTAATTGCAGGGCTCTTGTTTTATCTAATTTAGAAAGATGATGGGAGAAGGCAGCCTAGTCAAGATTTGAATGTGATCTTCCAGGGATTCTGGGTTTTCCAAAATTGACACAAAACTATTAAGCCACCCTGTGATGGGCTCCCCAGGGTGCAGCCTGGGACTGTGGTACTGCTGTGCCCCCTTAACTCTCCAGCCTAGGTTGTCTTTCACAATGCTTTACTAGTGACAAGCAGCAAACCCCTCCAGGTGCTATTATCACTCAGCACAACCACATGTGGAGCCCCACCCTCAGCTAATTGCATGAATGCTTCCAGAGCTACTCATGAATAACACAGAGAAAGGCACCAGCCAGCTCCCCCCAGCTCCCAACCTTGTACCTCAGGAATATACCATCTTGCATGGCTCAAGACGAGCAGTGCAAATTTATTAATTGGTTCACCACTTCATCAATGGAAAATGGGTATACGTCAGCCTTTGTAAACCTGAGCAGATTTACCACATACTTCAGGCAAACTCACTGGTAAAGATAAACAGTTAAACAAATTGATTGACTACAAAAGATAGATTTTAAGTGATAGGCAAAAAGTCAGAGAAAGAAAATGAAAAATATTGCTGGGCAATATCTAGATTAAGTAGTTTTTCTCACCCACTGGACATTGCAGTTCATAGTGTACAGGTTTCACCCTTGAAACCTGGGCCAGTCTCCTCTGTTGGAGTCTTCAATCTTCTCAGCATCCTTGTTGCTTGCAACATAGGTGGGGGAAGGAGAAAGGCCCTGCATTAGGCCAATATGTTCTGTTTTATACCCTTTGTCCATGTGCTTGGAGAACACAAGTCCAGGTATGTCTGGCGGGCATTGCTGAGTCCCCAAGCAAGGTTGAGCAATTCCCCGGGTGCGGCCTTATGCAAGTGAGCCATTGCATTGTAGTTCCCTTGTTGGATAATGGCTGTTGAGGGTGGTTCGATACCCACCCGAGCATTGGTTAGCTCTCTTGTCCTTGTCTCTGGGGATCTAATATCTGGGCAGTTCCCCAACTCACAACATGTTTTAGTGACAATCATACAACACAATCTCATAACTTCATATGCACTAATGATATACATATTTAGATAGAATCATGGCTTTCAGCAGATCAAACCTTTCCCCGATACCTCACGTGGCCTGCTTTATATGAAATATCACAAATAGATATAGATATAAATTATGAATATGGAGGTCTCACACCCTCACTTTTCTGACCTGTAAAACCAAGTAGTAAATAACTAAGATCAGTTATTTGTAATTTTTTTGAAGGTTATGAAACTGAAATATGAAAAAAATGTACCGGTAATTAAATAATGGTACGTATTTTGAAATTCACTCCGAAAGAACTGGTGGGGAAAGAGATAAAGGAAAAATAGTGAAATGGGCTAGATCTTTGCCAGGTGTAAACTAACATAGCTCGGTTGACTTCAGTGGAGTTCTGCTGATTTAATGGCCATATATCCCAAAGTTTCTTAAATCAAAGTTTTTCTCAGTCCATCTTAAGCAATTCTTTGCTTACAAAACTCTTAAATGTAATGGCCTTTTCTCAGATTTCACAATACTAGCATGGCTTTCAATTCAGATGTCACACTCAAGCCCATCATAGCAAGGGACAATGTGACAATAAAGGACTAGAAAAAGTTGTATTGTAATTGGGTTTGAAAAATGGAGTTGAAAAAATGTATTCGTACTCTTCACCTTTAACATACATTATTCCAGTAACGAAGGGAGGGCAGACTATGTATGAGCAGAATAATGACAGGCCTGGTCACATCACTGGTTGTTTTGTCCATGACAAATGCATTACTAGTTGTCCCCCTTGTCACAGAAGATAGCAAACAAATTATAGCAGCTGCAGATCACAAGTTATGCAGCTTTTATTTAGAATTATGTAAATCAGAGTTTAGATTCTACATTCCTTATGTAAATGTTTGTATGGACTGGTTTGTTAGAGAGCAATCCCGGGCCTGCTGAAGTCAATGGGAGTTTGCCATTGACCTCATTGGGACCAAATCCCCTCCTGTCTCCCCCCTCCCCTCAGCATCAAGTACTTTATTAAGATGTACAAACATTTATCTTGACGCCAAAATGAAATGCTTTGGCGGATTCTGTGTGTTGTAAAAATTCATGGCGAGTGATTTAGTGAACATGGCGAGTGATTTAGTGATTTAGTGAACAGTGCCAAATTAATAGCTCTGTTTAGATAGCCTAACTCCATTCAATTCCGCATCCTGCCACCACAGGCTCAGGAAAGTCATTTTAAGAACCAACAGTTGGATCATGATTTTGAGTATTATTGGCATCTATTTGAGCACTGTCCAGGACTCTTTAAAATGTGATTCTGACTGGTAGGTTCAATCACAGTACAAACCACACCTGAGCGAGTGGTTGTAGCAGTTAGTTGCCTCTTGTTTTTTGAAAGTTAATGTAAATGCACTATGCCATGAATGGGTCAAATTCTACTTTAATTAATACCATTCTGAATCCAAAAGAAACTCCATTGATTTAAATGGACACTATTGTCATTCTGCTCACACCGCGCTCACTGCTCACACCATTACTCCTCATTGTCCATATCTAATTTAAAACCTCCTGTCCTCATCTTCCATAACTCTTCTCCGGTCTAATAATCTAACCTAATCCCTTATCATGTTGTCACCCTCGCCTTGTTCTGTCAATGATGCCAGCCCTAATTCCCCAGGCATCTCTTTCCCCCACCAGTATTTGGTACTACTTCCATGCTGCCCTCTATAGTTGCAACATCCTCCTTTCTCTAATTTGCCAAATCACTACACTCATTCAGATCTCTTGTTAAGTGTTTCCTCTTCTATGATGTCCACAGTATAAATCAATTTCTAATATTAACCACTGCTTTTAAAAAACAATACTAATGTGTGAATTGAGCCATCAAGTCATTCAGCCTGAGAAAGACGTTGAGAACGATTCCCTCGCCTGGTGGTTCAGGCAGTGACTTGGGATGTTGGATACCAAGTTCAAATCCCTGTTGCCGTAAACAGTTAATTATTTATGCAAAGAGGAAAAGTATCAATAGGAAAGGCAACACGAGAGAGACCCCAATATAGTCTGATAGTAAGGGCATTCACCTTGGAAGCAGATGAGTTGGGGTCAGATCCATGCTCCAGACTGGGGATTTGAACCTAGGTCTTCGACATTCAATGTAAGTGCCCTACCAACTCAGCTTAAAAATTATGAGTGGTTCCTCCACCTAGTTTGTGATCCTAGCCCTTTAAAAATCTCAAGACACAAAATGTATTTGGTTGAACCACATATTTTGGGTTGAACTAAATACTTTTTCAGTTCACCAAAATTTTTCCGATCTGATTCAACCCAAATTGAAGCTTTGCTGATTTTTTTAAAAATTGATAGTGAACAGAAAATCAGTTGTTCATCCACTGTAGTACCACCACTGAATTTGGTTCATGATCTGTACCAGGAACTTTACTTATACTGAATCTGCTTTCAGTGATTCTGGGATTCAAGAAAATTTGTTTCCTTATTTATTAAAATATTTTAACTAGGTTACTTTCTGTTTTCCACCTAATTAAAATGGCCACTCAAGACTATGGGAATTCACATACTAATCTGTCCTAATGCTTCACATTTTTAAAGGTTAGACATAAATACAGAAGCAGAAGGCTAAGTTAAGATTAGATATGCAGTATCATGCTGCTGTAAATGTTTTAGTTAATTCAGTGGGAAAAGCATAATAGCAATTTATTCTGTTAATTAGTTTTTGGCAAAGTCATAGGATATTTTTCAACTTTGTCTAATTTGCTCTACTTTTTGGTTGTTTAATTACACATACTGATTCTGGTTTTCCATGTATTACATTCACTGTGGTCATAGTCCATATGATTCATAGTAATGACCAAGTGCATATTAGAACAATCCAGATGAAAGGCACAGTCTGATGTCATTAGTGAAGTTTAATTTAAAATTGCTTCAAGATGGGGAAGAAATATTGCCTCAGTCTCTCTCAATATAGTCTATTTAATGATTTTCAGCCTTCTGTCCACTACTTCAGCTGTAATGTTCATAGGGAGAAAGCATGGAAACTTTTAAATAGTTTTTCAGTTACATCCAAAGAGAAAACAGCAGTTCCCACAATGTTAGCTTGGATAGAAAAGATTTGTAGAGATTTTGCTTCTAGTTCTGCAAAAATTCTGACCCAAAAGTTTACAAATTCCTAGAATCTTAGATATTAGAGGTGGAAACAGCCCATTGGATAATGAACTGATGATGTTCCCTACAATGCATTTGCTAGTATTTTGTTTAGTGCCGTATAATTTTCAAAGTCCTAAGTGATGGGACTTCCATCACCCTCTTGGAAGACTATCCCAGATTTTAATGCATTTTGTCAGGAAGATTTGCCTGATATTCAACCTAAAGATTTTGAGATGTTCCTATTTTGTGTCTATGCAGAAGTATAATTTAGAATGGACAAAATTTCACTAAAGGACTCAATAACTTACCTAAAATACAATTCCCACCAGCCTCTCTCCTCATAGGCCTTGAAGAGAAACTCAGGGTTTCAGACTATTTTGGAAGCAATTTCAGGTTGTAGGCTCCTCCCTCAGAGCACTCTGCATCCGGCCCTCAGACTCTTAAGTCTCACAGATAGTTGTTTAAGCATCTCATCTGATCTCAAACACCAGATTAGAATCAAAGTACAGGAGTAGTTTCTGAGATAACCAGTAGCTAACCCACAAACCCAACACCTTGAATTTCATCTGAAAGCAAATTATAAGATAGGTCACACTGTAGTGCACTAATGTAATGATATCCAGCAAGAAACAGTGTTACAAAGTAAGCATGGAACAGTGTTTTCCACTAGTGCAGATTGTACTGCAGTATTCCATTCTGCAATAACTTAGGCAGGGATAATTATTGCAAGGTCTATATATAAGCATCGGAGCTGGTTGAAAGTTGGGAGACTCGGTTGTGTTGAAGTTTGTAGGTACATTAGCTATGGAGCTATTTTGTTTGATTAATTGTCTTTTTAATTCATGCCAAAAGCACATAGGGTGTGAGATAAGTGACTTTTTTGTAATGATTTAATCTAAATAAATTATCAATTGTGCAATTAGATTTTATTTTTTGCCAATAATTTGTGAACCTATCATTAGGTCTATTAATGTAATCATTATTCATAAAAAGATTGAGTGAACTTTGACTTCTCTATTTGTTGTTCATTATTCATGGTGTGGATTGGTCATCTAAATTCATGATATTTTTTCTGCTTCCTGATTGGATGACAAACTTTTTAAACAGAAGGAATGATTAAGAATGACTGCACATCCCAGTGAGTTTCCCCAAATATAATGATTTGTGCTAAAGTTCATGTAGCTTTTGGAGTCCATGGACATTTTCACAAATTCACCAGTGGTTTTCCAAGTACTTTCAAATACTGAACAAAATGACTTCATGAATAGTAGCAAGACAAAATCTCCATGTTTGTTCATTAAAATATATATGGATAATTGTGTATTATTCATCCCGCTTTGTGATTCTCCAAGAGGGAAGCTGTACCCCCTTTGCCAAGCACAGATCAAAAAAACAGCACACTGAGCGGCAGCGGAGCAGCGGGGACAGCAGAGCAGCTCACAGCAGGAGTTTGCCTGGGACTGGTAAGTATCCGAGTGTGTGTGTTTGCTTGCTGAGGAAGTATCCGAGCGTGTGTTTGCTGGGAGGGAGCCTGAGTGAGTGTCTGATTGGCTGCTAGCCTGCAGGGGGCGGGCATTAGGGTGTCTGTGTGTTTGCGTCAGGGAAGCCTGGCTGTTTAAAAATAGCCGGAGCCTCGCGAACCAGCTGAGCAGCGGGGACAGCAGAGCAGCTCACAGCAGGAGTTTGCCTGGGAGTTCGCCTGGAGTGAGCCCAGTGAGGCTTACATCTTGCCAACGTCTCTGAGGAAGCTCCGTAGTAGGTAGGTCATATGGAAGGGGGGAATTCAGCTGTTGTGACCTGCACTGGATGTGCCATGTTTGTCTTTCTTCCACAGGACAGAAGCGACTTTGTCTGTACAAAGTGCAAGCTGGTCTCCATATTGGAAGAGAAGATTGAAGGTCTGGAGCAACAGGTAACGACCCTGCGTTGTATACGAGAGACTGAGGATTTTCTGGACCAAACTCAGGATAGCCTTCTAGGGGCACAAAGCTCTAAAGATGTAGAGCAGGTTGCACAGAGGAGCCAAGAGGCCAGTGAAGAAGCTTGGCAACATGTGACCTCCAGAAGAGGTAAGCGGAATGTCCGGGTTCCAGTAACACAGACACAGGTAACTAACCGCTTTCATGTTCTCTCCACAGGTACCAATGCGGAGAGTGGACCAGATGATATGTCTGGGGGGAGAAAGCAGAAGGAGACTCCGCTGGTTGGGAGGCATGAGATGCGATGTCCTGAGGTTGGAGGTTCCACGACCACCACTCCCAAGAGGAGAAGGCGGGTGGTGGTGGTCGGGGACTCTCTCCTCCGGGGGACTGAGTCATCTATCTGCCGCCCTGACCGGGAAAACCGAGAAGTCTGCTGCTTGCCAGGGGCTAAGATTCGTGATGTGACGGAGAGACTGCCGAGACTCATCAAGCCCTCGGATCGCTACCCCTTCCTGCTTCTCCACGTGGGCACCAATGATACTGCCAAGAATGACCTTGAGCGGATCACTGCGGACTACGTGGCTCTGGGAAGAAGGATAAAGGAGTTGGAGGCGCAAGTGGTGTTCTCGTCCATCCTCCCCGTGGAAGGAAAAGGCCTGGGTAGGGACCGTCGAATCGTGGAGGTCAACGAATGGCTACGCAGGTGGTGTCGGAGAGAAGGCTTTGGATTCTTTGACCATGGGATGGTGTTCCATGAAGGAGGAGTGCTGGGCAGAGACGGGCTCCATCTTACGAAGAGAGGGAAGAACATCTTTGCCAGCAGGCTGGCTAACCTAGTGAGGAGGGCTTTAAACTAGGTTCACCGGGGGAAGGAGACCAAAGCCCTGAGGTAAGTGGGAAAGCGGGATACCGGGAGGAAGCACAGGCAGGAAGGTCTGTGAGGGGAGGGCTCCTGCCTCATACTGGGAATGAGGGGCGATCAACAGGTTATCTCAAGTGCTTATATACAAATGCACAAAGCCTTGGAAACAAGCAGGGAGAACTGGAGGTCCTGGTGATGTCAAGGAATTATGACGTGATTGGAATAACAGAGACTTGGTGGGATAACTCACATGACTGGAGTACAGTCATGGTTGGTTATAAACTGTTCAGGAAGGACAGGCAGGGCAGAAAAGGTGGGGGAGTAGCACTGTATGTAAGGGAGCAGTATGACTGCTCAGAGCTCCGGTACGAAACTGTGGAAAAACCTGAGTGTCTCTGGATTAAGTTTAGAAGTGTGTGCAACAAGAGTGATGTCATGGTGGGAGTCTGCTATAGACCACCGGACCAGGGGGATGAGGTGGATGAGGCTTTCTTCCGGCAACTCACGGAAGCTACTAGATCGCATGCCCTGATTCTCATGGGTGACTTTAATTTTCCTGATATCTGCTGGGAGAGCAATACAGCGGTGCATAGACAATCCAGGAAGTTTTTGGAAAGCGTAGGGGACAATTTCCTGGTGCAAGTGCTAGGGGAGCCAACTAGGGGGAGCGCTTTTCTTGACCTGCTGCTCACAAACCGGGTAGAATTAGTGGGGGAAGCAAAAGTGGATGGGAATCTGGGAGGCAGTGACCATGAGTTGGTTGAGTTCAGGATCCTGACGCAGGGAAGAAAGGTAAGCAGCAGGATACGGACCCTGGACTTCAGGAAAGCAGACTTTGACTCCCTCAGGGAACAGATGGCCAGGATCCCCTGGGGGACTAACATGAAAGGGAAGGGAGTCCAGGAGAGCTGGCTGTATTTCAAGGAATCCCTGTTGAGGTTACAGGGACAAACCATCCCGATGAGTCGAAAGAATAGTAAATATGGCAGGCGACCAGCTTGGCTTAATGGTGAAATCCTAGCGGATCTTAAACATAAAAAAGAAGCTTACAAGAAGTGGAAGCTTGGACATATGACCAGGGAAGAGTATAAAAATATTGCTCGGGCATGTAGGAAAGATATCAGGAGGGCCAAATCGCACCTGGAGCTGCAGCTAGCAAGAGATGTCAAGAGTAACAAGAAGGGTTTCTTCAGGTATGTTGGCAACAAGAAGAAAGCCAAGGAAAGTGTGGGCCCCTTACTGAATGAGGGAGGCAAGCTAGTGACAGAGGATGTGGAAAAAGCTAATGTACTCAATGCTTTTTTTGCCTCTGTTTTCACTAACAAGGTCAGCTCCCAGACTGCTGTGCTGGGCAACACAAAATGGGGAAGAGATGGCCAGCCCTCTGTAGAGATAGAGGTGGTTAGGGACTATTTAGAAAAGCTGGACGTGCACAAGTCCATGGGGCCGGACGAATTGCATCCGAGAGTGCTGAAGGAATTGGCGGCTGTGATTGCAGAGCCCTTGGCCATTATCTTTGAAAACTCGTGGCGAACGGGGGAAGTCCCGGATGACTGGAAAAAGGCTAATGTAGTGCCCATCTTTAAAAAAGGGAAGAAGGAGGATCCTGGGAACTACAGGCCGGTCAGCCTCACCTCAGTCCCTGGAAAAATCATGGAGCAGGTCCTCAAAGAATCAATCCTGAAGCACTTAGAGGAGAGGAAAGTGATCAGGAACAGTCAGCATGGATTCACCAAGGGAAGGTCATGCCTGACTAATCTAATCGCCTTTTATGATGAGATTACTGGTTCTGTGGATGAAGGGAAAGCAGTGGATGTATTGTTTCTTGACTTTAGCAAAGCTTTTGACACGGTCTCCCACAGCATTCTTGTCAGCAAGTTAAGGAAGTATGGGCTGGATGAATGCACTATAAGGTGGGTAGAAAGCTGGCTAGATTGTCGGGCTCAACGGGTAGTGATCAATGGCTCCATGTCTAGTTGGCAGCCGGTGTCAAGTGGAGTGCCCCAGGGGTCGGTCCTGGGGCCCGTTTTGTTCAATATCTTCATAAATGATCTGGAGGATGGTGTGGATTGCACTCTCAGCAAATTTGCGGATGATACTAAACTGGGAGGAGTGGTAGATACGCTGGAGGGGAGGGATAGGATACAGAAGGACCTAGACAAATTGGAGGATTGGGCCAAAAGAAATCTAATGAGGTTCAATAAGGATAAATGTAGGGTCCTGCACTTAGGATGGAAGAATCCAATGCACCGCTACAGACTAGGGACCGAATGGCTCGGCAGCAGTTCTGCGGAAAAGGACCTAGGGGTGACAGTGGACGAGAAGCTGGATATGAGTCAGCAGTGTGCCCTTGTTGCCAAGAAGGCCAATGGCATTTTGGGTTGTATAAGTAGGGGCATAGCGAGCAGATCGAGGGACGTGATCGTTCCCCTCTATTCGACACTGGTGAGGCCTCATCTGGAGTACTGTGTCCAGTTTTGGGCCCCACACTACAGGAAGGATGTGGATAAATTGGAAAGAGTACAACGAAGGGCAACGAAAATGATTAGGGGTCTAGAGCACATGACTTATGAGGAGAGGCTGAGGGAGCTGGGATTGTTTAGTCTGCAGAAGAGAAGAATGAGGGGGGATTTGATAGCTGCTTTCAACTACCTGAAAGGGGGTTTCAAAGAGGATGGCTCTAGACTGTTCTCAATGGTAGCAGATGACAGAACGAGGAGTAATGGTCTCAAGTTGCAATGGGGGAGGTTTAGATTGGATATTAGGAAAAACTTTTTCACTAAGAGGGTGGTGAAACACTGGAATGCGTTACCTAGGGAGGTGGTAGAATCTCCTTCCTTAGAGGTTTTTAAGGTCAGGCTTGACAAAGCCCTAGCTGGGATGATTTAACTGGGACTTGGTCCTGCTTTGAGCAGGGGGTTGGACTAGATGACCTTCTGGGGTCCCTTCCAACCCTGATATTCTATGATTCTATGATTCTATGATGCTATTTAGATACCTGAACGTCAAATCAGAACCCTAGATTGTGAATGTTGTCATCCAGATGGTTTCCCCAATCGAACAGAATCACCTCCATTTTGTCAGAATTGAGCTTTAGCCAATTAGTCCTCATCCAAGCCCTAGTGTCAATGACATACTGAGTAAAATGAGACTGTACCATCTGGGTCTGATGAAAAATGTTGATGGTACTACAATCAAAATATGGCATTAAATATATAAAATTTTAAAAAGCTACTGTTCAGTCTTAGGCAGCTACATCACTAACAATACAAACATAAAACATACTCCTAACTAGAACTTGTGGCACCTTAGAGACTAACAAATTTATTTGAGCATAAGCTTTCGTGAGCTACAGCTCACTTCATTGGATGCATCCGATGAAGTGAGCTGTAGCTCATGAAAGCTTATGCTCAAATAAATTTGTTAGTCTCTAAGGTGCCACAAGTACTCCTTTTCTTTTTGCGAATACAGACTCACAAAGCTGCTACTCTGAAACCTAACTAGAACTGGTAGGAAAAAAAAGGGCTTTTTTTGCCCTATAGAAAACTTAAATGTAAGCAAAGCAGACTTCAACTTTTTGGCAAAAAATATTATGAAACACTGGGTGCCTCACGGGAGTTGTACTTCAAGTGTCTAATTCTCCCCGTAGGAGAAATTACCTTGTCTGATTACATCTCCCATGATTCAACATGGTCTCTCTTTATGGAGAAGGAAGTCAATTGCATCATGGAAGTGCCCAGCTGTGGTGCATCATGGAAGATGTAGTCAGACCAGGGAACTCAGCTTATAGAAGAGAGTGGGAGAATTAGGCACCTAAACTACCACTATCAAAAGCCAGCATGGCAATATATCCAAATCAAAATACTTACGCTTTTGGCTAAAATATTTGGTTTTTACGCATTTGGTTTTTCAACAAATCTAAATTTTCTATGGAAAGCAGATATTCTTTGAAGAACTTCATTTAGCTGAAGATTCAGTATTCATTGAAAAATCATTTGAATGGAAACTTTTCAACTATTCCTACTCTTTAATTCATGCCAATATTTTGTCGAGTTATTTTCAAGTACCTCTTTCATCATTAAAAAAGACTTTTTTAAAAAAAGACAAAAATGGCAGCGAGGTGCCCAACTCCACCTTGGGAAAAGGGCACTGTTGCCTCCCAAGACCCCATGACAGTGGAGTTTTAGTTCTGCTATGGCCTGCTCAGTTTTGTCCTCTCAAGCCCGGTTAAGGAGAAGCCAAACACTGCATTGTACAGCAGTATATCTCCCTTTAATACAGCCTTGAAAAGGAAGCACTTGTTCAGCGATTTGAGAGGCTCTTAGCTGAGAGCCCAGATAGAACTAAAAAATCCCCAAACAAAAGTCTCTAGTTTCCAGCAGCAGCTCCTTTTTCTGTAAGGCCTCAGGCTTCTTCAGTGCTGGAAGAGCTCTGCAGTCTTTCCTCGGTTTGCTCAGGCTATTTCCCAGGCCTCCCTGGGAGCTCCTATCCTCTGGAACTTCTTTCCTTCTCAGGAGTATTTCCAGCTCTCCTAAGCCTTTTATTAGGCCCAGGTATTCCTTACATAACTATCTGCTGTCCAGCTACATAGGCAGTTAAAAGAAAAGGAGTACTTGTGGCACCTTAGAGACTAACAAATTTATTTAAGCGTAAGCTTTCGTGAGCTACAGCTCACTTCATCGGATGCATTTGGTGGAAAATACAGAGGGGAGATTTATATACACAGAGAACATGAAACAATGGGTTTTATCATACACACTGTAAGGACAGTGCTCACTTAAGATGAGCCATCACCAGCAGCGGGGGGGGGGAAGGAGGAAAACCTTTCATGGTGACAAGCAAGGTAGGCTATTTCCAGCAGTTAACAAGAACATCTGAGGAACAGTGGGGGGTGGGGTGGAGGGGAGAAATAACATGGGGAAATAGTTTTACTTTGTGTAATGACTCATCCATTCCCAGTCTCTATTCAAGCCTAAGTTAATTGTATCCAGTTTGCAAATTAATTCCAATTCAGCAGTCTCTCGTTGGAGTCTGTTTTTGAAGTTTTTCTGTTGAAGGATAGCCACCCTCAGGTCTGTAATCGAGTGACCGGAGAGACTGAAGTGTTCTTCAGCTGGTTTTTGAATGTTATAATTCTTGACGTCTGATTTGTGTACATTTATTCTTTTACGTAGAGACTGTCCAGTTTGACCAATGTATATGGCAGAGGGGCATTGCTGGAACATGATGGCATATATCACATTGGTAGATGCGCAGGTGAATGAGCCTCTGATAGTGTGGCTGATGTGATTATGCCCTATGATGGTATCCCCTGAATAGATATGTGGACAGAGTTGGCAACGGGCTTTGTTGCAAGGATAGGTTCCTGGGTTAGTGGTTCTGTTGTGTGGTGTGTGGTTGCTGGTGAGTATTTGCTTCAGATTGGGGGGCTGTCTGTAAGCAAGGACTGGTCTGTCTCCCAAGATCTGTGAGAGTGATGGCTCGTCCTTCAGGATAGGTTGTAGATCCTTGATGATGCATTGGAGAAGTTTTAGTTGGGGGCTGAAGGTGATGGCTAGTGGCGTTCTGTTGTTTCCTTTGTTGGGCCTGTCCTGTAGTAGGTGACTTCTGGGTACTCTTCTGGCTCTGTCAATCTGTTTCTTCACTTCAGCAGGTGGGTATTGTAATTGTAGGAATGCATGATAGAGATCTTGTAGGTGTTTGTCTCTGTCCGAGGGGTTGGAGCAAATGTGGTTATATCGTAGAGCTTGGCTGTAGACAATGGATTGTGTGGTATGATCTGGATGAAAGCTAGAGGCATGTAGGTAGGAATAGCGGTCAGTAGGTTTCTGATATAGGGTGGTGTTTATGAGACTATCGCTTACCACCCTATATCTTGAGATGAGAGATTGTCTCTCTATGAGTCCCTCTAGAATTGTGTAAAAAGATCCACACTGCTGTTGAAACTGGGAAAACTACATTTGCATATGATTTAGGATCCAATTCTACAAACACTCACTGCCAGAGCTAGTACCTAGATTTTGATTTCTGTTCACAGATGTAGTGCTTGAACTATTTAGGAAGTGCTGGGATGTTTTCAGGGGAGTAAGCACTACTCCCAGCAATGTTTGCGGTACTAAGTCTTTAAGTGATACAGATAACACAGTCCAGTCCAGAGAGCCAAATCCTCATCTCATCGAATTCAGGTGTAAAATTTCCTTTGACTTCACTGTGATAAAGTGGGGCAAAAATTAAATGGGACCGTTGGGGGGAATAAACACTATCCCCAGAAGTATGTGGAGGACAGAGCTCTATTCTTGAAAGCTTAACTCTCTGTACAATGACAGGCATACTCTCAGGGTACAGTAAGTACTATATCCCTTCTGTGTGACTTTTATCTTTACTGGCACTCTTATCAAGGCTTCTCTCAAATGTCTCATTTGATCTCTCTCTCTCTCATTCCAGTTATCAGACTGTAATTTAGAATTGCTCGAGGTTACATTTAGCAATGGGCAGGAAGAGATCACTGCTATTTTTCAGTGTGCACTGGGGAAAATCATATATATAAATATGTGAGCAGGCCAATATAAAATGTACCAACAAAATAAATAAATAAATAAACTTAAGTTGTCATGGGCAACCCTTTTTGCTCATGAGAGAGAGATATGACAATGAGAAACACGTGGAACAAAAGATACAAGATTTGAAAGGAGTTGCAGAAAGAAATGTAAGAAAAACATGACAAAATGTATTCCATTCAGTTAATCAAGTGAATTGCCAGACAAACAAATCTCTCTTTTGCTTTTTGTCCTTCAATGAAATCTCATTTGTTTTTGAGAGCAAGTAGTTTTGTAGCACTGTTTTCCATCCAGCTGGCAGCAAAACCAACTGTGAGTGAAAACCTCTATAAATGAAGAAGTATGCAAGGAAAGTTCAGTTTTACTAATTCCAGCCAGGGTCCATCATTGCCAACTTTTTCCTTTTAGTCTCACTCTCTGACTTAGCCAGAGAGAAAGGCAACATGAATTGTCAGTTTGGGTTGTTTTTTTTTTTATTCTCTCTGAGTCACGCTGCGGCAAAGCATCTAGTCCTTTGGAGTAATTTCTGGACTGTCTTTTTCTCTTAGAATTAGATGTTGTATTTGTATGGATTAAAGTTGTAGAATCCAAGTATCTTGATTTTCCTGTTAATACATGCTGCAAAAGATTTTAGGAGGTAATCTTAAATTAATTATGAGGTGTCTTTCAAATGTCCTTGCTGGTAGATAAGAGCGAATGTTCTCTCACTGGGCAGAAATTAAATACAACTGAATGATAAAGTGATGCCATGTAATTTTATAATAATTAAAGGCATTTTTAAAACATGAGGATTTGTGTCAAAATAAGAAAAATACATTTCCCCCCCTTGATAAAACGGAGGGAAATTTACCAATCAACATATTCTACAAGAAGGAAGGACTTGTGGTTAAAGTTTCAAAACAGCCCTAATCTATACCTTTTAAAATATTTTACTATATCTGAAAGCAAGGAAATCTTCAAGACAAAATGGTTTTGTGGTCAACCTACTATGTGACCTTTCACCGGTCACTCAGAGCTTGATTCAAAGGCCTTGAAGTCAATTGATCTTTTGTGTTGACTGCAATGGCCATTGGATCAGGCTCCTAATCTATATGCCTCAGTCCCTAATTTGCAAAAAAGGAGAAAGAGCATAACAACATTTTGCCTACCAGACCTAACACTGATCCCTGCAGTACTCCCTCAGATGCCTTTCCCCAACTCATGTCAATTAGTATTAACCTTTTTACAGTTCACATGACAGTTTCTATCCAATCCAATTTGAAATTAATTTTTCAAGAAATTGCAGTTCTGATGTCCCCTTTGTAGCAGTTAGCCCCTTTTATAGAGGAAAGTAGTGTGCAGTCCACTATAGTGGGTGAATAAATAGCTGGGAGCCATGCCACTAGGGAGAAGAGGGCCCAGTGAGCAGCACAAAAGCCTTGATATCCTCAGAATTAAACCTAGATTTTCATATGGATCATTGAATTTGAACAGTTTGAAGGTGATGCACCTTGTCCTCTATGCACAACCACAGAATCCTCGTCCTATGGGACTGAATTGTGGAATTTAACCACCGGCTAGAGAGTGGGTTGGAGGATGCAGAACTGTATAGGCCCATGAGTAGCTCAGCTGGGATTGTGCCTCAAGAAGACACAATATCGCTGGGTTACCCAGAGTGAGTGGTAACTGTGCAAGCTGCACCATCCATTAAAATGCTCTCATTGATTTACAGACCCCATGCTTCTTTGTCCCCAACTATTACAAGCAGTTGTTTAGGTCACACTGGCAGCCTCCTTATGAGCTCTCCCACTTCTACCACACATACTAGCCTTTCACAACCTGGTCCAGAGTGGGAAATGTTTCTGAAATTCTGAGAGTTCTAATTTACAGAGTTTTTAGATTAATCTTTCTACATTAGGGAGAATTTGCATTAGCCCTAAATCTCTACTACTTGAAAATCATGGAAACATTCAGCCATTTTTTAATGTTATTTTTCAGGAAATCCTTACCCTGCAGTTTAATTGTAACATCTTAGAATAATGCAATTAATTGCATGTTCTTTCCATCACTGTTAATACATTAAGCACATTACTACATTTTAATCTTTTATAACTACTTTCAAAGGGAAGGCAGGATTATCACCTGCTCATATGACAGTGGCTGCTATGTCACCAGGGGTCCACATTTTGGGTAAAGTCTAATGGTGGTCATTATTTATATTTTATTTTTAAGTCCTTCTCATCTCTTGAAAGGTTCCTCCAGAATATGAAAACACTTGAGAGGAAAACAGCAGCTTTGCAGGATGCCTCAATCTGCTTGGCTAGCACTTGACAATACAGAGCTGACTGCCAGGAATTCAATATTATTAGACCTTTAAGGCAGTATTGGTTTACACTATGCAGAATAGGCACTGAGGTCAGTACAGCTGCAGCAATGATTACTGAAATAAAATTATGTCTGATTGATTCAACAGTTCGAAGGCAGGTGCATGAAAAAAAATTAAGCAAAGTAAATTCTTCAACACTCACAGAAAAGATATTATGAGAAGGTTGTATCACAGGTACACATGTTGTGTAGACTAAAGCCTCAAATACTACCTTGTAATGAAAAGGCTTATCTGAGCAAAACATTCACAATAGATGAAATCCAAGAACACATGCTTAAAGAAGATTAAAAAGGTAAAACGAGATGAAGGTGGTGGCAAAAAAATAAAATAAAATAAACTCAGAACTTCAGAGAATAGAGGTTATCCATCAAAGATTCAGTCATGTGTCAGATTCCAGATACATCTCTATTTTGTTAGCATAAGAAGAGGAATGAAAAGTTCTGTAGCATTCTGAAAGGTACCTTTGTTCTAATTTCACCTTTTGATGTTACCGTTTAACACTGTTCTAACCACTTGAACAAGAAGATCATTTTGCTTGGCTTTTCTGTGGTGTATTTGTGGGCACCTACATTAGTTACATTTTAGAGAAAAGGTAACTGGCCGGTCAACTTCTATAAACAGTTCCTTGGAAAAGCACTCCACAGGCTGTATTAGCTTTCATGTAGTTAAGGTGTAATACATATTAAACATTCTTTTGTAAACCTGCCTAGATGTTAGCTGATTTGAGCTGATCAGCTCTTAAGGCCTGATCCTGGAAGGTGCTAAGTGTTCAGTGAAGTAAGTGCCCTTTGATGGTGTTCAATCAGTACCTCACAAAAGCACTCAGGCTGGGATTTTGAAAAGCACCTACGTGAATTAGGTATGTAACCCGCATTTAAAGTCCAGGGGAGTTAAGTGCCTATCTTACTTAAGCACTTTTGAGAATCCCATGCTCAGCACCTTGCAGGATGAGACCCTAAGAATATTCTGAGAAGCAAGCACAGATTTTTTTTTTTTACATTACATCTGCTTCATTCACACCCCCATGGTATTAGTGCTCATTCAATTTTTTATTACAAGCTGGTATGTTTGATTATGTGTTTTCAAACCAAATCCTATTTCATACATTCCAGGCTTTTGTTTTGTTTTTGTGTGCTGCATACCAATTACACTGCTGTTAGCAGTTAAACTTGTGAGTCAAGTATAAAGAAGTCACTGCTGGCTTGAACTAGTGGAACTGTTTCTTTAGCTCTTAACTAATCCCTTGTCTGGAAAGCGGAAACCTAAATTTTAATCTCCACTATTCATAACCTCTCCCTTTCAATGCATTTTTATAAACAGTGTAGTTTATTTCAGAGCTGTGTGTAACACTTGCCAGTTGTCTAGAGTCCAGCCGGGTATGGGAAGCATTATGCAGGTAATTAGAGATATGGAACGCAGTGGGGACATGAGCTAATTGCATAATTATCAGTAACTAGGATGATACAATAATGTGAGTTGCCATGCAGTTACCATCTTTGTCAGTGGAGTTACCATGTATAATCCAGGCTTTCATGTTGTTGTCCCAAAATAGTATGCATAATTCTGCAGAAAATGTATTACTGATTTGTCATCATAGCATTCCAAATATCAAAGGGCAGTGGGGAAACACACACATAAGAAAAATTCAAACTCATTATGGCAACATGCTCAGTGGGGTTTCTCTGCAATGTTGGCCAGTAGTACAGATTACAGAGTAAATGCAGGCCAGACCAACAAAATGGGGGGTTGAATCCTGGAAAGCAGTGACTCAGGAAAGGCTTTAGGGGTCATAGTGGGGAAACAACTCATTATGAGGTTTCAGTGCGATGTTGTAGCAAAAAAAGGGCTAGTGCACTTGTTGGATGTATGAGAAGGAGTAGGCAATTCAGGGATAACAAGATGAACTACAATGGCCTGTGATATACAGGAGGTCAGACAATGATCTAATCATCCCTTCTGGCCTGGAGCTTTATGAAGCTATGAAACACTTGACTCTGCTCTGTCTTCTTCCAGTAGAGCAGCAACCCAGAGACACGGAGAGCAGGGCAGCCTTTGGGTGCTATTTTTTGATGGACAGTTTCTTTTCCTTCTTTGGCTTTATTTTTATTACTTGACACAAGCACCCTGTTCACCTTTATGTGGTGTACAAATAGTCATAATTATTTCATCATCAGTTAGGCACCTAACTTGGATGAGCACTTTAGAAGTGCCACAGTGGAGATTAGGTTCTGGAGAACTGGTTCTGTTCCTTCCTCTACTATGGACTTTATGTGATCTCAGGCAAATCATTTAAGCCCAGATCCACAATGGCATTTAGGATCCTAACTTCCAATGATTTCAATGAAGTTAGAAGCCTAAATAAGTTTGTGGATCTGGGCATTAGGGTATGTCTACACTGAAAAAACTACCCCATGACAGCAAGGCTCCAAGTGCAGGTCTTCAGGCTCATGCTACTATACCAAAAAATAACAGTGTAGACACCCTGCTCGGGCTGGAGAAGGGGGTGAATTTCAGAGCCTAAGCCTGAATATCTACATAACAATTTTTAGTACCATAGTCAAGACTTGTAAGCCAGAGTCTATGTACCCAGGCTCAGAGTCTCTCTGGACCTCACTTCTCCATCTGTCAAATGAGGATAACATTTTTTACCTCCCAGACATGTTGTGAGAATGACTACACTAAGTATTGTGAGGCACTCAGATGTTACGTTAATGGGAGCCATAGATTGTTTGAAAATCCTACCATAAACCTGGTTAGCACTGAATTGTTTTTGTTTAAAGACTTCAATACACAACTAAGTGCAATGAGGGACAGGGCAGGACAGGCAATTTCATGGCTGATGTGGGCAGACATGAGATTTGCTCAATTATTTTCCAGATACATTGTTAAAGTTTCCTAAATTATATATCCCTTTTTAGTTTCCTGATTCATTTAGTGAGAGGGAGGTGGGGAAATGCCCTTCAGATTGATGGTACCAGTGACAGGTTAAACTTAGTCAAAACTGCAGACCCATTATTGTTAAACAATAAAAAAAAAAAGTTGTAAACTGTTGACCTCCTCCAGAGTCTCTGCTTGGGTTTTTTTTTCTTCTTCTTCTTAATGTCAAAAAACTCAAGAGAAATGCCAGAAACCAAGAATTCATAATCCTGTACTCAAGTAGTGCAAAGTGTAACAGCACTGTTGGAACATGATTAAGACAGAAATAGAAGTTGCATAAACATCACATTGTGGCCTTTTTTCTTTTATCAAAGTTTACTAGAACAAATACTGTGCCTGAGGGAAAAACAGTAGATAAAGCCAAAATATGACCAAAATAAAACTGTCATGAAAAATGTATCGTTCCGAAGATACCCAGAGAGAGATGTGGATCTGGACTTTCAAAACAGAAGCTGCCATAAGCTAGACTCACAAAGAGCCTTAGGTGCCTAACTGCCTCTTTAGGTGCCAAAGACCATCATCTTCTTTTTGGGATCCTTCCACTGGCTCCCCTCTACTCCAGCACCACATCACACATGAAGCTTGCTGTCTTTGTTTTTAAGGCCCTTCACCATTTAACCCCACCTTGTGCATCCATCTTGTGGGATTGCTCACCTGTCTATTTTTCCCTCTGCTACCTCAGTGCTTTCTCCCAGGCCAACCCCATGCATGGGGAAGACTCCCAATAAAATTCATAAAGCTGCCATCTTATCCTCTTCCAAATTTCTCCTTAAAACTACTTCTGCCATGATCACTGCTTAGCATTGGTTAGGCAAGTGGCAAGCCGAGACTTGTATTTTTCCTGCTAAACTCTCTTCATTTTGTTAACTCATCCTTCCCACACACATCATTTGTCTGTTTTGTCCACTTATTGTCTCTTTTCTGACATCTAAACTGAAAATTCCTGCTCCATAGAACTATGTCTTTACTTGTATGTATAGCACTTAGCATAAAGGGCCCAGAGCTTTGACTGGATTTTTCAGGTGCTAGTATTAATAATTAATCAATTACTGGGCAGTCGTCCATGTTCCCCTCCTGTAACAAAATTGTTCGACAATTCATTATGTAGTAATCCTGTAAAATTCACTCCGGAGCTGTTCAAGAGAATAAGACCAGATGTTGTCACTGATTATAAAAGGAGAGACAACAGCAGTCACTGCCAGGGAATGTCAGCACTCCTTCTGGAGGATTAGCTCATAGCAAAGTCTGAGACCTCTGAAATTGCCAGCAAAGTGGTTCACTCTGCACATCAGCTTCTTTTCACTTTTTTCTGTACCCTTACCCTTTTTTCCTAGGAATCATGGAACACTCACAGCTTGTTTGAGACAGGTGACTGAGGCTGCTGTCACAGATGCTTCTACTGGACTTGCCCGCATGTCAGTACTGTTTTTTTGTAACTGGACTTATATAAAGTGCCTGGCCAGGGGGAGGGTCCTGCTAGGAAACTCTGCTGGGAAAGATTCCCCCAACATAGGATTGAGTACTGGAGAAAATCTAGTTCTGCAGATACAAGTCAGATTGTACATAAACTTCACACAGAACAACATTCTGGGTACATAATGTAAGGGTCACACATTTCTGCTCCTGCTGTCTCTTTTCTAACAGCCTAATGCTAACAGTATGCAAAATAATTCCTAGTACAGATCCAATTTAGCAAATCGACATTTCTCAGCTGATAACTGAATTCCACACTAGTATACTGGTGAGAGTCAGATATGCATGACAGGAAATGACTATCTCTGAAAGGATCTCATTTTAGAAGTAATTTATGCTCTGAAGGGAGCATGAATACAGCCCTGGACATGGGAAGGGAGTCTTGTGGAGAATTACTAATCTTACAGATAAATTAGTGGCAATGGAGAGTTTTCATCCCATATATAGTTTAAAATCACTCACTGAATTGAGATTCCCAGGGACTACTTGTAGTATGCAAATATGTCCAGACATAACAGCAGCCATGGCTATCCCATGAGGAAACAGAGCAAGGCATCCATCAATGCTAGTTGAAACTGGGCAGTGAGGTGTGCAGAGGAGGAGTGTGTGGAACCAGAGTCTGCCAGATGCCCAACTGTTAATAGGATTTTAAAAATGAGATGCACAGTTGGCTATCTGTTTAGCACTTAGATATTGCTATTTATATGTTACAATGTTGTATAGAACATAGGTATGGGTCTCATATATTATATCACGTGCTAATGAGCAATTAGCATCTGTTAATGGCTTTTCTATGTTCAACTCAGGATTTTTAATAGCAATGACAATAAGTGGATATGTTTGCTATTTGCTAAAGATCAGCACCATGTTTGGGGCATCAAGCTCACCAGGCAATAACTTCTCCTGCTTTGGTTTACTTGGCAAGTATCCTAAACTAATTATTTTCTGTAAGAAGTAGCCCTATAAATTCTCAGCATCCCTGAAAAACACATCCACACACTGCTGGTGCCTGATATTCACTGAGTTTTTAAGAGTTCAAGGCCTGCTTTATGCATAGCGAGAGCCTGTATTCTAAGGAAACAAAATGCCCAGGAGAGACATCTGTATAGAAATTAAAATCCCTGTGGAAACAATCATCGGGCAAATATTTTCATTCTAAAAATCTTGAACGAAGATTTTTTATTAGAAATTTCCCCAAGGAAAACTGTTTTTCACATCAGCTATCCTGTTCGTTTGTCTTAGGATTTTGTACAGTGCCCATCATTCTGCTTTCTAAGTGACATCTCACTGTCCAGCGTAGATAATTATTATACTGGAGTTGGGGAACCACAATGACCAACCCCAAACAATACATTTTTAGATTCCAGACTAGACTGACTATTATACTGCTCCCATAAATGTTGTGATTAAATCAATGCATCTCGCCTATGAGCAATTTCTCTTGGAAAAACATAAAAGGACTGTCCTAGCATAATAGATTTATAGAAAACCTTGAGGTTATCTAAGCCATCCTCCTCCATTGAGGAAAGGCCAAGTACTATATACCTAGACCAACCCTGAAAGGTGACTGTGTAACCCGTTCTTAAAATCTCCAATGACAGGAATTCCTTTGGAAGCCTATTCCAGTGCTGAACTATCCTTACAGTTAGAATATTTTTCTCAGTATCTAATTTAAATCTCCTTTGCTGCAGATTAAACTGATTATATCTTATCCTACCTTTAGTGAACATGAAGAATATTTGATCACTGACTTCTTTATAACAGGAGTAGTCTATTTTTTGTCAAGGTCCACATTTCTTGGTCAAGGTTTGTCAAGGTCCAGACACCAGAGAAAATAATAAAAAACAATAATGATGATAAGTAAATAAAAAAGATTTCAGGGTCCATTCAAAAGTGTCTGGCAGTACGGATTTGGCCCACAATCCGCCTCTTGGCTACACCTGCCTTAACATAACTGAAGACTGCTATCAGGTCTTCTTTTTTCAAGATTAAACATGCCCAGTTTTGTTTTGTTTTTTTACTTTTCATCAGAGGTCAGGTATTCCAAACCTTTTAGCATTTTTGTTGCTCTCCTTGGGACTCTCTCGAATTTGTGCACATCTTTCTTAAAATGTGACACCCACAACTGGACACAGTACTCCAGCTGAGGATTCACCAGTGCCAAGTAGAGTGGAACAATTATGTTCTGTTAGGGTTGCCTGGCATTCAGTTTTCGACCAGAATGCCCAGTTGAAAAGGAATCCTGGTGGCTACAGTCAGCACTGCTGACCAGGCTGTTAAAAGTCCGGTTGGCTGCCCGCAGTGGGGCAGGTAGGGTGTCTGCCCAGCTCCACATGGCTCCCAGAAAACTGCCAGCATCTCCCTCTGGCTCCTAAGCTTAGGGATGGCCACGGGAGCTCTATGCACTGCTCCCGCACCTAATGCTGGTTCTGCAGCTCCCATTGGATGGGAACTGTGGCCAATGGGAGCTGGGGGGATGGTGCCTGCAGGTAGGGGAAGCGCGCAAAGCCGCCAGGGTGAACCTCCACATAGGAGACAGAGGGAGATGCTGGAAGCTACCTGGGAGCCACCTAAGGTAAGTGCCACCCAGAGAACGCACCCCACCCCACCATCCTATGCCCCTGCCCCTGCCCCTGCCCCATACTGGAGCCCTTTCCCACACTCCAAATCCCTTGGCCCCAGCACAGAGCCCCCTCCTGTTACCCAAACCCCTCATTTCTTGCCCCACCCCAGATCCCACATCCCCAGCCCACAGTCTGCACCCCCTCCCACACACCAACTCCTTGCTCAGCCCTGAGCCCCCTCCTGCACCCCAAGCCTCTCATCTCCAGCCCCACTTCAGAGCCTGCACCCCCAGCTGGAGCCCTCACCCCTTCTCACATTCCTACCTCCTGCCCCAGTCCTGTGAAAATGAGTGAATGAGCAAGAGTGGGGATGGAGTGAGTGGGGGCGGGGCCTCAGAGAAGGGGTAGGACCAAGGGCGGGTGAAGGGTGTTCAATTTTCTGCAAACAGAAAGTTGGCAACCCTATGTTCTGTGTCTTACCTATAACACTTCTGTAAAACAGAACGCCAGAATGAGTCTTTTTTTGCAACTTCATCACATTGTTGATGCATTCAATTTGCAATCCACTATAACCCCCAGAAACTTTTCAGCAGGACTGCTGCATAGCCATTTAGTCCCATTTTGTAGTTGTGTAACTGATATTTTCTTTATAAATGAGTGCTTTGCACTTGCCTTTGCTGAATTTCATCTTGCTCAATTCAGTCCAGTTCTCCAGTTTGACAAGGTCATTTTGAATTCTAATCCTGACCTCCAAAGTGATAGCAACCTCCCATCTTGGTGTTATCCAAAATTTTACAAGCATACTCTCCACTCCATTATCCAAGTCATTAATGAAAATATTGAATAGTACTTGACCAGGATAGACTCTGGCAGACATATATCCTCCCAGTGTAACAGCAAACCACTGTCAACTACTCTTTGAATATGGTCTGTTATGAAGCAGAGAAATTGCCCGCCAGCATGGCAGAGGTTAAAGAGAGCCTTTGGGCCTAGCTAGCCCTGCCCTGTAATAGCTGCATCCAATGCCAGGCCTGGAGTGGGGGAGAAAAGGAGAGAGCTTGGATCATTTGAGGCCTGACTGGCTAAAAGGCAGGAGCTAGCGCCTCACTTCCTGAGAGGAAGGGTCACTAGCCTGTTAGCCAAGGCAGCCACATAAGTGTTGTCCTCTGTCAGCCAAGGGAAACTGGCGAGAGATCTAGGAGCCTCCAACAACTGAATTAACTGGGTGTCTGAAACAGAGACATTGTGGGGTTTGGTCTCAACAAACTGATGTCTGCCCTGCCCAAAATAGCCTGGGACTGTGGCAGGGTGCCCCCTCAAGGTCCATGAGGGGGTGCTACTGGAAGTAAGCCACCCCAGACTGAAGGAACAGTGGTAGGAAGTATCCTGGGGCAGTGGATTTAGTCTTCCTGCTGGGAGGTCCCTCCTGTTCAGGGACTGACTCACACAGGGCCCTGGTTGGGACCCAGTGGAGTGGGAGGGCCCATGGCCACTAACCCCACCTCCTAAAAGATTGAGGCACCTCAACCAGAGAAACAATGGCCTGGAATTCAGGCACCCAACCACTAGGCTCCCTTCCTCACCAAGCACCCTGTTGCATGGTCTTTCAACCAGTATTGTGCACCAACCTTATAGTGATTTCATCTAGACCACACTTCCCTAGTTTGCTTATGAAAATGTCCTGTAGGATCTGTCAAAAGCCTTGCTAAAGTCATGATCTCATATCTATGGCGTCCCACAACCGCTAGGCCAGTAATCTTGTCAATGAAGGAAATTGGGTTTGTTTGACATGACTTCTTGACAAATCCAGGTTGGTTCTTACTTATAAACCTATGATACTGTAGATGTTATGACAGGGTCAGGCCAGATGGCTACAGGAGAGTGTTAGAAGGCAGATATATTAGACCCAGATTAAGCAGGTCCATTTTCCCTGGGTAAGGTAACAGGGGCAGTTCCAGAACAAGAAGGAACTTGCTGGAACAAATTCAGGCAGGCAAGCTAATTAGGACACCTGGAGCCAATTAAGAAGCTGCTAGTATCAATTAGAGCAGGCTGGCTAATCAGGGCACCTGAGTTTAAAAGGGACCTCACTTCAGCTTGTGGTGTGTGAGGAGCTGGGAGCAAGAGGAACTAGGAGTGAGAAGATGTACTGCTGAAGGACTAAGGAGTACAAGCATTATCAGAAACCAGGAGGAAGATCCTGTGGTGAGGATAAAGAAGGTGTTGGGAGGAGGCTATGGGGAAGTAGCCCAGGGAGTTGTAGCTTTCGCGGAGCTGTTCCAGGAGGCACTCGAGACAGCTGCAGTCCACAGAGCCCTGGGCCAGAATCCGGAGTAGAGGGCAGGCCCAGGTTCCCAACTCCTGATCAGACACAGGAGGAGTTGACTTAGACTGTGGGTTCCACCAGAGGGGAAGGTCTCTGGGATGTTCCTTGATCCACCTGGTGGATCAGCAGAGACTACGGGGATTGTTCTCCTTTCTTTTTCCCATGCTGGCCAGTGATGAGGTTAGCTGAGTGAATGGCAGGTTTGAGCCACTAGCAAAAGTGGCCAAACTGAGAGCTGCCATGAATCTCTGAGGCAAGCAAATCCGCCAATAAGTGCGGGACCCACCAAGGGAGAGGAGGAATTTTGTCACAACTGGTGTCAGGGGTGGGATTTGGTGTACACAGCTCAGCGGAAGGAGAGAGTGTTATATTTTTTAAAAGGGGGGGAAAAAAAGGAGGAGAGGGGTTTTGTTTTTTTCCACCACAATGGAGGACATGGGCACTGATACAAGCTACGACTGCCCAGCAGGAGGCTACCCGTGTCCAGGCAGCCAACCAACAGGAGGCAGTGCAGCTGCAGCAAGAGACTAATCGCCTGCTGATGGACCAGGCTGCTCAAGATCACGCTATGTTGCAGGAACTGGTACAGGTAAAGGCCCTGAACCGTGGCCATGATGCGACACAGATCATATGGGCCAGCAGTTGGCTGCAGAAAATGACGCAGGAGGATGATGTAGAGGCATACCTTCTGGTCTTTGAGAGGACAGTCCTGCAGGAGGCTTGGCCCCAAGAACAGTGGTCTGGCATCCTCGCTCCATTCCTGTGTGGGGAGGCCCAGAAGGCCTACCATGATTTGCCTGAAGAGGCTGTGGCAGACTATCCCCATGTGAAAGCAAAGATCCTGGCCAGATCTGGGGTAACAACCGCAGTGCAGGCCCAGCAAAATCATGAGTGGAGGTAAACAAAACCCCACAGTCCCAATTATATGACCTCATCCATCTCACACGAAAGTGGTTACGAACTGAGTCCCGGAGTCCAGAGGAGATACTAGAGGTTCTGGTTATCAACTGGTACATGAGGACTACCGCCAGATCTTCATGCCTGGGTAAGCCAGAACAAACCCTCCACCTACTACTAGGTTGTTGCACTGGTAGAGAGGCGAAGGACGGCAAGGGAGCTGACCCGACCCGTTAAGGAAGAAGCACCTGGGTTAAACTAGCAGCACCAAGCCCCAGAGTTTGGGTGACTGGGCTGCCAGGAGGGCCCAGGTGGAAAAAGAGGGGGTGAAGGCCCACCAGAGGCCACAAAGTGTTGGAGCACTGAGGGGGAAGAGGATTGTGATGTTAAATTGCCCAAACCAAGAGACCGGGGAACACCTAGGGCTCCATACAGATGTTATGCCTGCAGGGAGTGGGGACACAGTTTCACAGTGTCCCAGTGCTGAGGAGCCTATGCAGTGTAACATGGGGAACTAGGCAGACCCATGCTCCCTAATCCATTGTGTGGGGTCTCACTAACCCCACATATGTATACCAGACCAGTGAAACTAAATGGGGTAGAGACTACAGCACTGGTTGATTCGGGGAGTGCTATCACGCTTATCTCAGGGAAGCTCGTGAAGCGTAGTCAGCTGCTGCAGGCTAAACATATGGGGATAACATGTGTCCATGGGACAGTCAATTACTATCCCACCATCCCAGTAAAAATAGAGATCGAAGGTAACACTACTGAGGTAGCAGCAGGTGTAGTCCCTAAACTCCCATAACCAGTACTCATAGGGCAGGCCATGGCCTGGGACTTCCCAGGGTTTGGAGACTTACTCCCAGTAGGGGGATTGGAAAAAGAGGGGAACCCTGAAATTAGTGAGGCATCTACAATAGACTGTCAACTCCCAATTTTCTCTGAAATATCCCCAGATTTGTTCTCTGCTCCCAGACAAGGTAGAAAGACAAAAAGGGAAAGAAGGGCAGCTAAGGCCTTGGGAGCCTGAATACTGACCCAAAGCAAGAGGGTCGCTCTCATAGGTAGGCGGACCAGAGCAGCTGAAAAGGAGGCCACCCAGGAGGGAGAAACACCCAAGTCTGACCCACACCCTAATGCCTCTGAACCGTAGAGGCAACAGAGACTGGCCCCCTAGATCTAGGGCAGATTAGCCCTGGGAGAAGAAATTTGGGGACCAGGCTGAAGACCGAAGGTACGACAACATTAAGAAAGAGGTGACCAAAATAGATGGGATTCCTGTGGAAGGGACAACCCAGGGACCAGGACCCTAATTCATAATGAAGAAGGATCTCTTATACCAGGTTGCACCAGTACACGGGCAGAAGGTATAGCAAATCCTAGTACCTCAAAAACACCAGAATGCTGTATTAAGTCTTGCCCATAGTCATCTTTTTGGGAGGCATTTGGGGATCAAGAAGACCCTGGCATGGGTCCTATGACGGTTCTTTTGGCCCGGACTACATGATGAAGTGCGGAGGTACTGTGCATCCTGCTCAGAGTGTCAGCTGCACAGTCCCCATCTCCATTTGAGGGCACCTTTAGTACCCCTTCCCATCATAGAAGTCCCTTTTGAGTGAATAGCCATGGACCTAGTGGGACCCCTGGAGAAGACAGCTCAGGGCCACCAATATATACTTGTTGTTTTGGACTATGCTACTCGCTACCTAGAAGTAGTCTCCCTGCGGAACACGGCCTCTAAAACAATAGCTAAAGAGCTGTTGGTGATCTTTGCCCAAGTGGGGCTACCCAAAGGAGATATTAACAGACCAAGGAACCCCATTTATGTCAAAGATAATGTAGGATCTTTGTACGATGCTCCATATACATACCCTGAGAACTTCAGTCTATCATCCACAGACTGACAGGCTGGTAGAAAGGTTTAACCGAACCCTCAAGGCTACGATAAGGAAGGTGGTAAGTCGGGACGGGAAGGATTGGTACACCCTACTACCTTACCTTATGTTCGCTATCTGGGAGGTTCCTCAGGCCTCAGCTGGGTTTTCCCCCCTTCGAGTTATTATACGGGCACCACCCCCGTGATACATTAGGTATCGTCAAAGAGATCTGGGAAGAGGAACCCAATGAGGGGAGAAATATAATAGAACATGTATTGCAGATGCGAGACTGGAAAGCCCTGGTCAACCCTATTGTACGGGAACATTTGGAAAAAGCGCAGGAGGCCCAGCAAACCCATTACAATCACCAGGCTAAAATCTGACAGTTCCAACCAGGGGATCGGGTGATGGTGTTGGTACCTACAAGAGAAAGCAAGCTTTTGGCCCAATGGCAGGGACTCTGAGGTGGTTGAACCCGTGGGGAAGTAACCTACAAGGTGCGGCAACCAGGATGCTGGAAACAAGAACAGATTTATCACATTAACCTCTTAAAGCCTTGGCACCAGCGAGAGGCATGTGTAGTGGCCCAAGAAACCCCAATTCAGGGAAATAACCTGCAGGAGCAGATCAGGATATCCACTGATCTGACACCAAACCAGAAGAAGGAGGTAACTGAGATGATCAACCGATACCAGGACATGTTTTCAACCAAACCCAGGCTGGACCACTGAAGCATATCACCACATTATCACAGACCCTGGGGCAAAGGTAACTTTAAGGCACTACCAGGTCCCAGCGGCAAAAAGGGAGGAGATCAAGACAGAGATAAAAAGGACGTTAGAGTGGGAGTCATGGAAGAGTCCCACAGTCAGTGGACAAGCCCGATTGTGTTGGTGCCCAAACCCGATAGTACCACAAGGTTTCGTAATGATTTTCACTGACTGAACAAGCTATCCAAATTTGATGTATACCCCCTATTGATGAGATAGTTGACTGCCTGGGCAATGCCAGATTTTTGACCACCCTTGATTTAACAAAGGGATACTGGCAGATTCCCCTTGCCAAAGAGGTGAAAGAAAAGACAGCATTCTCTACCTTAGAGGGTCTGTTTCAATATAATGTTTTTCCTTTTGGACTGCATAGGGCACCTGCCACCTTCAAGCGTCTTATGGACAAGCTCCTGTGGCTCCATACCAGTTATGCAGCTGCGTACCTGGATGACGTAATTATCCATATCCCTGACTGGGAGACCCACTTGGAAAAGGTGGAAGCGGTTCTGGACACGCTAAGAAGTGCTGGCCTCACAGCCACCCAGCCAAGTGTGCTATAGGGCTAACTGAGGCTAAATACCTCAGGGAAATGGAGCACGAGCGTGCATAGATGTTTCCTTGGCGCAGTCTGGAAACAAACCACCTGCAGCTCGTGCAGCCGGCTCACTGTGAAGGGGTAAGGGGATCGGTTGGGTCCATGGGGCAGGAGCCCGATGAAAAGGTCCAGCAGGCCTGGGGTGGAGGATGAGCGGGGCGTGCCCTTGTGCAGGACCCGATCGGGATAAACCCGAGCAGCGGGCAGCAAAGCGGGCTTCACCTCCTGAAGTACACGCCGGGGAGTACGAGGTCTAGAGAGCCCCATGCGCTGAGCAAGCATCAGGGGATCCAGCCAGTCTCCGTGGTCATAGTCCAGGAGGTCTCTGACTCTTGTGACTTCTGCCAGAGCCAACCTCTGCCGCACCGCGGGGGACTCTGCCACCTCCACGGGGAACTGGGGGTTGTGTAGCAGGGGCTCTGCCCCCTCGGTGGCCGCCACGGACCTGGTCATTGAAAACAGTTTCCAGGTCCGGAGGAGATCCTGGTAGAAGACTGGCAGCCCAAAGAAGTCTCACAGAAGACCTCTCTGATGGAGATAAAAGGAGCTGTCGGTCATATCGGAGCACTCGGAAGGGGCGCAGGAAGGCGTGCGCCAGTATGCTCCACGCCGGACTACCTGCACCATAAAGGAGCCTCTGTAGGGCCTGGAGGCGGAAGACATGGACCTGAGTGTGCAGACATTTCAGGCCCTACCCTCCCTCCGCCAGGGGCAGATGGAGAACCCCTGCAGGGGCCCAGTGCAGTCCCGACCAAAAGAACTCCAGAATTAACGTCCGGATGCTGGCCAGGAAATCCGGGCCCGGGACCAGGGTGTTGAGCCAGTACCAGAGCATGGACAGGACTAGTTGATTAAGCACCAGTGCCCTCCCTCGAAGGGAGAGACACCAGAGTAGTCCTGTCCATCTCCGGAGCCGCTCTACCACCCTGTCCTCTAAACCGTGCCAGTTCTCTGGCAGAGACGGATGCATGGCAGAAAGGTAAACGCCGAGATAGAGCAGCGGACCTGCGCTCCACCAGATGGCCTGAAGCGCGGGTGGGAGGGAGCCTGCCTGCCGCCAGTCCCCTACCACCAAGCCAGAGCTCTTGACCCAGTTGCCCCGGGCGGAGGAGGCCGCCGAGTAAACTGCCTGGCAAGCCTCTACCCACGCCAAGTCGCCCGGATCCTGGACCACGAGGAGCAGATCGTCGGCGTACGTCAACAGGACCAGCCGCAGCTCTGGCTCCCGCAGCGCCAACCCTGTCAACCTTCTACGGAGGAGACAGAGGAAGGGCTCAATCTTAGAGCATACAGCTGGCCCGAGAGGGGACACCCCTGCCGTACTCCTCACCCAAAACTGACTGGTTCAGTCAGGGTCCAATTGAGCCTGACCAGACACTCTGCGGAGGCGTACAGCACCTGGAGAAAACCCACAAACTGGGGTCCAAAGCCCAACGCTCGCAGAGTGCTCAGGAGATACCCGTGATCCACCCTGTCGAACGCCTTCTCCTGGTCCAGGGACAGGAGAGCGAACGACAGACCATCCCTACGCCCGAGTTCCAAAAGGTCCTGGACCAGATACAGGTTGTTGAAGATGGTACGGCCTGGGACGGTGTAGGTCTGGTCTGGGTGGACCACGTCCGCCAGCATGGACCTTAGCCGCAGCGAGATTACTTTTGCCATGACTTTGTAGTCCATGCTAAGGAGCAAGACGGGACACCAATTTCGTAAATTGTGGAGGTCCCCCTTCTTAGGCAATAAGGCGAGCACGGCTTGCCTGCACAAAAGAGAGAGGACCCCGCTCTGCAAAGATTCGACCCAGACCTTGTCACTGTCTGGACATCCCAGAACACGCAATAGAACATGCTCCACGGTCAGCCCGTCCATGCCCGTAGATTTATTGGTGGGCATGCGACGGAGGGCTTCTGAGAAGTCAGCCAAAGTGAGAGTCAGCTCTAGCCGGTCTCGGTCGCCCACGCTGACCATAGGGAGCTCCTCCCAGAGCACTCTGCAAGCATTAGGATCGCTTGGATCCGGGGAGAAAAGGCGTGCGTAGAAGGCCCTGGCCCTCCCACATATCTCCGCTGGAGGGCTGCCATCCTCCGCGAGGAGGCAGGTGACATGCTTCTTAGCCCCCCTCTTTTTCTCCAGGGCGTAGAAGAAGCGGGAGCCGCGATCCATCTACCGAAGGAGGCGGATGCGGGATTGAACAAAGGCACCCCGGGCCCGGTGGTCCTCGAGGGCCTGGAGCTTCTCCAGCTTCTCCCGCACGCTCCACAGAGGGGCGGATCCTCGGGGCTGGCGGCCAGACGCCTCTCCAGCTCTAAGACCTCCCGCTCCAACTGCTCTATCTCCGCATCCCTCCGTCGGCTGGTACCCCGGGTGTAGTCACGGCAGAAGAGCTGGGCGCGCACCTTCCCTAGGTCCCACCACCGCCACGCCGAGGGAAAGGCATGCCACTGCCCTCGCCAGGCCATCCAGAACTCTCGGAAGGATGCTGCGAAACCCACATCCTCGCGCAACAGTCTGTGACGTACCCTGTAGGTGAGTAAGGAGTCATGGAAGAGGCGGACCCGCTGGTAGGCCACGGCACCCTTCTTCCCGGTCCTTTTACCCTCCCCCATGAGGGTCCTTGCGGCCTGGAGAATTTGATGAAAGTCCCCCATCGCTGGAGAGCAAGCTGTACTTTGTTGCGGGAGCCACGGACGTCTTCTAAAAACTCCCGCAACTCCTCTCGCAGCATACGGGGGGGTGGGGTTATGGTCTCCTGGTTACTCCCCGACAGGGACCTTGGTACAGCCCCGTGGCCCACTGAGACGGGCAGACAGGGTGCGAACCCCCAACAGGACTCCTGATGGGTAGGCACCACTACGCCCGCCTGGAACCCTGGAGCGATGGGGGAGAATAGCAGCCCCTGGTGGGTCGGGATGGGTAAAACACAAAGGCCGTTCCCTGGGGGTCATCTATTGTAAAAGGGAAGGAGACAGCCCCAGGGGCGGCAATAACATCTCGGGAGGTGGACAGGATAGGGACGGGGCAGGGGCAGGGTTAGAGGTGAGATTCTGGGCGGGGAGAAGGCTCTTAATGAGGCCGGGCGCAGGCTCTATGGTGGATTTGGCAGCCACGACATCAGGAGGTGGACTCTCTTCTGTAAGGCCCCCTCCTAGGAAGGGGGTCGATTGGTCCTCACCAACAAGGGGTGCCCTGGTGGCTCAGGTCCCAGCCACGTGGCACTGGCCGTAGCCTCAACAGGCTTGGCGGCCGTTAGCGGGGCGCCATCTGTGGCCGGGTTGATGGAGGAGTCCAGGGGCTCCTTGGAGGTGGGAGCAGAAGCAACGGTTAGGGGGAGGAAGCATGGGGAAAGGCGGGGTTGGAGTGAAGTTGCCCAGATCAAAGCCCGCTGGCATAGGGTCGCCCTCCCCCTTGGGGACTGGGGTCAGATCCAGGTCCTCGATCTCCTCATATATGGATGGGAAATTGTTTTCCGCCACCCTGGGATTCTCCCCACCAGCACCTGACGCGACGGTCGCCTCGGGGCTCACTGAGGTTTCAGATAGCACCAGGGCAGAGGGGGCTCCCTCGGGGGCCTTGGAGGGGAGGGACTCCCGTGGAGGGGAGATACTGCCTTCCAGTACTGCAACGTCTTCCCCAGCTGGCACCGGTGGATGGAACACACCGGTGGGTAAAGCAGAAGGCTCGGCATCGGTGCCCTCCTTCCTGGTCTTCTGGGGGGCCTCCGCATCATTTGGGAGGAGCAGAGCCCAAGCCTTCCGCTTGCCCCGCTTCCCCTGGACTAGGGCCCAGCCCTCCATGGCATCATCCAGGGGCTGTCTAGCAGGGGTCGTCTCAGGGGGTAGAGGCTATGGCTCAGGGACTCGAGGGGATAATGGTGGGGCAGCACAAGGGAGGGAAGATTCCCCTTGGGGAGGGCCCTCTCCTATGCCCAGCGCTGTCCCTGCCATACCCTCCTCCACACACCCCACCAGATTGCAAGCAGCAGGGGCAGGGCTCTCCCGCTCGTCTGGGCATAGTTGGGGAGATGCCCGTTGGGCCCAAGCGGGAGCAATGGTGGACTGGGAAGGAGGAGGGGTGGTTTCGGGTGCCGGGCAGCCAGGGGCGCCGGCGATGACAGTGCCGGTGACTTGCCGGGGCTTGGGGATCCCAGATGCCCCTCCTTGCCAGGCCAAGGGGCAGTCCCTCTAGACGTGTCCATCGCCCAGCAGAGGGAGCACCGGGCCTCCCACGTGGAGTAGTGCACCCGGTAATGGGCCCCGTGGTAGGGGACCAGAAAGGACCCCTCGAGCGCCTCTCCATCAGGTGCCACCAGCGGCAGTTGAAGCTGCACTTGCCGGTGGAATGAGAGGACGTGATGGAGGGCGGGGTCTTTACAGCCTAACGGGAGAGGGCTGATGACAGAGATGGTTTTCCCCAGGGTAGAGAGAGCGGGTAAAAGGGCAGCATTGGGAAGAAAGGGAGGGACGGAGGTTGGGACCAGGCGGACAACCAGGTCCTCTAGCGGCTCCAGGGGGAGGAACACCCTCCCCACTGCCAGGCCCTTCTCTACCGCCTCCTGGGTGGCAGCCTCCAATGCTAAGAAGAAGATGACCTTGCCATACATTTTGGATGCCACCACAATGGTCGTGGGCCCCACCACACTCACCAATGCCCGCACGTAGGTCTCCACGTGGGGTGAGGCAGGCACCAGGAGGCAACGGACACCATGCTTCCTGGTCATGGTGGGAAAGGGGCCCCGGCCGCTATAGATGGTAGCGGAGGTGGTGGGCGAGAAAGGTGATGTAGCGGCAGGCGTAGGGGCTGCTGTCACCTGGGCGTATGCCCTGGGGGAGGGACTCCCGCAGAGCTGGTGGAGGGAACAGCTGGGAGGGACGCCGCGGCCGGTGACAGGGCAGGGGCAGTGGAGGCAGCCCCTGCCATGGAGGGCCTGGTCTTTTTAGCGGGGCCCTTCCCCTTCTTCTTACCCTGGCCCTTCCCACCAGCTGGGGGGGCTCCCCCAGAATCTGAGTGGGGGAAGGACATGGCAGCAGCGGAGGTCATCCCAGTGCCCGTCGCTGCTGGCACCACAGCAGGGGCGGTGGCAGATGGTTTGGCAGCAGCAGCAGAGGTAGAGGCTTGGGGAGGGTGACAGAGGGGTAGGTGGGGGAGGGATAGCTGGGGCTGCTGGAGGGGCCCCACCCATCTCGTCCCCCGCCATCGTAGGCAGGGAGGGAATTGGCAACACCAGAAGGAGGAGGGCAAAGGGGAAGCAGGTCGACCGCTCCTCCCCACTAGGCTTCAGGCAGGGGAGGAGGGTGCCAAAAGGGGTGGGCTGGACGGGGGAGGCAATCAGGGGTTAGGGGTCAGTCGCCAACACGAGATGGAATTCCAGCTCCTCTAGGGGAGGGGGGAATACAAGAGCATTGGGGATGTAGTGAAGAGGGTTGAAACTAAAATGGGGAGTTGCACAAGCGCATGGGAGGGGGCATGGGCACACGGAGAAAGGGGCAAAGCAGGCTGGACTTAGTGCTGGGAAACCAAGGGGCTAGCTTCAGAGGCTGGGGCAGGGCAAACAAACAAAGACTGCAGAAGGAAATGGGCGGGGCAGGCAAACAAATTGAAGCTAGTAAGGGGGGGCAAAAGCTGCAAAGGGCAAATGGGGCAGGTTGCAAGGGCAAAGCTGTGAGGTAGGCAGTGCAGGGCGGGGGCTAGATGTGCCCATGTGCGCTTGCACAATGTCTGTTTAGGCTGGTTACTGCTTCTGGGCCAAAGAGTGAAATCAGGGCGTGGCAAGCCAAGCAAGCAGCTGAGTCCAGAGGCAGGAGCTCAGGCAGATGGTATACAGCCAGTGGGGGTGCTGGAAGGGACAGCGGTGGTGGTAGTAGTGGTGGGGGCTGGGGGGGACACAGATGGATCGGGGGGCAGCTCCATGCCACACCCCCTGTGTCCTGGGAAACAAACTCAAGACCCCCACCACAAAAGCACAGTTTGAAAGTTACTCAGGCTTAAGGCCCCCTGCACGGTGGTCTGCAAAGTCTGTAGGTGCTCCCGCACGGGTAGATGGTCCTCTTCTTCTCCTCCTCGGGGCTTCAGCAGCTCCAGGCAGCAGATTCCACAGCAGCAGCAGTTCCAGGAACTCCAGGTGGTTGCCTAGGCAGGCGGAAAGGACCTCTCTCAGGTGGCGGTGGTGGTGTTGGTGGAGTCCACAGCAGCAACAGCTGGGGCTGGGGTCCCTCACTCCCCCCTTCTGGGGAGTAGCCCAGCAGGCCCTCCCAAGGGGTTGCAGTTGGAGCAGTAGCCATATTGGGATCCAGAAAGTGGGCGGGCAATGCCCGTCCACTGCTAAAGGATCCCCCCTCAGCCTAATGGGGGGATCCACAGGACCTGGAAAACCAAATAATTACGGGGGACAACTAATGAACAAAGGGGACAGGGGTGCAGCTAAAGGGTCAAACGAAAGGAACCGGACGGGGACACTGAGCAGAGAACCCCGGACAGTGCCCACTGCTTCGCAAAGGTGTCAAGGGAGTCAGCGGACACTGCCCAGAGGAACTCTGCCCAGAGACATGAACGGACAGAGGATCAGAAATAGGCCCCACAGTCACAGGAGACTCCATTGGCCAACCTCCTCCCCCTGGTTTTATAGATGGCCACTTTAGCCAGGGCCAGGAGAAGGTTGACCAGGAGGTCCCATGACTAGATGGGACCACGGACAGGGAGTGCATAGATAAGAAGGTGAGGGGAAAAGTGTAACCAGAATCTTAACAGAATATTCGTGAGGAGCCGGAATAGGGACTGCAGCCTGGCACACTCCAGGTAGACGTGCGCCAGGGTTTCCCTCATGCCGCAAAAGGGGCAGGTGTCCGGGATTGGGGTAAACAGCGCCAAGTACATGCCCGTGCTCACGGCCCCGTGAAGGAGCTGCCAACTGATATCCCCGGCGGGTCTCAGGACCAGTGTGGAATAGAGGCCGGTCCACCGGAGCTCCTCACCTTCTAAGGGTGGCAGGAGGTCCCGCCACTTTGTATCTGGGCGGGACGCGAGGGTGAGGCCATGAAGGGTGTGGAGCACGAGCATGTATAGATGTTTCCTTGGTGCAGTCTGAAAAAACGGACCAGCTGCAGCTCGTGTAGCCGGCTCACAGTGAAGGGGCAGAGGGGCTGGTCGGGTCCACGGAGCAGGGGCCCAATGAAAAGGTCCAGAGGGCCTGGCGTGGAGGGTGGGTGGGGCACGCCCTCCCTTAGGACCCAGTCGAGGAAAACCCAAGCAGTGGGTGGCAAAGAGGCCCTCACCTCCTGAAGTATGCGCAGGGGAGTACAAAGTCTGGAGAGCCCCCTGCACTGAGCGAGCGTCAGAGGATCCAGCCAGTCTCCCCGGTTGTAGTCCAGGAGGTCTCCGACCCTGGTGACTTCTGCCAGGACCAACCTCTGGCGCACTGCGGGGGACTCCGCCACCTGCACACAGAGCTGGGGGTTGTGTAGCAGGGGCTCCAAGAGCAGATCTTCCCCCACGGAGGCCGCCACGGACCTGGTCACTGCGAACAGTTTCAAGGTCTGGAGGAGGTCCTGGTAGAACACCGGCAGCTCGGAGAGGTCTCGCGGAAGACCTCTCAGATGGAGATAAAGGAGCTGTCAGTCGTATCGGAGCCCCTGGAGGCGACGCAGGAAGGCGTGCGCCAATATGCTCCACGCCAAACTACCTGCACCATAAAGGAGCCTCTGCAGGGCCTGGAGGTGGAAGATATGGACCCGAGAGCGAAAACACTTCAGATCCTGCCCTCCCTCCTCCAGGGGTAGACGAAGAACCCCTGCAGAGACCCAGTGCAGTCCTGACCAAAAGAACTCCAGAATTAACGTCCGGATGCTGGCCAGGAAATCCAGGCCCGGGACCAGGGTGTTGAGCCAGTACCGGAGCATGGACAGGACTAGTTGATTAAGCACCAGTGCCCTCCCTCGAAGGGAGAGACACCAGAGTAGTCCTGTCCATCTCCGGAGCCGCTCTACCACCCTGCCCTCTAAACCGTGCCAGTTCTCTGGCAGAGACGGATGCATGGCAGAAAGGTAAACGCCGAGATAGAGCAGCGGACCTGCGCTCCACCAGATGGCCTGAAGCGCGGGTGGGAGGGAGCTTGCCTGCCGCCAGTCCCCTACCACCAAACCAGAGCTCTTGACCCAGTTGCCCCGGGCGGAGGAGGCCGCCGAGTAAACTGCCTGGCAAGCCTCTACCCACGCCAAGTCGCCCTGTTCCTGGAGCAGATCGTTGGCGTACGTCAACAGGACCAGCCGCAGCTCTGGCTCCCGCAGCGCCAACCCTGTCAACCTTCTACGGAGGAGACAGAGGAAGGGCTCAATCTTAGAGCATACAGCTGGCCCGAGAGGGGACACCCCTGCCGTACTCCTCACCCAAAACTGACTGGTTCAGTCAGGGTCCAATTGAGCCTGACCAGACACTCTGCGGAGGCGTACAGCACCTGGAGAAAACCCACAAACTGGGGTCCAAAGCCCAACGCTCGCAGAGTGCTCAGGAGATACCCGTGATCCACCCTGTCGAACGCCTTCTCCTGGTCCAGGGACAGGAGAGCGAACGACAGACCATCCCTACGCCCGAGTTCCAAAAGGTCCTGGACCAGATACAGGTTGTTGAAGATGGTACGGCCTGGGACGGTGTAGGTCTGGTCTGGGTGGACCACGTCCGCCACGTCCACGGACTCTAGCCGCAGAGAGATTACTTTTGCCACGACCTTGTAGTCCATGCTGAGGAGCGAGACGGGACACCAATTCCGTAAATTGCGGAGGTCCCCCTTCTTCGGCAATAAGGAGAGCACAGCTCGCCTGCACGAAAGAGGGAGGACCCTGCTCTGCAAAGTCTCGGCCCAGACGGTGACTAGGTCTGGGCCAAGGATATCTCAGAACACGCAGTAGAACTCCATGGTCAGCCCGTCCATGACCAGAGATTTATTAGTGGGCATGTGGTGGAGGGCTTCGGAGAACTCGGCCAGAGTGAGAGGGAGCTCTAGCCGGTCTCGGTTGCCCGCGCTGACCATCGGGAGTCCGTCCCAGAGCACTCTTCAAGCATTAGGATCAGTCGGATCCGGGGAGAAAAGGCGTGCATAGAAAGCCCTGGCCCTCCAGCACATCTCTGCTGGATCCATGAGGGGGCTGCCAACCTCTGCGAGGAGGCAGGTGACATGCTTCTTAGCCCCCCTCTTTTTCTCCAGGGCATAGAAGAAGCGGGAGCCGCGATCCATCTCCCGAAGGAGGCGGATGCGGGATCGAACAAAGGCACCCCGGGCCCAGTGGTCCTCGAGGGTCTGGAGCTCCTCCTGCTTCTCCCGGCACGCTCCGTAGAGGGATGGATCCTCGGGGCTCGCAGCCAGACACCTCTAAGACCTCCCGTTCCAACTGCCCTATCACCGCATCCCTCCGTCGGCTGGCGCCCTGCGTGTAGTTGCGGCAGAAGAGCTGGGCGCGCACCTTCCCCAGGTCCCACCGCCGCCGCGCCGAGGGAAAGGCACGCCGCTGCCCTCGCCAGGCCAGCCAGAACTCCCGGAAGGATGCCATGAAGCCCACATCCTTAAACAAGCTGTTGTTAAAGTGCCAGTAGGCCGGCCCCAGCCTCTCCGCGCAGAGAGAGACCGTCACAGTAGCTAGGTGGTGATCAGAGAACGGGGCCAGCCGAATGCTGTGAAAGGTGGAAATGTGATAAGTAGATGCGGTCCAACCGGGAGTGGCATGACCGACGGACCTCCACCCGGACAAAGGTGAACGTCGAGACGTCGTCCAGGTGGTGGTCGCGCCAGACATCCACCAGGGAGTGATGGTCGACTATCCACCGGAGGACATCCGCAGTGGCCAGGCACTGCTCAGTCCCTGAGCGGTCCCGCTCTTCAAGGGGAGTATTAAAGTCCCTGCCCAGGACCAGGCACTCGCGAGGATCCAAGGTGCCGAGGAAGGCGGACACCTGCTGAAAGAAACACAGCCGCTCCGGGCCCGATGTCGGGGCATAGACGTTGACAAGATTAACCACGAGCCCCTCCATACGGACCCGGAGGTGCAGCAGGCGGCCTGGCACAGCCTCAGCGACCCCCAGCACCTCGGGCCATAGGTCGGGGGAGAACAGGGTCGCCACTCCAGCCGTACGAGCTGTGAGATGGCTAAAGCAGACCCTGTCCCCCCAATCCAGCCGCCAGCTGTCTTCAGCGGCCGGAACCATATGGGTCTCCTGCAGGAAAACCACAGAGTGCCCCCCCTCCCGAAGGAAGGAGAGCACCTGGGACCTCCATCCTACAGCCACAGGTGACCCATCCTACAGCCACAGGTGTTCAATGTTGCGATGGTAAGAGGTGTCATAGGAGGGCTGGGAGGGATCCTCGCCGGCAGGGACGCTCGCGGCTCCCGACGGGCCACGCAGCAGTCCGTGACCTACCCCGTAGGTGAGTAAGGAATCGCGGAAGACGCGGATCCGCTGGTAGGCCGCAGCGCCCTGCTTCCCGGTCCTTTTGCCCTCGCCCATGAGGGCCCTCGCGGCCCGGAGGATAAGATGGAAATCCCCCCCATCACCGGAGAGCGATCTGTACCTTATTACGGGAGCCACGAACATCCTCAAGAAACTCCCACAGCTCTTCTCGCAGCGTATGGCTGGCTGGGGTCACGAGCCCCCGGCTTTGCTCCAGAGGGACCGCCGACACAGCCCCGTGGCCCACCGAGACAGGCAGGCAAGGGGCGGGCGCCCGATGGGCTGGCACCACGTGGCCCCCCTCAAACCCTGGCTCAGTTGGGGGCGGCGGAGGGAAGATAGCAGCCCCTGGTGAGTCGGGACTGGGAAATACAGAGGCCGCTCCCTGGGGACTATCCTCTGGGGATGAGGAGGTGGTGTCCCCAGGGGTGGCAATGATATCACGGGAGGTGGAGGGGACAGGACTGGGTCGACAACAAGGGTAGGGCAGGGATCCAGAGTAGGAGCAGGACAGTGGTTGGAAGCAGAGGCAGGGAAAGGGGCAAGGGCAGGATCCTGGGCTCCAGGAGCCATGCAGCTGGAGATTGGCCCACCCTTGGTGGAGCTCAAGGGACTGGGGGTGGGAAGGGGGCCTTCCACAGTGCCAGACTCTGGCACCATGGCCGGCGGAGTAGCCACAGCATCTTCAGTGGGGTCCCCGTCCGGGAAGGAGGTTGGTTGTCCCATGCCCACAAGGGACAGCCCGTGGGGCTTGGGTCCCAGTTGCACGGCACCGGCCGTCACCTCAATGGGCTTGGCGGGCGACAGCAGGGTGCCACCCGTGGCTGGGCAGATTGAAGAGCCCAGGCAACCCTCAGGGGCGGGAGCAGAAGCAGCAGTTAGGGAGGAGAAGCATGGAGAAGGGTAGGCCAGGGTGAGGTCGCTCAGATCGAGGCCTGCTGGCCGAGGGTCGTCCTCCCCCATGTGACCGGGGTCAGACCCAGGGCCTCGATCTCGTGAATGGAGGTGAGCTCCCCTTCCACCACCCTGGAGGTCTCCCCGCCAATGCCCGAAGCGATGCTCGCCTTGGGGCTCACAGGAGCTCCGGATGGTAATGGGGCAGGAGGGGCTCCATCGGGGGCCTTGAAGGGAAGGGGCTCCAGTGGAGGGACGGTACTGCCCTCCCGTGCTGCCACGCCCTCCCCAGCCAGCACTGGGGGATGAAACGCGCCCGTGGGCAAAGCAGAGGGCTCGGCATTGGTGCCCCCTTTTTTGGTCTTCCAGGGGGCTTCCGCATCGGTGGAAGGGAGCGGAGTTCGAGCCTTCCACTTGTCCCGCTTCCCCTGGACAAGGGCCCAGCCCTCCATGGTATCATCAGGGGGCTGGCTAACAGGGGTCAGGTCACCCCGGTGCCCACCGCTGCTGGCGCCCTGGCGGGGGCAGGTGGTTTGGCAGTGGCGGATGAAGTAGAGTCTTGGGGTGGTGACAGAGGGGCAGGCGGGGGAAGGGTGTCTGGGGCTGCTGGAGGGGCCCCACCCGTCATGTACCCCACCGTAAGAAGCAGGGAGGGAGGGGAAAACACCAGAGAGAGAAGGGGAGAGGGGAGGCAGGTCGACCACTCCTCCCCGCTAGGCTGCAGGCAGGGGAGGAGGGCACCAAAAAAGGGAGGGCCGGAGAGGGGGGTGTCAAGGGCTTGTAGGGGACAGTCACCGACTCAGGATAGGAATCCGGCTCCTCTAGCTGCACTAGGGGAGGGAGATCACAAAAACGTCAGGGGAGTGCAGTGAAATGGGGGCAAACTCAAACAGGGGAAGAGCACAAGCGCATGGGTGGGGGCATGGGCGCACTGGGTAAGGGGCCAATCAGGGAAGGGGTACCACGTGGGGAAGAGGGAGAACCAGGCCGGAGGCAGGACAGGGAACCTGACAGCTAGCTTCAAAGGCCGGGGCGGGGCAACCAAACAAAAGCTGCAGAGGGAGAAGGGCGGGGCAGGCAAAACTGAAGCCAGCGAGGTGCTGGGGTAAAGGGGAGGGCAAAAAGGCTGCAAGGGGCAAAATGGGGCAGGTAACAGGGGACAAAGCTGGGGCTCACTGAAAGGGTCCAGGGGGATGGGGGGGGCACGTGCACCCATGTGCGCTTGCAAAGCGTCAGTGCAGGCTGGCTGCTGCCTCAGGCCCAAAAGGTGGTGAAAGGGCACGGCAGGCCAAGCAAGCAGCGGAGTCCCAGAGGCAGGAGCTGAGGCAGATGGTACGCAGCCAGTGGGGGGGGAGGGGCAGCAGTGGTGGTAGTAGTGGTGGGGGTTGGGGGGGACACACAGACGGATCGGGGGGCAGCTCCATACCACACCATCCCGGGAAACACACTCAAGACCCCCACCACAAGAGCACAGTTTGAAAGTTACTCAGTCTTAAGGCCCCCTCCACGGTGGTCTGCAAAGTCTGTAGGTGCTCCCGCACGGGTAGATGGTTCTCTTCTTCTCCTCCTCGGGACTTCAGCAGCTCCAGGCAGCAGACTCACAGCAGCAGCAGTTCCAGGAACTCCAGGTGATGGTCCAGGCAGGCAGAAAGGACCCCTCTCAGGTGGCGATGGTGGTGTTGGTGGTGTCCACAGCAGCAACAGCTGGGGCTGGGGTCCCTCACTCCCCTGCCCCGGGGAGTAGCCCAGCCGGCCCCCGCAAGGGGCTGCAGTTGGAGCAGTAGCAGCACCCAAGGGTGGCTGGGGGGGTCCAGCAGCTGGCCAGCAACCAGGTAGAAGAGAAAGGGGGTGGTGTCTGGCCTAGCCAGGGGAGCAGCAGGGAGAGCCCAGGGCCCAGCAGCAGCCGTCTCCCTCCTTCTCCCTTCAGGCCAGATGAGTACAGGAGAGAGTTTGAAGGTAGATATATTAGACCCAAATTAAGCAGGTCCATTTTCCATGGGTAAGGTAACAGGGGCAGTTCCAGAACAAGAAGGAACTTGCTGGAACAAATTCAGGCAGGCAGGGTAATTAGGACACCTGGAGCCAATTAAGAAGCTGCTAGAATTAATTAGGGCAGGCTGGCTAATCAGGGCACCTGAGTTTAAAAGGGACCTCGCTTCAGTTTGTGGTGTGTGTGTGTGTGTGTGAGGAGCTAGGAAGCAAGAGGTACTAGGAGCTGAGAGTGAGAAGGTGTATTGTTGGAGAACTGAGGAGTAGAAGCATTATCAGGCACCAGGAGGAAGATCCTGTCATGAGGATAAAGAAGGTGTTGGGAGGAGGCCATGGGGAAGTAGCCCAGGGAGTTTTAGCTGTTTCACAGCTGTTCCAGGAGGCACTTCAGACAGCTGTAGTCCACAGGGCCCTGGGCTGGAATCTGGAGTAAAGGGCAGGCCTGGGTTCCCACCAAACCTTCTCAACTCCTGATCAGACACAGGAGGGGTTGACCTGGACTGTGGGTTTCACCAGAGGGGAAGTTCTCTGGGCTGTTCCCCGACCCACATGGTGGATCAGCAGAGAATATGGGGATTGTTCTCCTTTCTTTTTCCTATGCTGGCCAGTGATGAGGTTAGCTGAGTGAACGGCAGGTTTGAGCCACTAGCAAAAGTGGCCAAACTGAGGGCTGCCATGAATCTCTGAGGCAAGCAAATCTGCCAATAAGCGCAGGACCACCAAAGGAGAGGAGGAACTTTGTCACAATATATACAAATTGATTGTTTAAAAATTCGCTTGATACCTGGAAAGATACTGCAGTTAGTCTGACTGGTCTATAATTCCTGGGTTTTCTATGTTTGCCCTTCTCTAGTCTTCTGAGATCTCATCCATCCAGGAGTTCTCATAGATAATCGCTAATGGTTCCAAAATTGCTTTCTTAAGTATTGTAGGATGAATTTCATCAGCCCCTGTCACCTTGAATACATCTGACTTATATAAACATTCTTTAACCTGTTCTTTCCCTAATCTGGTTTGTGTTCCTTCACCCTTGTTAATACGGATTGTCTTAAGTATCTGGTCACAATCAACTTTTTTAATGAAGACTGAAGCAAAACAGGCAGTAAACACCTCAGCCTTCTGGATGTCATCTGTTGGCTCTCCTTCCCTGCTAAGTAGAGAACCTACACATTCCTTCATTAAAAACATGAGAGATGCATTTAGAGAACCTCTTCTTATTGCCTTTTCTGTCCCTTGCTAGGTATTACTAATTTTGTGCCTTTAGTCTTTCTGATTTTTGTCACTACACATTTGTGCTATTCTTTAGTACTCATCTGTAGCAATTTGTTCAGGTTTCCACATTTTGTGGGATTCCTTTTTTATTTTTAGGTAATTTTAAAAGCTCCTGATTGAACCATATTGGCCTCTTGCTGTTCTAATCTTTCCTTTGCACTGGGATAATTTGTTTGCCTTTAATACTGCCTCTCTGAGAAATTGCCAGCTCTCCTGACCTCCTTTTTCCCCTGAGATTTTTTTCCTCTGGAATCTTAACGGCCAGTTTTCTGAGTTTGTTAAAGTCACTACTTTTTTGAGGTCCACTTTCCTTATTCTGCTTCTCTCTCTCTCTCCCTACTTTCCTCAGCATCCTGAAGTCTATTTCATGATCACTTTCATCCAAATTGCCTTCAACCTTTAGTTTCTCAACCATTTCCTCTATTAGTCAGAATGAACTCTAAAATGACTATCTCCCTGGTTACTTCCTCAACTTTCTGAAACAAGTTATTCCCCCATACATTCCAAAAACTTAATGGAGACTTTGATTTGCCATATTATTTTTCCATAGATATCTGTGTAGTTATATTTCCCCATTACTACCAGGTCTGTGTTTTGGATACTTTGTGTTCTAGAAATGACATATCTATCTTCTCCTGATTGGTGGTCTGTAGTAGATTCCCAACTATGACATTGCCCATATTTTCCTCACTTTTTTTTTTTAACCCAGAGACTTTCAACTGGTCTGCGTCTCACATCCTGCTATACCTCAGAACAAGTGTATATATTCCTGATATATAATTGTGTACAGTACATAGCCAAAATTCCTCCATTCTGCCAAGGGCACCCAAGAAATCACTTATTCTTATGAAAAGTGCTGTAGATTCTTCAATATCAATGCAGAACGGATAGGATAGACAGGAGTTAGGGAAAGGGAAACAGGTGGGCCTGACCTGCGACAGTGAGCAATATGTAACTTCATTGTATTAGTGTTTTGTGCAGAACCCCAACTCTCACTAAGCAATGAGAAACTTGAGGAATGAGAAAAAAATTAACAAATTACTGTCCCTGCAACTAAAGTAAGTTTAAAAAAATAAATTGTAGTGCCTACTTATTTTAATTTCTGCTTATACCAGTAAGGGAACATGAATTATAGTGAAGAAAGGTACACCAACCTTGTTCCTGAGATAACAGCAATGTAAACAATCAGACATTTATACAACCTTGGGAATCAAAACAAGTGCCAACTTCCCACTGAATGTCTGGCATAGGCTCCCGGTAGTAATGTCACTGGGGCTTTCAAAGTGTGCAGCTATAAAAACATTTATTTCAGAAATGCTACAGTCTGAAGAGATTTCAGTAATGGATTAGAATGCTAAAGTTTAAGTCATAGACTCCACCTGATGGTTATTAAAACATATATTTCATATGGGTCTTATTATGCCAGAGGATCACTTAAACCCCAGTTCAGCAAGGTATATATTTAAGTACATGCAAAACTTTATACTCCACTGAATGTTGAAGTAGGAGACTTCATACATCACCTTTAGCCATCCGCACTGGAAAAAAGACAGGAAGCCACAGATGTGGTTTAATTAGTCTGCAACTTTATTCACTTAAAATATCTGGGAATAGCCAGCAACAAATTTGTACAGTGCAGGAAGGAAGAGGGTTGGATCTCCACCCTATGAGATGTAGGAATCCCAACCCTCTCCCTCCTATTCAGCTCCCTTATGGGATGCTTTCCTTCAAATCCTCTTCCAACCCATTTTACCTGATAACTGTATTCCTTCTATACTGCACATCTGCACTGGCCATCCACCACAACAGTCCCATCGAGTCACTGACCGCCCATGGAGAACATGAAAAAACCCACCTGCCTTGGCCAGTGTTGTGGTAAGGGAAAAATTCCTTCCCAGCCCCTAAGGAAAATAGCAACTAGCATAATGGCCAGAGACGGTCAAGAGGGAACCTGGTCCTTTTGACACACTGAGGGGTGGGTGCTGCCAATCCCAATCGTAGGAAGAGGGTCTCTACAGAGCTGCATTGAGTATAAATACCCCTCCACTCTTCTGGTCAGCAGGAAGGACAATGCAGTGACTTTCTCTAAACCTGGTCCAAAGTGCTTCCTGTCCATCCCTGTACACTTTCCCCTTTGCCCCATCTGTTGTAAGCAAGCCCTTAAAGGGTCAATGACCATCTTTGTCCAGCTATCTGGACAAAGACCCACTCGCATGAAGGTTGCAGTGAGCTTATTCTCTTGCACTGAAACCATCTTGAGAATTATTGAGTTTGTGGATTTATTATTGATGTGTGAATTGGTGAGATTCTCTCTTCTACCTTCATTGGGAATCATTCTAGATGTATGATTCATTGAGGTAGTAGCTAGTGCTTCCATATAAATAAAGAACATACTATACATATTTTTTCCAAATGCTTTCAAAATTCATTTGAAAGATTTATTTGTGGGTTTAAACTCATCATTTTTCTTGGTCACCTAAGTGAACAATCCTCTCTGACTCAGTATATATCATCTCTGAATGTTTAATGCATGCCAGATTGTGTGAAATTATTCCATCTATCTAAAGTTCCCAGTGGACACTTCTATCAGAAGATTCACAGATTTAGTGTGGCTGGGTTGTTGTCTTATGTCAGGAATCTAACCCTAATGGTATGAGACAGTAAGGTGCAGTCTAAGGTCTACTGTAGTTCCAATTAGCCTTTTCTTGTGTGCTTAACCTTTTGTTGATGCATAGTATATATAACAAAGTAATATGTCCAGAAGGTTCGATTTTCAGTACAGCTACTGTTTAAGATGATTTCAAGAACAGGGCCTTAGAAATCATGTTTTTCTCTCTTGGAATATTCCCTTTGATCATCCCTCTCTGGTAAAACTACAACATGAAAAATTACTAGTACACAGTTTTCATTCTTAATGAAAGTTCTTGATTTGTAAACATATAAACCAAGATTTTATTCCAGTTTAAGAACAGTTCTGCACAAACTTTGGAGGAGGGGCCAGTTCTTATTTCATCCATCTGGTTCACCTATCCCTAAGGTATAATATGATGTGCAAAATCAGCCAAGAAAATCCTGTGTGCTCACTGTATTTACAGACACTGAGATGGGAAATTAAATTATGATAGTAATAAAATAATGAGTCTAACTATTGCAGAAGTTTTTCCCAGGAAGATTTTTTTAAACACGAAGATGATTGCCACCTATCTAGGAAAAGCTGATTCTTCAGATCATTTTGCCCAATCCTATCTTTTCATGGGTCAAGATCATAAGACAAGCCGTCAAACTTGATAACTACACTTCTGGATTATTTCTAACATCACAGTAAGAGTCAAAAGGCCTTGTACTTGGTCATTAAAATGTCTTGAGTGAAAAATCATTTTAAGGCAATGTAGGAAGAAATTAAAATATCTGATCAATACCAACACCCCTCAAGTACAACCTACCTGCCACAGGCGCTGCCCCTTGCAGCTCCCGTTGGTCATAGTTCCTGGCAAATGGGAGCTGCAGAGCCAAGCTTCGGGGTGGGGGCAGCACACGGAGCCTCTCTGGCTGCCCAGGCATCTAGGGGCTGCAAGGATCTGGTGGCTGCTTCCGGGAGCCACGTGGAGCTAGGGCAGGCAGGATCTTGCATTAGCCCCAGGCCCCTGCTGCACCACCTACCGAACTTTTAACGGCCCAGTCGGCAGTGCCGACTGGAGCCAGCAGGGTCCCTTTTCAACCAGGCATTCTGGTTGAAAACTGGATGCCTGGCAACCCTAATTGAGGTTTATATTTCCAAGAACGGTGACCAATCTGGCAGCCCCCAAAACTGCAGGCAGTTTGTCAGATCGCTATCTGAGCAGGTACCCATGTATTTTCTGAAATTGTTCTGACAGTCTGAGTATGAGTCATGACTTACGTTGAGGTAGTGTTTTGTTTTACATGACTCTAAGTAAAAAGTAAAGTTCTCCAAATTTGGAAGGAGTGGCTTTTATACATAGTTAACAGTTTAGATGAAAGCAATTCATTTTGCAAACTCAAAGACATTTCCAAGCAGAAACCAGCAGATTGTATTGAATCTTTAAAAAAAAAAAAAACACCTTTGCAAAAAAAAGAAGGTCAGAGATCAGGCATATAAAGAATCTGATTTTTCAATAAACCATGCATTCAAAATGAGGGCAATCGAGGTGACTAGGTGCCAGCTCATGCCAAGGCCCTTAGGCCTCACTGAATAATGACAAACCAGTCTGGCTCATCTATGTGTTAGTATGGTTAAAATAGATATAAGTTTATAAGAATGTATTTAGTGTTTAAATTGTAGGAGATGTTGCATGTATTAATCTGATAATATCTCTACCCCATGTTATAAGGTGATCGTAAGTGTTTGCATTGTAATCCTCCGTAATTGCGTAAGTCAAACAGGAAAGGAGTAGAAATGTTGGCTTCCTACACAAGGTGTTAGGTCCTGCCCATGAAGAAGGCCCATTGAAACAGTGAACCATTGTGAAACCTGAAAAAACAAAGGCTTTATTGATTGCTCCCCAACATCCATGAAGAGACAAGGAGGTGGACTCATCCCATCAGCTTGAGCTCTGGGGGAAGGGAATAAAAGTCCCTGACAAGAAAGAATAGTTTCTCTATGCTGCTTGAACTCAGACTTCTAAGCATAAGGAAGGGATTCCCCAGCAGTCTAGTGTGGGTTAGCCCTAGAGGACTTACAGAGCTTGCATATTACAGCAGCTTCTTTTGGAACCTAAGACTGTAACTCATTTGTGTGTGTTTATCTGATCTAACCTTGTAAATAACTCGTTTCTTTTACTTAATTAACAAATCTTTAGATAGTTTATTATAGGATTGACTACAAGCATTTTCTATGGTTTTAAGATCTGAGGTGCAATTAACCTGGGATAAGTGACTGGCCCTTTGAGACTAGGAGTAACTTGAATTGTGTTCTCGTTTGAATATTTGCTGTGATTTTTTGGTGTAAGGGGCTATCCATCCCAAAGACAAGTTTGCCTAGGTGGCAAGATTGACCGGAATGCCCAAGTGGAATGGCTGACTCAATATGAAGCCTGTTACAGCGCTTGAGAGGCTCATACTTGATACCTGGTGAAATCTAATTGTAGAACTCACAACCAGTTTGAGGTTTGTGCCCTGCTTCTTCACAGTGTGTGTTCTGAGGTTGGTACTCATGCTGCTGAGCCACTGCAGACTGCATGACAGTAACTATGGGCACAAGTTCTGAGCCTGATGCAAAGCCCATTGAACTCAGACTTTTCATTGATTTCAGTGGGGCTGTGGATCAGGCTTCCAGTGCACAACTGCACATGCACATTTTTAAAAATCAGACTCTAAACCTAATCTTAATATGTGAAACATTATTTTGGATTCCTCTAGCAGCTCTGTCTCCTATAAATTTTCTAGTTTTTAGAAGAAGCTTGATTTCCTCTAGAAAGAATCTGCTTATTGGAGTGGGTGAAGAGAAGAACATACTGAGAGTCACTGAGATGATACATACTTAACCACTTAACAAAATATTTGAACTTTTTTGTAGCACAAACCCAAATCCTTGGTTTCTCTCACTTCCAAACAGTAAATAGCTGAGATGTCAAGTCTGGTGTCACCACAGGCCAGAAATTCTTTCTAAGAAAGAGTAATTATTTCTTAGAATTTGCAGTGACACTTGTTCAAACACCGTGTTTGAAATTTAAGGGAACAGTCAAATACTTTTCCACCTGAAGATAACAATCTAGAATGTGCTCTTATTTGCACTAAGTCTAGAGTATCTCTATTGAAATTTGGATTTACATTTACATCAGAGCAGAATTTAATGTAAATAGTTTATCTTCCTTAATAATTCTGAGATTATTGGCCTTCCTCTCATAAACAGAAACTAAGCTAAATTTTGAAAGGTCACAGGAGCATTCACGTACACAGGAAAACTTGAAGTTTCATAAATCATCCAACTTCAGTTTGGAATTTAGACTTAAATTAGGTCCAATTTCCTTTCCCATTCTGATAAATAGTTCTTCTCCTACCAGGATAAATCTAGGAGTTGTGGAAAGTATAAAATACAAACTTCATATAAAAAGCATAGCCCAATATGAGATGCAGAGGTCCAGGAAACTCTCTCATCAGACTACTGAGAAGTGTAAACATCTGTTAACAGTGCAAAGACTATCAGAACTGTCTCTAAGCTCAAAATAGAAATATCCAAGACTCAGAAGAATATATTGCTTTAAAAGAAACGTTACCAGTTGTATTAAGACAGACCTTTCCCTAAAGAATTTGTTATATTTAAAATTTAATTGGATTTTTTGTTCGGCCAAGCCAAAATGAACAACTTGTCTTACTTAATGAGATGACAGTCTGTCAGGAAGACTAGTGAGAAACTAGACACAGACAAAACTTTGTAGAGGGTTCCAAGAAACTTGTATTTTGGGAAGATTTAAAATGCTCAAGGCTGTCCTAAGGATTTTGAGGAAGGTTACTGAGATTTTTGGCTACACCTTAAACTTAATAGATACATCTTACAGAACAAATATATGTGTGGGTGGGATCTTCAGGTCCCCACACCTCCTGCTGCAGAAGTGGAAACCAGTTACTTGATCCTTTCCGTTGTACAAAGGAGTTAATATCAGTTCAGTTATCTTCACAGGGAAAAGAGCTAGAAACTCACTTTTTCAATGAAAGCTAATATTTTTACTTCACAACGCCCAAATATTAGCTCTGTTAAGAAGGGCATTGCACAAGCCCCCTTAGTGATGGATAAAAATGAAGATTAAGGAGAGAGGCGATTATATCTCGAATGACATAGAATTGACATGTTCATCTCTCGCTCATTCATCAACATTTATATACTGTGTGTTAACTGGATGACCCTGTTCTAATTTCACTTCTCCTTGAATGGAAAAATAAGTCCCAAATTATTTCTCTTCCATTAGTCAACTAGCAGACCATCACTGTCTCCTATGCAACAGATGGTGACAAAACACGATCACAGATAATCTAAGATTCTTTTAAATCAAGTTAAACATAGATATACAACAAAATATCAATGTCATATATGAATTCATCTCTTTGAATTTGGATGTTGGGGAAGAAGCACAGATTCATAACCCTGGATTTAAACCTGTAATTAGCATTCTTATTTTGATGCACTTGAACTATCATTACAGTAGACATTCCTGTGAAAATCTCTCAAAAATGGCTCAAATCTAGCAAAAACAGCTGATTTCATGGAATTTCCACTATTCAATACTGTAGAAATCTCATATTTCTGCTATTTGGGATCAAAGCCTGCCTGCAAGAATGATTAGCATTCTGTCAGCACCACCACATCTGAATCTTCAGCCTTAAATCAATTCTGTGACCTGACCATTATTTTCATCTAAATACGATCTTCTCAGCTTATCTTCATTTATAGTAGGTTTACAGTTGTTGGTGTTTGGGGAGCGGGAGTGTTGTATTTTTTAATGTATACATCCCACAGGGTTTCTTTATGGACTCATAATTTTGGATGATATATCAACAGAGAAATTAGATTTTTAATAATGGGTCTAGGATGTGTTGGCTGCTAGAGAAGTTAAGGTGGAACTTCTGTTTCCATGTAACAAGACATGTAAAAGGGAAGAGGTCCCTCAGAATAAGAATTGTACATAGAAAATCCTCCCCAGTTAATATGAGATCCTGTCTTTTTAAGCTAATCTCCTCAAAGAAGCTCTAAATGATCTTTCTAAAACATATCTAATGACACCTTGATAATAAGAAACGGGAATTGACTAAGATGGGGGAAATATGAATTATCTGAATTCTACATTTTCAGCTAATTATAAGCTATTTTCAATACCCTCACTGTACACTCAATTCTAGTTGACATAAATAAGATTTCTGCATATGAAACATATGCAGAATATTCCTCTATTTGTACAGCTTTGGCTGGCATGCTGTGAAATGAAGCAGTTGTCTTGTAAAACTCTGACTACCAGCTGAATTCTTCAGCATCTCCCTCAGTCAAGACATACTCCACTAATCTTTATAAATGTTGTCTTCCTTGACCAAATATTAGAACATCTGAAAAAGTTGTCTTTGCTGGCCTCCTAATTAACTTAAAATGGAGGATCTGTAGTTGCCAATCAATTGGTGAATATGAAAAGAGAGGGGATCCTGTGTCATTTTAAATTTGCTGAAGAAACAACTTTTTATGTCCTTCATTTTAGGTTTTTGTAACACATTGTGTCCCACATTTGGACACTGTCAAGCTGAGAGGTATGGTTCAGAGTTTAAATAAAACTAGGCCAGATCCACTGGAATTAAACTTAGACCCTGAACTTTATTTTGATTGTTCTTCTATCTCTTTACAGTTTAATTAGCACACCTCATTCCTGTTATGTACTGAACTGAATTGAGTTTTAATACTACAGCTTATGGCACTTCCTATAACTCCAGAATGTGTTTTTCACAGTTACAGTCTATCAAAGACTACTCTGCTTTCCATCACTATATTTATGGTGTAGTAGATTGTCCTTCTGCTTTATGCATAGAGTTCATTGTTCTTAGTCAGTGTTTGCCTTCCTTTTATCATAAATTCCAGTCCCCACAGAGTAGGAAGATATTTGTTCACATTACCTGCGTTTTGAAGTGGGAACATGAAGTTTAGATTTTGAAAAATGTTTAAAATGAAAACTCAGAATTATTGTTGGGAGAAGGAATTCAAACTCCGTGAAACACTGACATGAAACATTGCACTCATTGTTATGGGATAAGGTCACTAGTTCAAATAGCATCTATATTACAGACAGTTCTTAAAGTGAAATTGAAGAAGTGCTGATATATTGAAGGGCCTCTTTTATAAGCTCAGTTATATGGTGCCAAGTTTGGTGTGTTTGTGGCAAGGGGGATAGAGGAGGTAATAATTCAAAGTACAGCCTAATCACAGCATGTATTAATGACTGAAAGAAAAATGGACTAATATTAGATGTAATTGGCTATACCTATTCACTTGTCTATTTTATAAGGATTTTTATATCATAGAAGGAAGGATAGTTATGAGGACTTTTTTCTTGAAAAATGGGAACTCCCAGTAGAGCACTATGCTCAAGAGCATAGAGATTTGCTGTTTGACCATCCATGGATCCAGCTGTCCACATATAGATCAAATGCATATGTGTCACAGTCAAAGGAAACCCTTAGCAGCAGAATTTTAAAAAGCACTGAAGTAGTTAAACTACAATCTTGATTTAGCCTCATCCTACAAGGATCTCATTCAGTTGATTTCTTAATTAACTTTTCTGCTGAAGGATCCCAACATTTAGACCAGCAGAGAAGAATTCTGGGTTCTTAGGAATGTTATCTGAACTCTTGAACACCCTATGCTCATAGACTTCAGTGGAGCTATTTGTTTATTTAAATGTAAGCATGTGCTTAGCTGCTTTGCTGGATTAGAGCCTTAATTAAACATGACTATTTCAGTATATGTCTGTCAAAAACACTTCTGACACAAATAGTGTTGAAGCTAAGTAATTATCTTTCTCCTAGGCATTTTACTTTACAAGATCACATTTTTATAATGCATCAATTATAAAATAAGCCAACAGAAGTAAGAAAATGTGGCCTTGATTCTTTTTTAACTCTGTCGTAAAAGTCAGGATGAACTCTGCTGAGAACAATGAAGTTACAGCTGTGTAAATCTGCCCTATGGGTAGGCCCTATTTAATCTGGCTTGTTATATCCTGGTATTGCAGCATGAATGGGTTTGAGAAACAAAGTCTAGTTTTATACATATGACACATGCTCTGCTCATGCTACTAAATTTAAGTAGTTATAGAAAGTAACGTACTTTGTTAGAAAAGATGTGACTGATGGCTGATAATATATTGTTAGTAAGTGAGGTAAAGAAAAAAGAGGAGGAAGGGAATATAGACAATATGGGGAGAGGGGAGAAACAGTGGGAAGGAAAGCAGATGTGTCTGAAAATACAATGGTAAGTAAATCAGAGTCTCCAGTACGTTAAATCACAATAACCTTTGTCTCAGTAATGTTAAAGGCCACAACACTAGTACATTCAGAGAGAAGAGTGAGGTTTAGCTTTAACTCATTGCACTCCTCCTGGGAACATTGAGTGATGCTTTATACTGTGTTTTAAATGCTATGATACCAGCCTCAAATAGCTTATCCAAATGAGATGCTTTTTCACTTGCAATTTTCTTTTCCCTGTTATTACTGTCATAAAGAAAGAACAAATAGTCTCACATCTCAAATGCTGTTCTCAAATGATTCCTTAAAACTTTTATTTTAATCCTATTTCATTAGGCATCAGTTCCAAAGCAACACTTATTTATTGAATGAATGACCTAGTCTGGTGGTCAGGGTGCTAGCATAGACCTGAGCCATTTAAATCAGCTTCTGTACCAAATGACTGGAGGATAGCTAATGTGACACCAATTTTTAAAAAGGGCTCCAGAGGTGATCCTGGCAATTACAGGCCAGTAAGCTTGACTGCAGTACTGGGCAAATTGCTTGAAACTATAGTAAAAAACAAAATTGTCAGCCACATAGATAAACATAATTTGTTGAGGAAGAGTCAACATGATTTTTGTAAAGCGAAATCATGCCTCACCAATCAACTAGAATTCTTTGAGTGAAGCAACAAGCATGTGGGCAAAGGGGGATCCAGTGTACTTAGATTTTCAGAAAGCCTTTGAGGTCCTTCATAAAAGGCTCTTAAGCAAAGTAAGCTGTCATGGCATAAGAGAAAGTCCTCTCATGAACTGGTAACTGGTTAAAAGATAGGAAACAAAGGATGGGAATAAATGGTCAGCTTTCAGATTGGAGACAGGTAAATAGTGGTGTCCCCCAGGGGTCTGTACTGGGCCCAGTCCTCCAACATATTCATAAATGATCTGAAAGAGGGGGTAAACAGTGAGATGGAAAAATTTGCAGATGATACAAAGCTACTCAAGACAGTCAAGTCCCAGGCAGACTCTGAAGAGCTACAAATGGATTTCTCAAAACTGGGTGACTGGGCAACTAAATGGCAGATGAAATTCAATGTTGATAAATGCTAAGTAATGCACATTAGAAAACATTATCCCAACTATACATATAAAATGATGGGGTCAAAAGTAGCTGTTACCACTCAAGAGAGATCTTGGAGTCATTGGGGATAGTTCTCTGAAAACAGCCACTGAATGTGCAGGGGCAGCCAAAAAAGGTAACAGAGTATTGGGATCATTAAGAAAGGGATAGGTAATAAGACAGAAACTATCATCTTGCCTCTATACAAATCTATGATACGTCCACATTTTGAATACTGCGTGCAGATGAGGTTGCCCATCTCAAAAAAGATGTATTGGAATTGGAAAAGGTTCAGAAAAGGGAAAGAAAAATGATTAGGGGTATGGAACAGCTTCCATAAGAAGAGATTAAGAAGACTGCGACTCTTCAGCTTGGAAAAGAGATAACTAGGGGGGATATGATAGAGATCTATAAAAGCATGACTAGTGTGGAGAAAGTAAATAAGGAAGTGTTGTTTACGTCTTCTCATAACACACTAACTAGGAATCACCAAATGAAATTAATAGGCAGCAGGTTTAAAACAGAAGGAAATATTTTGTCACACAACACACAGTCAACCTGTGGAACTCTTTGCCAGAGGATGTTCTGAAGGCCAAGATTATAATGGGGGTTCAAAAAAGACATAGATAAATTCATCAAGGATAGGTCCATCAATCAGTATTAGCCATGATGGGCAGGGATGGTGCCCCTAGCCTCTGTTTGCCAGAAGCTGGGCATGGGTGATGGGATGGATCACTTGATGATTACTTGTTCTGTTCATTCCCTCTGGGGCACCTGGTATTGGCCACTGTTGGAAACCAGGATACTGGGCTAGATGGACCTTTTGGTCTGACCCAGTATGGCCATTTTTATGTTCCTATGCATCCAAGTACCTGTTCTACCATTAATTTGTATGACCTTGGCCAATTCATGGAGGGCCAGATTTTTAAAGGGAAATAGGTGCCTAAAATACAGGTGGACAACTAAATGGGCTTTTCAAAAACACCTAGACACATAACTTGATTGATTTCAATGGGAAGTAAGTGCTTAGGTACTTTTACAAATCCCACTAGGCATCTATCTGGATCTTTAGGCACCTAGATACCATTAAAAATCTGACACTTAGCCTCTCTGTGCCTCAGCTCACCATCTGTAAAATGGGAATAATAATTCCCAATCCCATAGGGGTATAGAGGATAAATATATTAAAGATTGAGGTTCTCAGATATTACAGTAGTGGTGGGGGCCCATAAGTAGCTTAGAATGTTTATTAGCACAGTTCAGGCCAAAGAGTATATCAGGTGACAGTTGTTCAAATTTAAAGTATTTTCATTCTCCAGTACAACACGTTCAGCATCATGAGCTAACCTTCCACTTACTCAGTAGTTAGCATAGCTTTACTACTTTTTGATATGCTAAAGAAACGTCTCAAGAGAAAGCTAAGTCCAAATTAAACAGCTGGTTCTCAGTGAGGTCCTTCTCATCTAGTTAAACGGCTAAATTAACTTCTGCACATAGAGGTCAAATTACTTGCGTAAGGTCAAACACTGACATAATGGCTTAGCCAGGAATAGACCCTTGGATTCTTATGGAGTCTAGATTTTACTTTCACTGCTCAACCATCTTATCTTAGAACTATATTTTTTTTTAGGCTAAGATTGAGCAAAGATCTTTGTAGCACAATTATAAAATTATGGAATAAGCTCTCTTTCTGTGACTCCTCTTGCATATTAGAGGATAGTCTAATAGTCTTCTCTTCTAGAGATATATTTACTTCATTATTCTAATGGTCCACTACAACTTATTCAATAGAGCCAAAACTTCCAAACAGCGACTACACTGCATGCCTTTTAGTAGCATAGTTGTAACGGCACAGCCATGTCACTGAAAGCTGCACAGTGTAGACTTAGCCTAAATGTTACCTGATTTTTTCAGAGGCATCGAATTCTTATTGACTTCAATGGGAGCTAAGCATTTTTTTAAAGCTCCTTTAGTGTCTAGATTTAATATAACCATTATGTAGGATAGCTATCCGACAGGTTAACTGCATCTAAATTCCTATATGAGTGATTGCTTTTCACGCCTGTGCAGGACAAACATTGGAACAGCAAATTTTAACCAAAGTCATATAATGCATTGAATTGTTGGTTTATATTTAGTTCCTTGCTCCAGCTGTCAGGAATAAGACCCTACTGTGGTTTATCTGATAGAGTATTGAGCAAGTTTCTATCTTGAAAGATTGAGTTATTTTGCATATCTAAGGGGATACTTTCAAAGACTGCTGAACTGCCATTTGTTCCTTTGAAAATTTCCCCTATAGGTGCCATTCTGATTCTCATTGAACTCACTGCAATTTTTTTCCTTAACTTTACTGGGAGCTGAATCAGGCCCTTAGTGTAGTAAAAATAGTCTGATTAGTTCTTTTTGTCAGACTATTACAACTTAACTTGCATATTAAACATTCTTTTGCCTCATACTTGTTACATTTTTGAAAGGTGATAATGCATTAGGTATGATAGTGAGTTAATTTATCTAGTTTTAGGTCTGTCAACAATATATCATGGCACTGAATTAGAGTTGTCATCTAATGGGAGAAAGATATTTCATACTGTACTGAGAATGCCTAACTGCGTTTAGCTCATGCAGTAGAGGCTCATGCATTAAGCTCCAGAGGTCCCAGGTTCAATCCCGATGACCAGGGTCTCGGTGTTACAACAGCAATGCCTCTTGGATCTCCAGGTTCATCCAATTAGCAGCACCACTGTAGCAAGCCTGATTATCCCTGAGAACCAACCTCTTTCATTCAGTACTGCTGCCCCACAACAGTAAAATAGATATTGCACCTGGGATAGTAGTTCTCACGTACATGGTTTATTTCTAGGAAGATATTATAAAAATACATTTATAGTTACGTCTGTATTCAGCCAGCTGTTTGTATTCCCTACCCTTAGCAGTAATAAAATTACAGCTGAGGACTACCCTGTGCAAAAACTGCCATATTAACCCATCTGCTATGGGTACCCACATGGCCCCACAGTATGATAACATTTTTATGGCTGACTTAGAACAACGCTTCCTTAGCTCTTGTCCCCTAACACCTCTACTCTACTTGCGATACATTGATGACCTCTTCATCATCTGGACCCGTGGAAAAGAAGCCGTTGAGGAATTCCTCCATGATTTCAACAATTTCCATCCCACCATCAACCTCAGCCTAGACCAATCCACACAAGCGGTCCATTTCCTGGACACTACTGTGCTAATAAGTAATGGTTACATAAACACCACCCTATACCGGAAACCTACTGACTGCTATACTTATCTACATGTCTCCATACAGGACACACCACACGATCCATTGTCTACAGCCAAGCTCTAAGATACAATCGCATTTGCTTCAATCCCTCAGACAGAGACAAACACCTACAAGAACTCTATCAAGCATTCTTAAAACTACAATGCCTACCTGCTGAAGTGAAAAAACAGATGTCGCCTACTACAGGACAGGCCCAACAAAGAAAATAACAGAATGCCACTAGCCGTCATCTTCAGCCCCCACCTAAAACCTCTCCAGTGCATCATCAAAGATTTACAACCTATACTGAAGGACGACTCATCACTCTCACAGATCTTGGGAGACAGACCAGTCCTCACTTACGGACAGCTCCCCCCCCCAACATGAAGCAAATACTCACCAGCAACAACACACCACACAATAAAAACACTAACCCAGGAACCAATCCTTGCAACAAAGCCCGATGCCAACTCTGTCCACATATTTATTTCAAGTGACATCATTATAGGACCTAATCACATGAGCCACGCCATCAGGGGCTCGTTCACCTGCACATCTACCAAAGTGATATATGCCATCATGTGCCAGCATTGCCCTTCTGCCATGTACATTGGTCAAATCGGACCATCTCTACGCAAAAGAATAAATGGACAGAAATCTGACATCAGGAATCATAACATTCAAAAACTGGTAGGAGAACACTTCAACCTCTCTGGCCACTCAGTAAAAGATTTAATGGTGGCAATTTTTCAACAGAAAAGCTTCAAAAACAGACTCCAACGAGAGACTGCTGAGCTTGATTTAATATGCAAACTAGATACCATTAACTTGGGTTTGAATAGGGACTGGGAGTGGTGGGTCATTACACATATTGAATCTATTTCCTTAAGTTAAGTATTCTCACACCTTCTTGTCAACTGTCTAAATGGGCCATCTTGATTATCACTACAAATGTTTTTTTTCTCCTGCTGATAATAGCTCATCTTAACTAATTAGCCTCTCACAGTTTGTGTGGTAACTTCCAACTTGTGTGTGTGTGTGTGTATATATATATATAAATAATTATAACAGGAGTACTTGTGGCACTTTAGAGACTTAACAAATTTATTAGAGCATAAGCTTTCGTGGGCTTCCATTCTATGCATCCGATGAAGTGGGCTGTAGCCCACGAAAGCTTATGCTTTAATAAATTTGTTAGTCTCTAAGGTGCCACAAGTACTCCTGTTCTTTTTACTCTATACTATAGTATCCAAAGAGCTTATTGCAGTTTTCTGTTCCTAGGGGTATGAGATAATTCATTATACCTCCAAACAAAGTATTTTATACTTGGAATGTACCGGAGACCATTTTTTATTTCAGAAGGTGGAGAAAGCTTCAAGAGGAGAGGCTGTTCTAGATTTGATTTTGACATATAAAGGAGGAACTGGTTGAGAGTTCGAAAGTGGAAGGCAGCTTAGGTAAAAGTGATCATGAAATGGTAGAGTTCATGATTCTAAGGAATGGTAGGAGGGAAAACAGCTAATGGATAATGGATTTCAAGAAGGCAGACTGTAGCAAACTCAAGGAGTTGGTAGGTAAGATCTCCTGGGAAGCAAGTCTAAGGGGAAAAACAGTTTGAGAGTTGGCAGTTTCTCAAAGAGATATTATTAAGTGCACAAGAGCAAACTATCCCACTGTGTAGGAAAGATAGGAAGTATAGCAAGAAACCACCCTGGCTTAACCAAGAGATCTTCAATTATCTGAAACTCAAAAAAGAGTCCAACAAAAAATGGAAACAGGGTCAAAAGACAAAGGATGAATATAAATAAATAACGTAAGTATGTAGGAATAAAATTAGAAAGGCCAAGGCACGAAACAAGATTAAATTAGCTAGAGACATAAAGGGTAACAAGAAAACAAAGCCCGTTGCCAACTCTGTCCACATATCTATTCAGGGGATACCATCATAGGGCCTAATCACATCAGCCAGACTATCAGAGGCTCGTTCACCTGCTCATCTACCAATGTGATATATGCCATCATGTGCCAGCAATGCCCCTCTGCCATGTACATTGGCCAAACTGGACAGTCTCTACGTAAAAGAATGAATGGACACAAATCAGACGTCAAGAATTATAACATTCAAAAACCAGTTGGAGAAGACTTCAATCTCTCTGGTCACTCGATCACAGACCTAAGAGTGGCTATCTTTCAACAAAAAAGCTTCAAAAACAGACTCCAATGAGAGACTGCTGAATTGGAATTAATTTGCAAACTGGATACAATTAACTTAGGCTTGAATAGAGACTGGGAATGGATGAGTCAGTACACAAAGTAAAACTATTTCCCCCTGGTATTTCTCCCTCCCACCCCACCCCCCACTGTTCCTCTGATATTCTTGTTAACTGCTGGAATTAGCCTACCTTGCTTGTCACCATGAAAGGTTTTCCTCCTTTCCCCCCCCCTGCTGCTGGTGATGGCTTATCTTAAGTGATCACTCTCCTTACAGTGTGTATGATAAACCCATTGTTTCATGTTCTCTGTGTGTGTGTGTATATAAATCTCTCCTCTGTTTTTTCCACCAAATGCATCCGATGAAGTGAGCTGTAGCTCACGAAAGCTTATGCTCTAATAAATTTGTTAGTCTCTAAGGTGCCACAAGTACTCCTTTTCTTTTTGCGAATACAGACTAACACGGCTGCTACTCTGAAACCTACAATTACATTGGGAGCAAGAGGAAGACCAAGAACAGGATAGGCCCATTACCCAGGGGTGTAAATGGGGGGGAACCTACCATTTCCACATTTTCTGTTAGAAGTGCTAAATGACTGTTTTTGGTTTTTTTTAGTTTCGGTTTGCATGAAAAAGGTTACTAGCTATTGGACGTCTAACATAGTGAATGCCAGTGAAAATGAGATCGGCTAGGAGGGAAATGGGGAAAGAACAACCTAAAAATTACTTAGACAAGTTAGATGTCTTCAGGTCACCAGGGCCTGATGAAAGACATCCTAGAGTATTCAAGGAGCTGACTGAGGAGATATCTGAGCCATTAGACATTATCTTCAAAAAGTCATGGAAGACTAGAGAGGTACAAGAGGGACTGGAAAAGGGCAAAAATAGTGCCAATCTATAAAAAGGGAAATAAGGACAACCTGGGGAATTATAGAGCAGTCAGTTTAACCTCAGTATCAGGAAAGCTAATGAAGGAAATAATTAAACAATCAATTTGCAAACCCCTAAAATAAAGTGATAAGTAACAGTCAGCATGGATTTGTCAAGAACAAATTGTGTCAGACCAATGTAATAACTTTCTTTGACAGGGTAACAAGATTGTGGACAGGGGGAAGCAGTAGATGTGGTATATCTTGACTTTAAGGCTTTTGATACTGTCTCACATGACCTTCTCATAATCAAACTATATAACTACAATGTACTATACTACTACTACAATGTGGGTGAATAACTGGTTGGAAAACCATTTCCAGAGAGTAGTTATCAGTGGTTCACAGTAAAGCTCTAAGGTCATATCGAGTGGGGTCTTACAGGGATCAGTTCTGGGTCCGGTTCTGTTCAATATCTTCATCAGTGATTTAGATAATGGCATAGAGAGTACACTTATAAAGTTTGTGGACTATACCAAGCTGGGAGGGGTTGCAAGTACTTTGGAGAATATGATTAAAATTCAAAATGATCTGGACAAACTGGAGAAATAGTCTGAAGTAAATAAGATGAAATTCAATAAGGACAAATACAAAGTACTCCACTTAGGAAGGAACAATCAACTGCACACATTCAAAATGGGAAATGACTGCCTAGGAAGGAGTACTGCAGCAACGGATGTGGGAGTCATGGTAGATCACAAGATAAATATGAGTCAACAGCTTTCTGGAATGTATTAGCAGGAATGTTGTAAGCAAGATACAAGGAATAATTCTTCCACTCTACATCTCGCTGATTAGGCCTCAACTGAAGTATTGTGTTCAGTTCTGACCACCACATTTCAGGAAAGATGTGGACAAACTGGAGAAAGTCCGGAGGAGAGCAACAAAAATTAGTAAAGGTCTAGAAAACATGACCTATGAGGGAAGATTGAAAATAATGGGTTTGTTTAGTCTGAAGAAGAGAAGACTGAGAGGGGACATGATAACACTTTTCAAGTACATAAAGGTTGTTACAAGGAGAAGGGAGAAAAATTGTTCTCCATAAACTCTGATGATAGGACAAGAAGAAATGGGCTTAAATTGCAGCCAGGGCAGATTAGATTGGACATTAGAAAAAACTTCCTGTCAGGGTGGTTTAGCACTGGAATAAATTGCCTAAGGAGGTTGTCATCATTGGAGATTTTTCAGAGTGGGAGGTTAGACAAAAACCTGTCTAGATAATACTTAGTTCTGCCATGAGTACAGGAGTGAGAGAGGGACCTCTTTAGTTCCATTCCAGTTCTATGATTCTGTATTATTTTCTTCCAATGTGTACTGTGGCTAGTCATGTGCCTCTACTTATCAGTGAAGGTCTGCAGATGACAGGTATGCAAAAAAACCCAGTTAAAATATTATTTTAAATGTGCTCTTGTTAGTATTGATGCCATGACTCCAGAAACATTTACATTGGACACCAATGTTGACAAAATACTTTCTGACTTAGTACAAAGGACTGTCACTAGATGAAAAGTAACATTTTTCAAAAGCCCCTAAATCGCATAAAGAGCCTGCAAAACTTAAGGTCTGGTCTATAATATAACGGTTTGCCAATAATTATGTAATTGTATTATTATACCAGTATAGTTAAACCAGCACAACCCTTTAGTGTGGATGCTGCTATGTCAGTATAAGAGTTTATATTGGTACAGCTTAGGCTGGTTCTTCATTTACCAGCACAGCTATGTCAATTTAAAAAAAAATACCCCCCACCCCCAACTGCTCTAGCTATGCCAATAAAATTTAAGGGTAGACCTTGAATTTGGCTCTGAAGTAACTTAAACACTATTAAAAATTTTACCCACAGATGATATCATCTCCCATAGCCAATACTACAGTTATGGATAATGAGCCAAATCCAGCAGTCTTTACTCCAATTATTACAATGAAATTAAGAAGAGAAATATTCCCTTCTCCCATTCCCAAGAAAGTAGTCTGAAATACTATTTAAAGTCAAAAAGGTCAAGGTTTTATGCACTGAATGTTTGATTAGTACTTACTTGGTATCCTGGAAAATACCTTTTCCTTTCATTACACTTATCTTCAAATATTTTTATTTTTGTCTGGTATATGATCAACACTTCATTGTTAACAGGTCTATATATTAAATGGCAGTGGATAATAGGCCATAAATTCCTAGTGAGTGTTTAGAAAACTTCAGGTGTCAATGCTAATTATGGATCAAAACAACTTTATTTAATATTGGGAAGTCCGATATAAAGTGACCTGGGCAGATGTCCTCCACAGCCCTCAAAATACTGCTTTCTTGACATATTTGCTTTGAAAACCTTCTACAATTGGTTGTACCAATAAAAATATTCATAATGTTAAGAGCTTTGACAGTACTATTATGATAAGATGCATCTTAAAAATGCAGTTGCTAAGAAATAGATGACAGATCTATTCTACACAACATCCAAAAAGATGATACATTTAACTGTGTTAAAAAGATATCCCTCATGCGTTAGGCGAGGGTTGAATTCATAAGTGCAAGGATCAGTTTTATAACTGACAAACAGCAGAAATGTAGCAGACTTATATGAGCATCCCTTGACAGACACCATTCTTCACTGCAATCTCTACAGTGATTTAAGCAGTTGGTGACATGTAGTGTAACAATATTCTGCTACATTTGTTTGTTGAACATATTTTATTCAAGAGTAAACATGATATACTGTCCACTAAACCCAGGATGACAGAATCTAAACGAACGACAGCCATGATATTAGCACTTGCAGCTAAAGACTAGGATTTATTACCAGTTCTTCCTCAGAAGATATAACCTTTTAGTTATTGCCCTATGTTTAATAATAATATATGATCTATAAAGCAGGCTATAAAAAAGGTTATGCTACTCTAGCACTTGAGTTGCATGATTGCCTGGTGCTGACTTAGGGCTATTTCCAGGAGGAGCCAAAGGGAGCAAGTACTCAGTGAGACCCCATAAGTCACATTTCTCTGCTGGCCTCCTCATAAGTTTAAACGTTCATTAAAAAACAAAATACAACAAAAAATAATGATTGTGATGATCACGTTCCAAATGTGAACTCATGTACTGCTGGCTTCCTGAGACTGCAGCTGCCATTCATCTCTCTCAGTGGCAGCAGGTAATGAGGGGCTAAAGGAACTAAGCCCTGCCTTTTAAGTCTCTTCCCCTTTAAACAAATGATACCCATCTCTCTCTTCTATACCACTTTTCAGCAGTAGATTTCAAATCACTTTACAGAGAAGAGGAGTATCATTACCCCAGTTTTACAGATAGAGAAACTAAGATATGGGAAAGCAACATGTCTAAGGCCACACTGCAAACCAACAGCAGAGCTGGGCTAAGAACCTCGGTCTTGCAAATCCTAGGCTAGTGTATGAACCACTGAGCCACACTGCCTTCCAACAAGTCCATTTTTGCAGATCTTTCTTTTATGACTTCTCTCCAGTACCACAAAGAAGAGAGACCAGTACAGAGTGTATGGGGACAATCAGATGGTAACTTCTACAGGGCAGCATCAGTGTGCCCAGTCACACTGGGAGGGATTAGCACATGGTGCTAGTGGGTCCCCAGCCCCTAAGGGAGTTTGTTCCTTTGCTGAAAGTATGAAACAGCACAGAGCCACAAGCTGCCTTTTCAATCCCCTGTGGGACTAAAGCAGATTTGTCCCAAAGGATGTGAGCACAGATGCAATCTTATTTCAGGGCTCCACCTCGGAAGCAGCACTAAGGGCCCAAACTAAGGCGGAGGAGCTGGTCACAGTGTGGTTTCAAGAAGGCAGCAGGTAGGGGTTGGTGACCTGGAAGAGAGGTTTGAAAGGGGGAACTTGTGATCCAGAGAGAAAGCAGAGCAGCTTGTTCATTTTCAAAAGCAATGGTGGCACTTCAAGCAGAAGAGTTACTGGGGGAGTCAGAATTTATTTAATACAGGAAAAGCCCCAGATTGCTAAATGGTTTGTTTGGGAGATCAGAAATGACTTTGTGTGTTTGTGGGGGTGGGTATCTAACTGCTAGCTCCAGTCCCACTGTTTATTTTGGGCACCAGGCATCAGTGCTCCCTTGGTTTTTATCTCTGAAGCCCAGTGAAGATAATTTAAATGTAAACACTGTTAACTATTTTACTACTGATCAGTTTAGCAGAAACAACTGCCTATTCTGTGACTATGAGCAGAGTTTGAATACTGCTATTGGCTGACAACATATGCTCCTAATTTGTTTTGTGACTGTAGATCGGGGTGGGCAAACTTTTTGGCCAGAGGGCCACATGAGGGTTGCAAAACAGTATGGAGGGCCGGGTAAGGAAGGCTGGGCCTCCCCAAACAGCCTGCCCCCCCCATCTACCCCTCCCACTTCCTGCCCCCTGACTGGCCCCCCTCAGAACCCCAGACCCATCCAACCCTCCTGCTCCTTGTCCCCTGACCATCCCTTCCTGGGACCCCACCCTCCTATCCAACCCACTCCCTGTCCCCTGACTGCCCCAACCCCTATCCCCGCACCCCCCAACAGGCCCCCCGGACTCCCATGCCTATCCAACCCCCCCTGCTCCCTGTCCCCTGACTGGCCCCCAGGACCCCTGTCCTGAACTGCCCCCCCCCCGGATCCCACCCCCATCCAACCCCCCGAACCTCCACGCCATCCAACCGCCTCCGTCCCCTGACTGCCTCCCAGATCCTCCTGCCCCTTATTCAACCCCCCCCCCTTACCCTTATGCTGCCACTCAGAGTGGCAGGACAGGCTTATTTGAAAATCTGGGAGGTGGGCGAGTGCAAGACACGCTACCCGCACAGTGGCGTTACTGCAGGAGAGGGGCCGGGAGCTAGCCCACCGTGGTTTGCCCACCTTTGCGGTAGATCCTTGTTCATAGCTTTATACCTTCCCATTTGCACTTTGGTTTAATGTCATTTTTGCTCATCTATGTACATGCACAATAAACAGACTCCATCTTGTGCAAATTGCTGTTGCTTGGATTTTGATTACCACCAATAAACTGAACACCGAAAACTCCAGTTAGGGTTCCATTCTGTTGCTGGCCAATCAGAGCCCATATTAATTTCAGAGTGCTATTCTTGACCTTTAAAGCCCTTCTCATGAGCTTTTATTTATTCACTCTTGAATCAATAAGTGCTAACTAACGGGCCCTGTTATTTCATTAAGGGCTTGATTCAAGCCTCTTAAAGTACAGGAAGTCTTTCCATTTATTTCAATAAGATTTGGATCAGGCCCTAGTACCTGAATATGTATACGACTTCAAAGGTTTACTTACACAATATGCCCTAATGGTGCATCTGTTCCCCTTGCTGAAAATATATAAAGTTACCATATGAGCTGTTCAGCTAGGAAAAACCACTTCACTATGTGTCATAATTTTCACAGCTGAATTAATGAGACAGACTGTTGTAACAGATAAACTTCCTCCTACTTTTTGTGAAATATACACAAACATGAACTATGGGTCAGCCCATCTAGCTTAGATGTGTCAGAATGTGACATGATATGAAGTGACATTATCACGTAATCTGAGGCTTGGTCATGCCACGTGCTACATTATCTTGTTACATGAAATGAAAAATTACAAACATATTTGTAAAGAAAATGCATGTTCAGATGAAGCAAGCACAATTAATTCAACTGACTATGGTCCAATCGAAATTCTTTTGCATTTGGTGCAGAGTCAAACATTTATACACTGAACTATGTAGATTATCTTTGGGGAGGCTAGAGTTTAATTTAGAATGTAGTACTGGTCACTCAGAAGTTTTCTGTTACCACTGTGTATTGCAGCATAACCACTGAACTATAAACAGATAACATAATGAATTGTAAACCAGATTGCCTGTTCTCATGTCTCCTAAAGAAGGAAAGCATTTGAGGGCTTGGAATGTGTGGGATTTTGACTTGATAGTCTTTTTTGTGCAGTGTTGGCCTTTGTGATATTCTGTGACCTTTAATAATCAATTAATAGGGTCCTGGTTTATTATCTTTTTGTATAATACAGAAGCATAACACTAAGTAAACATTATAATAAAAGTTTGTTAATAAGGAATTAGGATGATGGAAAAAATCTAGCTGAAGGCAAAATAAGAGGAAAAAATGTTCAGAAACAGTAAAAAGAGTGATATTGAAGTCTGAAAAAATTCAGGGAGCCAATCTTATGGAAGAAATGTGGCTGATATGTCCTCTATTTAATTTTATAATACATTTCTATGGGCTATGATACTGTACAAAATATTTTTTTCAGAGCTGATACCATAATTTTACTTCCATATGAGCTTTAAATTCACAAGTAGAGACCATCTTTTATTTTTTGTGCATAGCATAATGAGGTGCCAATCCTGACTGGGCCCATTGGGCACAACAGAAATACAAATAAATAAATAACAGCCTTCCAAATAGAAATCAGCTTTCTACTTCAATGACTTCTATCAGCATTTCCTTCTAGATAAATGAACAAATATTTGAAATTTGCATCATCATTTAGTAGCAAATTCTTGAAGAGAATTTTAAGGTTAACCAGACAAAGTTTTATCTGGTCCAGTTTTTCTGTGATTTCAGTATGGCCAAATATGTATGCTAATTACTAGAAGAAATTGGGGGATTTGAGACTAATCAATGAGTAGTGTTTTAAAAAGATACTAGCTACATCCATATATCACTTCTTGACCTAGCACAGCTGTCTACTCTCATTAGCTGTGTTAATGATTCTAAAGCAATCAGGTATTAATAAGAGGCCAAAGGACAACCTTCCTTGGCAATTTTTGTAGATTATGTGGTTGCAAAGACATTCCATTAAAGATCACTGATAAAGTCTAAGAAACACACACACAAAATTCCTGCTCCAGGTAGCAAGAGAATCACAGATGCTAAACTTCCTCAGATTTCACACAGGCAGATTCAATCAACTCAGCAGAGTATATTTTCAACAAGGACTAAACCCAGCAATGCTTCTATTGTGTTAAAAATATAAAGTGATCAGGAATGTCTATTTTAAAAAAGTAAAATAAAAGATAAAGGGCAAAAACATCACATCACCTGTGGGTGAACAATTTTCACAAATCAATCATTCTATAGCTGACTTATCAGTCCTCATCCTTAAAGGAAACCTGTACAACACTGCCAAAAGATGAGCCTGGGAGCTTAAATTAATACCTTTGCTTGACCCTAAAAATCATGGACCAAATAGAGACACTGGATTTATGGCTTATTACAACAATCTATAACCCACTTACATCTCTCAGCTGCTTCCTCTCCCACCTTCCTTTCCTTTCTGTGACTGGAGGGGTGTACACAGGCCACTTCGCCTTGAATGGTCCCTTGATAAATGTGTTAACTACTTATACTAAACAATCTGTGCCACCTTGTATTTAGCTGTGACACTCTGAGTTAGTCTCCCAGACCTGAAAAAGAGTTCCGTGTAACCTCAAAAGCTTGTCTCTCCCCTGAAAGAAATTGGTCCAATAAAAGATATTACCTCACCCACCTTGTCCTCTAATATCCCTGGACCAACATGGCTACAACAACACAGCATACTTAAAAACTCAGCATTCCTTCACAGTGGACTCATAGGCCATGTCTACATGACAAAATTAAGTCGACCTAACTTACCAGCATACAGTTGTCCCAGTAATTACCTTGCTTGTGCATATTTACACTTTGCTCCTTGTGTCAGCAGTACACATCCTCACCAGGAGCACTTGTATGGATTGTACTGTCAGTGTGGGGCATTGTCGGAGAGCTTCTGAAAGCTAGTAACATGCGACATAAGCAATGCAGTGTCTACACTGACACTACTCAATCTAACTACATTGAGCTTGACTCTAGGCCACTTGTGAAGTCAGTTCTTAAGTCAGTTAGTTGTAGTGGGGCTGTTACCTCAGCAGGAGTGAAATGAAAGTGTAGACACTTCCATAGTTAGATTGACATAAGCTGCCTTGCGTTGACCTAACTCTGTAATGTAGACCAGACTATAGATACTGAAATTTTTCCTCTCTTTATTTCACACAGCAGTGTGTAGTAATTTGGTAAATGTATACTTTTAATGCCCAACACAGCATTTATCCAATTCAGCTGTCTAAATATTAAACTGATTAAATAAAGGAATCAAAGATGTTTCTTCTGTTTCAACTGTTTAATATTGAACACATAGATAGATTGGCATAGATTTTCCCAATGTAATGCTACTGAATAGTTTTGATATCACCCTTAATAGAGAAGTATAAATGAGAGAGACTGTATGTTCTAACTTGGCTACTTAGATCAAGGTGAAGCATTGCATGTTCATCCCTGTGGGACTCTGTGGGATGAAAAATTGTATTAATGATAGTGGCTGCAGTCTTCTCTACTTTAAACTAGGTATAGTCTTTACAAGTTGCCAATGCAGTTCTCATTTTGCCAATGTTTGGATATCTCAAGGCTATTCACTATTTCCTTCACTATATTCAGTTGAAGAAATGCATCTTTAATGTTCTTCCCATATATTTGCTTTCATGTTTTCGTTTTCTTTCTTTAAAATGGTTTGCAATAATTGATATGTACCTGCAATAACAGTTAAACAAAATTATATCAAAAACATAAGCAATAATCATGGGATCATAAAATTGTTGTGTGTAAATACTTGTAAATGTGGTTCTAATATAAATAGCTGATCTTTCATTATAAGCTGGGAGGCCTAAAAAGCAATGTAAGCAATGTTGAACAGGAAACTGCATCGTGGGCTTTTGGAATTTTTTATTTCATATATTACAAGTTCTTTATATAAATATTTTTCTTTTGAATTACTGACATTTTAGCAAATTCCCTTAAGCACATGATGTAGGGGAGGAATCATGAGCCAAAAATAACACATTATTCCCAAATACAAATTAAAATGAATATAATGTGACAAATTAGAAATTAAATATTACCTGTGCAAAACCACAATTAGAGTGACTCACATCTGCTGGAGTTCTTTGTGCGGAAAGTTAGCCTTATGGTTATGGAAGTGAACTAAGACTGCAGATATGGGTTCAATGTCTGGGTCTAACATAGATGTCCTGTGTAATGTTGTGTCATAATCTGTGTGTCAAAATAAGCACAATTACTTCTTTCTTTGTTTTGTCTATTAAGCTAGTAAATAATAGCCCCGACTCAAAGAATTTGTAAGATGTGTGGACAGTGTTTACTTGGATGGTGCATTAGGAAAGAAATAATCCTTGATAAGGTCTTTCTTAATGGATTTTTATGTAAAATACTAGAAGGATACTGTCATCCCATCAGTTTGCAAGCACAATTTCCCATTCTTGTTGCTGTTGTTTTTGTTTATTTTTTTGCTTAACAACTACTGACATGAATCCTCCATGAGTCATTCCTGATATTTCCTTCTTCAAAAATCCTGTAATGTATCAGGATTTTTGAGCTAACTAGAATTTTTGTATATTTCAAAACATACACATGCATTTATTTTAAACTTGTATGAATTTATATTCCTATGGAAACTACTTACAGAATTGATTGTGTACACAGTATATGTAGCACTGGAAGGTATTAACATTTTGAAATATGTATAGGGGTCACTGATTGTGGAATAATATCCTTCATACTGAAACTTGAGCAATTTTACAAAAATATATGGCATTTTAATCAAATATGGTATATTTTGAAGCAGCCTTTGGAAGAGCATTCATTCCCTGATTTCATTAAACTCAAGTTCTCTATTAATTACAAGCACTACTATGGATAACAGAATTGAGCTGTAGCTCATGACAGCTTATGCTCAAATAAATTTGTTAGTCTCTAAGGTGCCACAAGTACTTCTTTTCTTATTATGGGTACAGAAGCCACAGCTGTGGGAACCAGATTGTATAGAGAGGACTGTAAGAATGGTAGTTCCCTAGGGCATTTGGGGCCTTGTTCTTAACAGTCTTGCACCTTGCGCAGCCATTTAACACCAGTGAAAAGTATTTTAAAGCAGTGCAAGATCACAGTGCTAATGTTTTACATTCACAGGTATAAATGATTACACAAGCCAGTGGAGAATCAGACCCATAGCCTACAAAATACCCTCTCTTTTTTTACTCCAATGTGAAAGTGCACTGAAAAAGACTCCTATTTTAGAAGTGCAGTGTGTGCTCCCTCCCAAACTGTCTCCCTCCCTCCAAGTCCCAGAAGATAGTTTTAAGGAAGACGGGAGGCCTGCCCTTATGGTGTCCAGTCCTACTCTAATTTCCTTAGTGCTTAAACTCAGAGGTCCAATAGAGCCACCATTCCCAGTAGAGTGACTAGGAATTTTTCCATTAATTTCAATGGGAATTGTATCACATCCACAAATTGTAAGTCCACAGATATTGTCTGTCCCTTTACGAGGGCTCCCCTGTGGCCTTCCCACTAGGGTGACCGGATGTCCGAATATTATCAGGCCCATCCCAATACTAGGGACTTTGTCTTGTATATTCAATTATACCCTCTGTCCCTCTTCCCCTCCCAAAAAATGTCCTGATTTTGCACACTTGCTATATGGTCACCCTATTTCCCATTCTGCACCTACATAAAGGGAGTCAAAATCTGATCTTTCATACTAATTCAAGGAGAGAATTTCAAGATCGGGACCATCTTTTTGACCTGTGTTTGTACAGCGCCTAAAACAAGGGGTTCCTGGTCCATGACTACACCTCCTAGGCACTATGGTAATGTGAATAATAGTAATAATAATAGCACCTCTTGGTATCTTTTAGAAATACATGTGGAATGTTGATGTCACAGAAACACAGCACCACATTAATAGCTATCTATTGTACTATAACTGCTGACGATCCTAAATAACATTGGAAATTAATACATCAGCACTGCTATTTTACACTCCAAGAAAGGGCCTGCCCTAAGTTTAATGGAATTAGGTGTTTAATTAAAGCTAGCTATTTAACTTTTCAGTCTCAAGCACGCTATCTAAAAAGTCCCAAGCGTAACTTTGAGAAATAGAAACTAGATTTGTGATAACAACTTGAAAAGAGGTGCCAATTTGTAAATCTTACTGGAACAAAGCTCTTCTGGCAGGCTTCAGTCTGAATGCTTACCAAAAAGTTATTGCTAGCTTAAATGTATGCTACACAAAGGGATGGCATACACACCAATATTCTTTCAAGGAGAAGAAAAAGAAAACCAGGAAGAGTCAGAAAAAAAGTATAAATGAAATTGTACAGGCATATTTAAAATCAAAAGGGGTGAGTTTTACCAATTGTTGAATAGAAAAAAAATGTTCTTTGATTTCAGAAACAGGATGTTTCTCACTATACATCACCCACAAATGCTTTCAAAAGATTGTCTTAATCACATTACATTGTTTCATGCTGCTCCAGCTAAACACCGCTGTGTTTTTCAACTATTGCTACTACTGATATTGTTCAATCAGTGCTCATTCACATAGTGTTGGTAACTAATATGCTCCAGTAGGTCAAAGCTTTGTAGCTGCAAACAGCTGATTAATCTGACAGTTGAACAGTATGATATTATTTATGCTTCATTAGGAGCATGGGAGTAGTCTTAAGTTTATGTAAGATGCTGAAAATGTTGGCAACTATTTCTGGGAAAGTGCCTGATGAGTTTTCCTTTAGAAGCCTAATTTGATGATATAATTTTGAATTACAAAGGATGCTCCTCAGTATTGAACTCTGTATTTGTTCCACAAGACTACAAATTATACTAATAATTCATTGGCACATCTGAGAGCTTCTTATTGAGTATCATGCTAAGTTAAAATAATGAACAATGTGGAATGGCAATAGCAAATTATTTTATCCTCCATATTTTCCCTTTGCCATAGGGTTGAGTCCTGCAAGTTCTCAGCACCTTGTAAGCAGGATTGTTTAGTTTTGCTTATTTGTTTTCAGTATTTATTACATCCAAAATAAGGACCAACTGGAATGGAATACAGAAGAATGTATATACCCAATATATTTGTTTAGAAGCCTCGACTTCTCTTTCTAACTTTAAATCAAGGATTGGCTACAATAACCCGGCTCCATTCTTGACCCCCCTCATTTCATCTCCCTTGGTGATCTAATTAATGAAATTGGCTCTAATTTATCATTTATGCTGATGACTCTGGCCCTCTCTTCTTCCATGCAAACCAATATCTTGGCCTGCCTTTGCAGAGTCTCCTCATGGATGTCCAATTGTCAACTAAAGCGCAACATGTCCATAGCTGAGCTCTTGAGCTTCTCCATAATTCCTCTCTTGTCCCCCTTTCTCAGTCACTGTGTCAACATCACAATCCTCCATATCATCCAGGGCATTATCTTTGACTTCTTCCCTAGACCCACACATTCAAGTTGTGTCTATATCTTGCCAGAATCTCCAAGCTCTGGCATTTCCTCTTCGTCAACACAGCTAAAACTCTCATCTAGGTACTAATCATTTCATTCTCCTCCCTTCTGGCCTTGAGAAATCCCCTATTTGTCCCCATGGTATCCATTCAGAACACTGCTGCATCACATCTTCCATGTCTCCCTACTCTTGCATCCCACCCTGATTGACTCCTGTTTTCCATCATATCAAGCACAAACTACTTGTTTTGATTTTAATTGCCCTTCATGGCCTATTTCCACCCTATCACTGCAATGCTATCAAGATGCACAGTGGAGGTGGGATTCTACCAGTGTTGCTGCCCTTGATTGATCTGTTTACTCTGGGCATTGTTGCAAGAAGGGGTGAATTTTATTCTATTTTTACTTTGCTCTGCATATACACAAAGGTGTGGGAGGGCACAATAACCCATCTGCTCCTTTGTGACAGCCACATACATTAGTACTTTCTGTGCTACCTGGCGTTAGGGGTTGCTCCCTTTGTGTGCAGGACATATCTTCAGATGATAGAGATGGAGAGGAAGAAGGAGGTGGAAACATGACACCAGTCCCCACTTTTTCATACCAAGCACACTGGGTAAGCATGCTGCACCCAGGAAGGGGCATGGCCATGGGTGAGTGCCCCTCCTCTGCCCCTAACCAGGAGACCTTCCAGCTAGGAGAAATCCTACTTCCCTGATCATCTCCATCCTGCTCCCAACCCAGGCCAGTGACTATAAGGCACAAAGAAACCCCAGATAAATGCCATATCAAAAGGTATACTGTAGAAGATTGAATATTACCAACCTAAATAGCCTACATTTTCTACATTCCTAGAAATATAAACTACCACTTTGTAAACAAATTTTCTAAATTCTGTATGTCTGCTACACCAAGTGAAATTTGTATTTTGTAAGAAACTCCCCCCAGCAAGCTGCTTGTATGATTTTTTTTTTCATTTGTATTTTGTCTTTTTTGTTTACTCCCTTTTGCAGAGCACATAGCATTTACCATCTTTATATGAAGTTGGTTTGTTGCATGTTTGAAAACTGAATGCCAAAAAGTTCCTGAAAGGCTTGAAGGTTAATGGCATTAGTCTGCCCCTTGACTATAGGAACCTGTCAATCTAATTTAAACTGACAGATGTGCTTTTACAGCTGGAACTGCATTAAGGATCTTTAAGTTTTGGCCTTCTGGGAGGAAAATAATGTATAAAACAGCAAGGAATTCCACTGAGTAGCTTTTCTAACACAGAATAACAGAAGTTAGGGCAGTGTGTTTTCCTAAGAAGCCTCAAGAATTCAAAGTGGTTTCTCCAAAGCAGCAATACTCTTATGCATTACCAAAAAAGCTAAACTTCTCCCCAAAAAAACATAGTACGCCAAAGAGAGTTAAACCTTGTGGGTAGCGGTTGTTCTGATATATGATTCCACCAATAAGTGATATTAATTTGATAGCCTTTCTAGATTAAATAGACACATTGAATGAATTTCTTTTTCTAGAGAGCCTTTTCAAAATTTATTTTTGTTACAGCTTTGAATGGATTATTTTGAATAATAAACATACAGATCAATTTTTTCCCCTCAGATCCAAGCATGATACTCCCATACAAGTCAATAAGAGATATGAGGGTACATACAGGCAGAATTTGAAATCTCAGAACTGCGTTCCCTGATGCAATAAAAAGTACGTTTTCCCTATAATTTTGTTTACATAAAGATCAATAACAGCAGTAGATTCTAGCAAAAAGTTTAGTCTATAGTATTCTTACTGTATTTTAAAAATTGCTGCATATCTATGTGTGTAGAATAAACATTGATGATAGTCTGAAATTAACCAAATTTTAAAGATGCATTGTAACACTTATGTGACTGCACTTCATGCTTCACAATTTAGGTTTGCAGACATTTTGCAATGGAAAGAGTTTGTACAGTCAGTTGCTGCTCTAAACAGATCAATAAATTACAATGTTTTAAAAAAGATTAGATTTAAGGGTCACTTCCTTATAAATGCCACTCTTTATAGAAAGTGAAGAAAGTGGTACAAAAAGTGCTACTGTTCGTCTCCAAGGGTTAGCACAGAAGTCCCTTGAGACAATACATAGATAACATCTGAAAGTTTGTTTGGAGTAGAACAGCATTGAGGTCACTTTTCAAGACAACAAACTGTCTGCTGCATTCTCTGACCCTGAAAGGTTAGAGTTTAGGAATTTCCTGAAGAGATTCTGTTTGGTCTAACATTTTTATGAAAGTATCAAGGGAATAGTCAGAGCAATAGTGGGATTATTTTCACCAGAGTTGTAAAACTCTGTTATCTTCCCAAAATATTTTCATGATGATGCCCGCTAAAGTTATATGAATGAAATGGGGAAACTGCAATTCTATGTGAACCAACAGACAAAATGTTTTACTTTTTTCAGGTGCTTCTCTCTATGTATGTAACCACATATAAGCAATCTTCAATGTGTCATATAAGAAAAGAGTAGCAGAACTCATTTGTTCTATATATCATAACACTTTTATGTGACTGCACTTCATGCTATGTGATGCTCTCCCTGATTGAATTTGCTGTTGTCAGCTTTCTTATCTGAAACAGACATAATTTAAAATAAAAAAAAAAGACTTAATACACCAAGTCATTTTCTGAGGTAATAGGATCTGCTAATGACATGCCACAAATCACATGGGAATGCATGAAAAAACAAAAGCTGCAATTTCATTTTTAAATTTTGCATGATGATCAGTAAAAGGTGACAGGTAGGTCTTATCTCATAATTTTTCCCCTGTAGTGGGGTGGCTGCCCCACTCCAGGAGAAAATGGGTTAAAGTAAGCCAGAGAGGCTGCGCAGATGGGCAGCCAATCAGGGCCAGGCTAAGCCCTGTATAAAGGCTGCAGCACATAGGCGAGATGAGTCTCCCTCTGACCAATAAGGGAGGAGGACTGGATCCTGGTAGAAGGACCGCACCGCACCGCACCGCACCGCACCGCAGTGCAGTGCAGTGCAGTTCTGGGTAGGGTAGGGTAGGGTAGGGTAGGGTAGCAGTGCAGTGGGAGCTCTGGCTGACCCTGCCAGCCTTCAGGCCTTGAAACAAGGGCTGAGTGGGTGCTAGGGCTATGGGGAAGTGGCCCAGGGAAGGCAGGCAGTGACGGGGAGTGGCTGCTGCTCAAGGGTCCCTGGGCTGGGGCCCAGAGTAGTGGGTGGTCCTGGGTATCCCCTACCCCCTTGCACTGTACCTTGCCATGAGGGAGTGTGGCCCATGGACTGTACTTTGTCCCTGAGCTAAGGGACTAGACTTTGGAGTGGCAGGTGGCCATGAAGGCAGGTGTGGACTACGACTGCTGATATACCCCTGGAAGCGGGGAGAATGGAGTAGTAAGCACTGCTGAAGGGCAGTGTCCTGAAGACAGGGCGGGGGGATGGGAAGGATAGCTCAGTGGTTTGAGCATTGGCCTGCTAAACCCAGGGTTGTGAGTTCAATCCTTGAGGGGGCCGTTTGAGATCTGGGGCAAAAATTGGGGATTGGTCCTGCTTTGAGCCAGGGGTTGGACTAGATGACCTCCTGAGGTCCCTTCCAACCCTGATATTCTATGGTCCAGAGAGCAACATGTGTCCCAGTGGTAGAGACAACACAGTCAAGCAGATAACTGGCAAGACACCATCTGCAGAGAGTGCTCCAAACCTGAATGAGCTAATTCCCAGAGCAAGCCAGCAGGAGGCACAGCAGTGGTGAGTCTGCACCCTGTTACATATGATATGTAGAACTCCTGGGTCTCAAATGGGGACTGCACTAGGTCAGCATGACAGGATAAATCAGTCTTGCAAAGCAATGTAACTCCATAGTACATTCTGTGTAGAACTGCATAATCTGCACCAGAACTGAGCCCAGCCTATTTTGCCATTGCCACTCTTGCTCTGGCCTGTCCAATGCCTAGCTTATTCTTCTTCAGTCCATTCAGACAGCAGCAGTGAAAATCAATGTCCTCACTTACCACTCAGACCATGATACTTCCCATTGGATTTCTCTCATGATTTCCTCACTCCTTCTGTATTAAGTTCAAGCTTCTAGTCCTATCTGCACAACTCTGAACCACCTGTATAACTGCTTTCATTTATTACCACTCCTTCCCTGTTGCCTTCGCTCCAATGAATCCTGCTTCATCCATCCCTTTGTCACCTTCTCCCACTCTCTTCTTAATGCCTTATTCCATACTGCCCCTTACATGTGGGACTCCTTTCCCATACCCTGTCCTTCATATTTCTCTTCAAAAATCCCCTTCTTCCACAAACACTCACCCACCAGCAACAGTGAGCACTCCTCCATAATGGAGGGTGACAGCATTTTTCCTGCCATGGTTTGATGTTTGCAGGTTTTGAAAAAGTGGATTTTCAGGAGAATATATCCCTCTAGATTTCTATATGTTTTGTTTCAGAGTAGCAGCCGTGTTAGTCTGTATTCGCAAAAAGAAAAGGAGTACTTGTGGCACCTTAGAGACTAACAAATTTATTTGAGCATAAGCTTTCGTGAGCTACAGCTCTACTCTACTCTAAGGTGCCACAAGTACTCCTTTTCTTTATGTGTTTTGTGTCATCCTTCAGAAGATCCTCAAGACTGGGTTCATGTCTTTTTTTCTTCTTCGATTTGTCGAGCAATCTTTCTATACTTAATAAATAAAAATCATCATTCGGTAGTCATGTCCCTCGCCTCCTCATAGCTGTTCAGGCCTTATTATGTGTAGATTGCTATTCCTGCAGATTCCAGGTTGCTTGCATGGTTTCAGAGGCAAATTACATAGCAATATTCTGCATGTTCCCTATCCAATTTTAGTTAGGACTAGTTATCACTGAATGCTACTTCCCCACCACCATCCCTCTCATGCCCAGTGAATTATGAATGATGTGATTAGACAGGTTTGAAGGATGCAATCCAAACAAGTCTATTATGGAATAAAGGTTGGCTTGTTGTCCAGGCCCTTTGTTATCACAAAACAAATCACTAAGCTGGAGCAGGAGAACCAGTATTGTGCTTATTGATATGTAGGTCTGTTGGATTTTACCTACATTCAATGTAAAATTGTATCATGTTGTAAAATAGTTAATACTGTAGTTTATCATTTCTGACCTTGAAAACATGTTTCTTCAGAGTTAGCAGTAGTGTACTGCTTTTAGCCAGTAAGCTCTTGGAGGTTTATGCTATCGCCAGCATAATAAAAACAGAAATGGGCATAATCCACATAATGCAGATACCCTAAAGTTTGAAGATACTGGGTTCCAGTATTTTGGCATTGTGGTTTTTTTTAATCTCAGTTTATAAACACTTAATTATATATATTCACTCATGTGGAGGAGCAAATAGTCCCATTGGCTAAAAAAGTGAGGATTTGCAAATTCATATCTGGATTCAAGTTCTGATTTAAACAGTCCAAAGTCTAGGGTTATTCAGTTCTGGAGGTTTGGTTCAGGCCCATTTCTGAATTAAATTAAGTATTGCTTTTGGCTGAAAGGAAAGTTTTGGGCTATGTGACATGACATCCACAAGATACAGCACAAAACTGCTCTTGTAGTATTGTACTCTATTCTGTAAACGCAATCCTTTAATATTCATGTCTGAACATTTCTGTCAGCTGAGCTTTAGACTAGAAGGCAAAAGTACAACAATTCATAATATATCCCCCCAAAAATCTACAAGTGCTTTGGTTCTTCTTTTCTTCAATAGGCTTGTCCTTTAATAATTTTTCTGTTGTAGCAAGGAGAGGAAGAAAGCAATCTTCTAACCAACATAAAAGGTCTATGTTTTTCAGGGTTGGTAGCTAATACTGACAGTAATTCAGGGCATGGTGAATAATACCTGAGAGTGGGGGTATATGCTACAACATGAGTCTTTAACTCAGTAATACTGCAATTTCTCTTGTTGATGAGCATCTCCATCAAAGATGCTATGGCCCTATCAAGTGGATTAAAACTACCTTCCAAACTTGGAGGCATAGGAAATACTAAGGCTTTTTTTTAAATGATGTTATATTTATATAGCAGCTTTTATACACGAACAGTTTTACAAACTTAAAATAATATCAGCAAGAGTATAAAACAGTTCAGGACAGGAAGTGAAGAATTCCTTTTCCACTTGAAACTGCATGGCAGAATGAACAAGCACTCAGTATCTCTTCATAATTATTACTGCCCATTGCTAATTTAAACGTTAGATATGGGATATTTTGTAAGGGGAGGGTAGAGAGAAAAGAAATAAAATTACTATGGAAACGATTGCATGTGGAATGTCTGATGCAGTTAGTTACCCCAAAGAGTTTTCATTTCTTAGTTCTTCATAATTTGTTTTTTTATCTAACATGTTACTCCATAAACACTAAAAAAAAATCTGCATAGCTACCAAAGGCTAACAGTTGGATCCAAAATTATGTGACTCAAAGCCATAAATCCATTTAAAATAATAATTTTCATGCAAAATAAGTCAAATTAAACTGTGGAGCTGAAAATCTGAAACTAATAAGCAAATTATCTCAGTACTGTACATGTAATAAGAATGTACTGTAAATGAAATACATTCCTTTTTTTATTACAAGCATGAAATTTATTTTTAAAATGTCATGAATTTTAAAAAGAAAATACTTTGTCTAATTATAAACTTGAGGCAAAGCACACATACAAGATACATCTTTGCTGTCTTGATGCTGGTTAACAGCCATTTAATGGGCAATAAAGTCGGTACACTAATGCAGTAAACTGTGTGGTCTGTCCTTGAACTGTCAAGCCATGCGTTGAACTCCAGCTAATAACAATGCACCTCGATGATCTTAGCAAGATTCTCTGGGGCTTCTAATAGAGTGCAGAGCACTAAAAAATGTGAAAAGGAAATTATTTCCATTTCTATGGTCTGGGACTAAATAGGCAATGTTTTGTTCATCCTTCTGTTCAATAATCTCTCTCCACCCCCACCTCTTGGATTCTTTCTCTTTTAATGGCCACAAATAGTTGAAGAGAAGCTCCTCCATCTTTTGCCTTTACTCAAACACAGCAGCTAAACACTTTCACAAAAGCAAGACATAGGGATAATTCAGAAAGGGCTCAAATTCTGAAGCCTTTACTTAGTCCTTCTTCATGGAAAAAAATCCTCTTGAAACATTGAGAAATGACTTCCCAATTTGGCCTAAGGGATACAAGCTGCAAATATAATCACTATATAAACAAAACCCTCAAAAGTTCTATTAAAGTGCATCTTTCTCTTCTCTACCCCATAAAGAGAAGAGGGATGATGGTGGAGTTTGGTTATGCATTTATTTAGGTACATCCCCCACACTGTATTCCACAAGCAAATTGTTCCAGCACTGCTTGCCCAAAATAGGAGACTATCCCCAAAATAGGGGATAAAAAGTAAAACTAAGTTTTGCTTTGCCCCTAGAAGAACACTAATTTGCAGACCTCTTTCTGCCTTTCCAGGAAACATTGACATACGTGAACAAACCCCTTCCACAATGTCTTAATATAAATACAAAACTAGTCAACAATTTGAAATTATATTTAAAATCAAAGTAACATATTAAAACAAAGATTGAGGGTAATATATGGTGCCCAGGGTAACATCAGGATTTAAGATACAAGCCCAGCACAGCAGTCTTCAAGAAAAAAGTATAGCAGGAGATCAGGGCTGTTAGTGCTTCTGTCAGTGTGGGTGGGCAGGTGTATATATAATTTGAAAAGATAAGTGACATACAGTACATGTATTCTTTGTTATAGGTCATAGAGCCACCAAGTATAACAAAATATGACATATGCAGAAAGGCAAAAATATAAAGGTAATATATCAAAACAGTCTTTTCAAATAAAAACAGGTGATTGGATGTGGATTATGGCTTGAAAATATTTTTAATGGAATGACAGTTTTGTACCATTTGTACCATTTCTGTATAAAAGGATGCAGAAGGGGCTGAGAGAAAGCATTTCAGTTGTCATCAAAAATTAGTTCTTTGTTCAGATTTGTTTGTTGTTTTGTTCAACAGTGAGTGCTTTCAGCAGATACTGAATTTTCATACAAAGGAAGTGCTGTTAATGAACCTGGTGAGTAAAAGTAGAAAAAGGGCTTTACATTATGAAAAAAGGTTTGTTTCAATAAACACCTCCTTGCAGTCTATACCCTCACCCTTAGCGAGTTCTAGTTATTCAGTGAAAGTTATGGTACTAGGTCTGCTTTCACTGTTCTCATCAACGTAGCATGACTGAAAACTTCAGGATGAAAGAAGCCATGAATTAAAAGTCTCACATTCCAGAGCAGGGACATACTTAAGTCGGGGGGGAAGAAAAGCTAAGGCTTTATTTTCTGATGCATAGCAGTAATGTTTATAATATAAAAAAAAACATACTTTAAAACTCACTTGATTGGCTAAAAGTTTCTTCCACCGGCTACTGAAATCCCCAAGCACATGCTGGTTTGCTTAATGGGAACTGATTTACAAAGCGTTTATGGAATGTATGCAAGGAGCAAGTCTGAAAACATGTATACCAGCGATGCATACCAGCTGCAGTTATTCCCTCCTTCCTCATTGACTTTAGCAATTTAGGGCTTGATCAAGCACAAAATACTCATGACCTTCTGAGCCATGTAAGCTCTATAAGGCTGCAGATCCTGGCTCCACAGCAGGCTCAGCTATTGAAAAGAGAGAGAATTTTCCCCCAGAAGTCCTAAAATAAACCTGCCTCGCTTCAGAGAACCGTGGAGCAGCAGCGGAGGAGGAGGAGAAAAGTTCACATAAATTAGTCTCCCCTTTCCCATGTTGCAGTGTCCCCAGTTCCCAAGAACTTCAGACCTCTTTCTTTGCCATCAAAGGTAGCAGGAGAGCAAGTTATATGCCTGGGTTGCCGGTGATAGCAGAAGACTGGATTTGGTGACCTAGGCTGTCCCTTTCTTATGTTGCTCAATGAGCTGAGGCACAGCTAGAATATGGGAAGTCCCTAAGCCTCACAGTTACTCACAGGAGCCTGCTTGCCATTTAAGAAAAAAGCAACATAAATGGCCAAAACAAATTAATTCATGGGCCTAATTTTCCTATCAGTCGCACTATTGCATGTTTTATGCTTCATTCATTATTTACTTTGGCCATTTGGCTGAAAGCAAATGTGGATATCCATTTATTATTTGGTATATTCTTTGTCTAGGATACTAAATATTGCATTTGCAGAGGGGTGGCTTAATTTTTTTTCCCCCCCATCTACTTATTTCTATGACCAAATGCTTTGCCATTTTCAAAGATACCCTTAATGATGGGCACTCTGGGCAAGAATTAGGGTTCACCATTGGAGACAGATGAATCTAGATTCCTGTTTTGGGGATGTGCCAAATTCTGGTTCTGAGTCTACCCAAAGGTTGGCCATGATATTTTACATTTGTAAAGACTAAACAAGTTAAGTGGGATACAAGCTGAGTAATTGTTTTCAAAACAAAAAGAAAAGGAGTACTTGTGGCACCTTAGAGACTAACAAATTTATTTGAGCATAAGCTAAGCTGTAGCTCACGAAAGCTTATGCTCAAATAAATTTGTTAGTCTCTAAGATGCCACAAGTACTCCTTTTCTTTTTGCGAATACAGACTAACATGGCTGCTACTCTGAAACCTGTTTTCAAAACAGTTGCCAATGAAATACACAGTCTCCAGCAAACTTTATAAGGTCTTAAATTTTTGTAAAATATCAGTATAACAAAATATATTTTGTCTTTCCAGCAAGCAAGTGAAACTGACTTTCATAAACATGATCACATTGTTTTCTTTACTTTCAATACTGATAGGCTTTGGATGAGGCCCTAAATCTCTGGTTCAGTTCTAGTTCTCAGACTTGCTCTTGATCACTTTGTGAATTTCTGTAATGTAAATCTATCCACTTCCTATGCTTGAAGTTGTAAGGCATATTTAATAGTTTTTGTGATAATTCTTTAGACATAAGACTAAGTTGATGAACATTTTTGTATCTACTTTCCAATTTTTACTTAATTCAATGCACAAAATTCAATCTGTTGGAGCCAGTGGGGAAAGGAATCCCCCATCCCAGTCAGTGGAGCAGGAACAGAACCATTCTATAATTTCCCCCAATGAATCCTGCATGTCTGCTCTGCGGGGAGGACTGGCCAGTGGATCCATGGAGTAGCATATTCACCTGATTACATTACCTGCCAAGACACCTTGTGCAGGAGAGAGAAGTAAGAGCCCCTACAGAGCACAACATCCTGCCTCCCACACCCCATTTGCAATGGAATCACAGTAATTCTGTTGGGGCAGGTCCATCTTCAGCCATGATGGATTTGCCCAAGGACATCTATATTTAAACAGAAAAACAACAACAAAAGAGAATGAAGGATAAATAGGATTTAGCTATAAGCCTAGTTGGTTTGATTTATACTGATTTATACTCGGTAATCTGTGCATACTCTAGAAAACTGCACATTGCTATTTTCTATGACAAAAGTATTTGAATAAAAAATAAGCATTCTGTTTAGGCTTTCAAATTATCCAGAGTTAAAATACTTCAGTTATACTTGCATTTAGGTCCTGTTAATAATCTCAAAGAAGAACAACACTGTGTCATTACAATTGTAATTAGGCAAGCCATATTTTCTCAAAGGAGCTGTCTAGTCAGGACCAGAAATCTTTCTTCTGAGAGGACCTTTATCAATTTTCTTCCTCTCAAGAATTATCCTGAAACTTGATGCAGAGAGTATTTTTCTTGACACATTTAACTTATAATATAACTATTAAATCAATGTCTTAGGTTAAATGTAGAGGTTACACTTCTGATTTTCAATTTTTATTTATGACAGTCAGCAAGATACTCTTTGTTTGTATTTCTGGATACAAATAGAAACCAAAAGGATTGAGCAGGGTGGTGTGATAAAGGAGCACTGGCTGTGTTGCATGAGCACCTGTGTTTCCTTTCCCTGAACATCTGCAAGCCTCTCCATAGACATAGATGTGTTGGGCCATATAGGTAGAGAGAAAATTTATGGGGGGAAGACACTGTGGAACTGAGCGAATAGCCATTATATGTGCTATGCGTCTCTCTTAATCTAGCAGATTTCAAAATGGAAGTTGCCCAGTGGTTAATGCCATTCTAAACAGCATAAATTTCCTCTCTGAACCTTCTAATCCCTTCAATGGGATTATGGTACAAATTTGGGAAGAGAACTGTGATGGAGCAGAGAAACCCCATGCCAGCAGAAAAGGGGTTACAAAGATCCCTACCCTGTTATAGCTGCAGCCAATGCCAGGCCTGGAGGGGGAGAGAACCTGGCTCAGTTCAGGGCTGACTGACAAAGAGGCAAGAGGTAGCGCTGCCTCTATGTGCAGGGAGTATCGTGACAAACCTGAGTGCTGGGACAGCTGTTGGGGAGAACAACAGTGTGACCGACAGAGATGGCTGAGGAGATGGGAATGACTGTACTTTATTTGAGTGTATTTGACTGTAAGGACATTGTGGGGTTAGGCCTCTCCAGTTTTACATCCACTCTGCCCAGAGGGACCTGACCTGAGGCCGCAGCAGAACACTGAAAAATGTCCACAACAGTGCACTACCCCAGACAGGACATTATAGACCATTTGGACTATCAGGGCTATGCCCCAATCTGAAAGGACATAGGTAGGAAGTGGCCCAAGGTAGCAGATTTGGATTTGCTGCTGGGAGGCCCCTGCCAGAGTTGCTTCCTACAGGGCCCTGGGCTGAGACCAGGTGGAGAGGGAGGGCCTAGATCCCAGTTCCATACCCCCTCAAAAACTGAGACCGAGAGATGGGTGGAGGCCTATGCTGTGTACTCAGCACCTCTGCCCCCTCCATCAGAGAAGTAAGGGGCCACAAGTCAGGGGCACTAACCTCTAAGCCACCTGGCCCTCCAAGCATCTTTATCACAAGAATCAATTACCTTAGGGAACCAATCTGCTAGGGCTAGGCTGACTCTTTGTTACAGCTCCAGGTTCTGTGAGAACCTAGGGCTCTGCAGGATTTCTCATCAGCATCTCTCTTTTGTATGGAGATTAGAATCCCCCTTGAGAAAAGAATACAGAGGAAACTCTGCCAGGTGAACCTTGTGAGTTTCCAACATATTTTTCCCTCCTCCCACAGAAAAAACAATGAGAGGGTGATGATTGGGCCTCGTGATTCTCTGAGCTTTCATTCTTGGCAACATTAAAAAACATTAATCAGTTGAGTTCATAATTCTAAATAATACTGCATTAAATGCAGTCAGTTAATGGTACACATAATGTCATAAAACTTATGAACACATTATTGAAAGCTCAAAAGTACCCAAGGCACGCTAAAAGAAGCATTGGGAATTAAGTAGTAATTTTTCATTGTTGTCTTAAATAGGGAAGGTTCACTCTTTAATAAAAATGTGTTGCTAATGAATAATGAAATATATAATGAATAACGAAAATGCTTTCCTTGCATTATCCATGCATTCTTCACAGAGACAGAGCTGGTACCAGTAGGGGTGGAGAGTGATCTCTTAAAAAAAAAAAAACCTAATAGATTCTTCTACTGCAGACCTATTGTCAGTGTTTGACACAGCTGACCATGGGGAACTACTAAATTATCTGAGAAACCTACCAGCGGGGTTGGAGGGACCTGATGTTTACTTTCTCCATTCCTTCCAGTTACTTGGATTTCAGAGGGTCATATTGGGCACTTGCTCTTCTGACTTGGGAACATTCATAGGTGGAGTCCTACAAGCTGAATTTTATCCGCTGCAGCATTCAACATATATGTTAAATCCTTTGGGGATAATGTAATATGCCATGAACTTCAGTACCAGAAAAACATAGCCAAACCCTAATATATTTCCTTCACATTAAACAGAGAGAATACCATCAAGCAATTCTCCTGAGCAAGAAAAGATCCTGGAGAAAGTAGCTGGATGAAAAATAATTCAATGGAGACAGAAGTGATGCTGGTGGTGGAGAAAATTGTTCTGAAGAACTATTGTTATTAGTTATTTATTTGTATTAGCATAATGCCTAGAACAGAACAGAAAAACAGTCACTGCTCCAAAGAACTTACGACCTAAGGATAAGAAAAGAGACAACAGGTGAATACAGACAGACAGATGGGAGTACAAGGAAACAGTGAGAACAATATTGATCAATGTGATAGACCTTGGTCTTGGCACACCACTGGCCTACTAATTTCCCAGGTTTTGTAGGCATCATGGCAAAGGATAGTTTTCAGAGGAAACGTGAAGGATAATGAGATAGCTTTGAGGATGTTTATAGGGAGTTCTTCCCAAGTGTGAGGGGCAGCATGGGAGAAAGCACAAAGGAATTTGTCTGAAAATTTAACAAGTGGGCAATGGAGGTAAGCATCATCGGTCGATCTAGAAGTTGAAGTCGACCTTTCAATAGTGAATGAGAGATGAGAGGTAGGATGGCTATAGGTCACATAGGGCTTTGAAATTGAAGATAAATAGCTTATGTTTGATGTGAGAGAAGAAGGGGGAGCCAGTGGAGGGATGCAAAGAGAGAGGTGACATGGTCAAAGCAACAAGCTAGGAAATGATCTTTGTAGCAACATTCTGAATGGATGTGAGTGGACAAGATTCCATATGTCAAGGCCAAATCATAGCTTCACCACTGAATGGGGATCTGTCCTCCAATCATCAGTTTGTTATGCACTCTAGGGATCCTCCTAGATTCCTTAGAGCTCCTGGACACTCATGCTCTCATCAGCTGGAACTGTTTTCTGCCATCTTCTCCAAGGCAGGAGGCTATGTCAGCTTCTATCAGATGCAAAGGCGAGTCATGGTGATCAATGTATTTCTTATCTGTTGGCTCAAATTCTGCAATTCACTGTGTCTGGGATAGAAAGAAACTCCAGATGGTACTATATGTTTCTAAGCAAAATATCACTCAGTGCTCTGCACAGTTCTCCGATTCCCTGTCCAATACCAGACTCAATTTAAAGTCCTCGTCTTAACCTTCAACATTCTAAATGATCTGGGTTTTAGAGTAGAGACTACCTTACCATGACCATGGTCTGCCTCAATAACTGTGCTCCTCAAGGATACAGACAGAGTTGGCATTACCAAGGGTCAAACACCTTTATACAAGACACCTTGGCATCTGGCAAGTAGCTACAGAAAACCCTTTCAGAAGATATTAGGCTGATTTCAGCTTTTACCATCTCCAGAACAGAATGAAACCTTCCCAAACACGGCCTATAAATACTTTACCATCCACCTTTTTAGTGTCTTAGAAGGCTAACAGGAGAGCATAGTCCTTGGACTAATCACATTTTTTATAATTTATAACTCAGATAGCACAGTAATGAGTGAGTCTCGATAGCTAAAACCTCCCTCTTGGTATGGTGCCACACCAATTTGCAGCACTTGCAGCACTTCAAAAAAATCCTTGTAAACACCTCAAAAGGGAGTATGGTCTGAAAAAATATGGGAAGTGTCAGGGCAATGCTTAAGTACTATGTGTGCTATCCTAAAAAAAACCCTGTAACTTATTACAGAAAACCAATAGTAAACTAATGCTGCCTTAACTTTTAAACTGTTAACTCTGTAAAGTAGTTTTATACATAAAAGATACAGTACAAAACTGAGGATTTTTATTTTGTTTTCAGACTATAATATTCCTTTTATAAAAACAATAGTGACTGTCACATTTTTATCAGCTCTAAAGATAACATGTTATATCCTTTACTTGTTAATATTTTATTACCAGATTTTCTGTAGGTTAGGGTATTTTTCATTACACCTCCTTTCATAAGGAAGTAGTCATTCAAGTTTTCATCCTGGGGAAATCTAGTAATTCATTTTTATGAAAATAAGCTAATATAAGGAAGCTACAACTATAGATTTTTGAAAACTGTGACTAAGTTAATATTGCTAGTAAACAGCATGGTTGAGAAATTTGCATTATTAAAATATGGTCTGAAATAAGTTAAAGATTAAATGTGATCATAATTGTTTATCAATGACTTCAACCATCATTAGCCAGATTTTCAAAGATGTTGCACACTAGCAGCTCCCATTGTGTTTAAAGGGATTTGCCAGCTCTCAAGTCCTCTGAAAATCAGGGAGTTCAGGATTAATGAAATTAATGAAATCCTCAAATTAATGAAAGTCACTCCCAAGGTATTACAGTTGGTTCTGTAGCAGGATGAAGGCCATCAGTAAATGTGAAAAGCAGAACAACTAGAGATTTTTGGAGGAGGTCATGTGTGCAGCCACTACATTTCATAGGACTTACCAAATCATTAAATCAGCCTCATTATTCCAGAGGCTTTACAATGGTGAGCTACTGGGGGCAGTGCCTATAGCACAAGTATTTAGGGCTAGTGATCTTATCATAAATTTTAATAATTAATTTTAACTTTCAGTTTTATTTATTTACTTTTTGGGAGTCATTACAGTATCAGTAATACTCTAACTGCCTACATCATCTGACTATATTTGCAGCCTTCTCCTCAACTAGAAAGACATATGCTGGATAGCAGCCGCAAAGAAAAGGTAGTCTGCTTAGTCTTTGTAAGGCTACCTTTGTAGTGATGTCAGAATATGTGCTGGCAGCTTTACAAACAACATCATAGACATATTCAGTTCCCTGGGACATTCTAGTAGCACGCTGCACTCTTGTGTGCCAAACTAGAATGCCTTCTGATAGATACTGCATGCAATGCCTTTCTATACCCTTTTCCTCCTTGTGCAACAATACAAACAATGGCAGATTTTAGCAAGAAGCAGTACTGGGAGCTGATTACAGTTCTGTAATTTGGTGGCTTAGCCATTTCTTTGGCCTAAATCTATGCAAAACTGCTGGGGGATAGGAAGACAAAGTGGTCTTCCACGGTAAACTTTAACCCAGTGTTTAGTGTACTCACCTGCGCTATAGATGACAATGGTTCAATTCCCTTCTCTGACTGATAAGGAGAGGGAATTTGAACAGGAGTTTCCTATCTCTCAGCTGAATGCCCTAATCACTAGACTATACAGTGATTCTCTTTCTGGCCCAATTATTATTAAATTAAAGTGGAATGGTTTCAACAAGAGCGCTGGAGAAAGAGCCACATGAAAATATCCCATAGTGTAACAGGACATTCACCAGAGAGATGGAATACCTCTATTGAAATCTCTTCTCCCCCTCAGGATAAGAGGGGAATTGACCATGATCTCACATACTGGAGGTGAGTACCATAACCATTGAGCTAAAGGTTACAGTGGAGGCCTTTTTCCTACAGCTGTTTTGTGTGGAGTTGGGTATGCTGTGAGCATGCCTACCAGGTTGGGCCCTGCAGGGAAGACAGACATTCCTCTGAGTATCTTCACCTGGTCTGAGGATTGCACTGGCACTTAGGCGTGATCTAGGCATCTGGACGTCTAGAGTGAGGCAACAATGCATATGCTCGGAGGCAGACACATAGGTATCTAGGGACCTTTTACAGTGAAAAATTTAGTTAGTTAGTTTAGGTGTTTACAGGGTTAGGTGACAGCTGACTAGGGTTTTTGTGTTTTAAGTTCCTAAAACTGGAACTTAGGCACCTAAGGCTCTTTCTGGATCTGGCCTCTGAGCTTAGTACTTCCTGTTTCAAGTACACACAATTAGCAAGTTCCTTCCCCTGTTTGCTGCCACCAATTGGATCTCCCCATCCAGCGTTATCCTTGCTGGCCTCTCCCATTGAGAGAAAAGCACTGCTTCCATCGCATGACCTTGGGTCCACTGATTCAGGCACAGGCCAGAGCTGTGCCTTAAGCCTTTGCAGGCCCAGCTCACTCCTGTGATCACAACAGAACACAGTATTCCTGATTAGGGTGTAACACCAATTTGTTGATTTCCAATATTATGTGTTCACTATTTGCTTTTTGGTGGTCACTCTGCATTGAACAGATGTTTGGACTGAATCATCCACAATGACCTCTGGTCTTTTTCATGAAGGGTTCATTAATTTAGAACCCATGTGTATGTGTAGTTCAGATTATTCCACCCAAAATGCATTCATCATATATAATTTCATCTGCCACATGCTGCTAATTTGCCTACCTATGTTAGATCCTTCTCAAATTCCTCATAGTTTTCTCTAGTCTTGACCAATCTAAATAATTTTGTATTATATGCAAATTTTCCACCTCACTATTCACCCCTTTTTCCAAATCATTAATAAATATATTAAATAATACTGACTATATAGTCAGCCTTGGTATACCCTTCTGCTTAACCTTCTGAATGTTAAAAATTATTCCTCTAGTACAACTAGATACAAAAAAAGACAAAGTCACTACACTGAAGAGCATATAATTCATATTAGATATAAGACAGATAAAGAGAAGGGAATGGATGTAACAGAAGAAAAAAAAATCATACTGTTTGGTTTGCTTTTGTATGGCTCATACCTTGTTAGTTCTGATTTTTTTAAAAATGGGAGTTATAGTTTAAGCACAAGAGCAGGATTAGATGATACCAGAGAGTAGTTTAGCATGGTGGGAATGACTGAAGGAAGTGAGTTTAAAGGGGGTACATGAAGGATGAATGAGGTTCAAATGCACATTTTTAAAAGTACCATGCAAGTTAAATGCTGAATTTTATAGAATTTGTAGGATTTCTCATTGAAAGCAGTCAGGTATGTTTGTATTGCTACTTTAAGCAAACTATTCAAGTTTTCTGCTGGATGCTTTTTATGGTTTATTCATCTCTTGTATCTCTTTACTCCCAGAAAAATGTGTATTGTTTAAATAAGTAACTAAGCTTTGTATTCATCTCCTTTTTCTTACCACATTCTGATTTCTCCTGAACAAATAAGTAGTTTCTAAACTTCCTATGAAATAAATTCCCAAGTGTATTTTGTAAAACTGTAAATAAAAGTCACATTTAAATGTAACGGTAATTTCAATGAGCAGAGGGGGTTTGGTTTGGTTTGTTTTTTTTTTAGTTATATTGCTTCAGCATTTAATTGACTTTCTCCACCAATAAACTCGCTTCTTAAGTACAGTGGGGGAAAAAAAACTCATCAGGTGTTTTCTATAAACCCATGTAACCTATTCACTGCTTCATGAATCTTTGCCACAGGAACTATGCCTCGCATTTCTATTATACTTCAGAAGCAAACTAGGCCAAAATTCTAAATAGTTAAAGGTCACTAATATGTCAGGTCTTGAGGCTTGAATGTGTTTTAAATTGTTTTGTTCAGTGCATATAATTTTATGCACAGGCGTGTACAGATGGTGTAGCTGCACAGAGACCCATGCTTTGTAAAAAGAGAGTGGTGTGCTACATGAGAAAATGAAGATCAGGTATGAAGACACACATACGGAAGGATGGGGTAATCTATTTACACCCACAAGACTCAATCCCAAAAGAATGCCATTTCTTTCCTCTTCCTCAGGCTCCACCAATTTTAGCTGTTTATACTAAACTCCTGACCTGCTGCTTGTCTGTAAAGAACACAGGAAAAACTCCTTTTTCATGTAAGCACAGTAAACAGAACTCTTATCATAGAAGCTTCCCTACTCACTCTGCCTGACTGAGCAGGGATCTATCATGTCTGCACTAAATCTCCGGTCCTTCTGCCAGCTACCCATACTGTAAGCCTGTCAAAAGAGCAGAAGATTCTCAGGCTTTTTTGGTAGGCACGCGTACACCTACTACATCCAAACACAGGAATAAAAAAGCTTCATTTAAGGAAGCTCATTAAAAATAACATGTCAGTTATCACTGGCAAATAGGATTTTCTCCATTTCTCTCCTACAACTGGGCAAGAGATCTAAAATACCTTTCAAACAGAGTTCAACAAGCCTTGTTGAAAGCTATACTAGATTATGGGATTAATTTAACTAGGCTTTCTTGCTACTAGAGGTTCTCTCTGCAATACTCACGCACGTGTTTTTTTCCAAAACAAAACAAAAATTGCACCTCCATACCATCAAAAGAAAGGAGGCACATAGGCAATGGAAAATTATCATAAAGATGCTATCACTTGCTTGTCAAAAAAGTTCAAGAGGTGACCTGATTATGATGTATAACTATCTTCATGGGGAGAAAGTACTGGGTACTAACAGGGTCTTTAATCTAATGGAGAAAGGGATAACAATAAACAATGGCTGGAAGTTACAGCCAGACAAATTCCAATTAAAAATAAGGCATGCAGTTTGAACAGTGAAAGTGGTTAAGCACTGTAACAAATTACTAAGAGAAGTGGTTGATTTTTCAGCTCTTGAAATCTTCAAATTGAGATTACATGTTTTCTGAAAGATATGCTTTTAGGCAGTCATCAGTTATTGGGTTTTGTATAGAAGTAGCTGGATGAGATTCTATACCCTGAGTTATACAGGAGGTCAGATTAGATGGCCTAATGGTCTTTTGTACCCTTAAAATCTATGATTTATTTTAGAAGTGCTCAGAATATTTTCCAGTAAAAGAACAGTTGGAACAAGTTTTCTAAATATCTATTAGTATATATGAGACTGGGTATATATGATTGAGATGTTTTCAACAAAATCTCCTGTCTTGAAAAATGTTGAAAAAGATTTCAAAACTGTCAATGGTTCAACATTTTCTAAATGAAAACAATTTGTTTTTCCATTTTGAAACTACTTTGTTTCAAAATTTAAGCTAATTAGACTGAACAAAGATTACAAGAAAGAAAATGAGGTTGAAATAAAAACAAAACATTTCAAAATTATTGAAATGAAATGTTTCAACCCAAACCAAAATTATTTTCAGTTTTGCAATTCATGAACATTTTGTGAAATTTCTACTTTTTGAGACGATAAAAAATTTCAAACTCTCACAAATATTTGTGGGATGGGGAAACCATTTCCCACCCTGCTCTAGATGTGAATTAAATATGATGGGTTGTATTCCTATTTACCAAATTATGTGGTCTACTCTGAACAAAATGGCTATTACTTAGCAGCCTTCATATATATGGGAATTTTGAGGCATTGGAAGAAGATTAATTTTGCACTCAAAGGAAATAGTCTATTTGTATAATCTTAAGAAATAGACAGACAAGCATGTGAAAGCATGCAATTCTGAACAGGGGAATGTAATGTATAAGAACTGGATGAGCATATTCAGAAATAATCAAAGGCCCAGTCCTGTAAAATTCTTATGCACGTGCATAATTTTACGCTTGGGAGTACTCTCTTTAAAATAAATAGGATTAATCACGTGCTTAGTTACATACATGCCAAAGTGTCTTGCTGGATCAGGGCCCTATTGCAGCAGTCGTATCTGGCTGGCTGCAAGAGGTATAGTTAGATCAGTTTGATAGGCAGTCTTTTTTTGAAAATGTATCCATGTCAAGTTCTGTCATATGGAAGCAAAAACAAGTTTGTCACATTATCCAAATCATGATTTTTTTTTAACCTAAGCAGAATGGATTGAAACTGCTGCTAAAATATATTGAAAAATTGGCAATTAAGAAGTATTTCAGTTCACATCTGAACAGAGGAAAATATTTTCTTCAGTTTCAGGGAAGATGGAGGTTGAAAATAACATAAAACATACTCGGCTTCTGGCTTGCAAAGCCATTTCTTAGTTTCCGAATTGCAGAAACGCAGGGGGGAGGAAGAAAACCTTATTTTCTCAGAAAGTGAGTTTGAATTGCCAAAATTTCTCCGAAAACTAACAGTTGAGAAAATTAAGCAAAGCTGTGTAGGTTCTTATAATACAGTCCCAATTACACAGAAAATCTATTAAAGTATGACTAATAGCTGCTGTGTATTTTGACACTGTTCTGAATACCTGTGAATAATGAACAATATTAACTTATGACCTATAGTGATATAGCTTTTGTGAATCATTTTTCTACTATTTTGCCAATTCTACTGCCAGGTCCATCTTAGCCAGCTTTCAATGCACTGGGAAAACCTTTTATATGAATAATAAAGATATTTTATATTAGTGCCTGAACAAGTCAATGAAGGAACAAATATTGTAGACCAAAAAGGTGAAATACTTACCTTAAACAGATCTCTTAACTCTGTGAAGGACACACTTGAATGCTGATACTGATTAATTGTGAAGTTAACTCCAGCAGGTGCCATATAATGTTTAACTGGTGCCTGGTGTTGTCATAGCAACCAAGGATACAAGCATGGAATGTATCTTTTGATTTTAATTATGAAGTGGAAGGCCAGTCTGGGGACAGAATCTGACTTGTATAGACAGAGGTTACTCAGGCTTAGGAACTCTGGGAGTTGGATTACATTTTCCAAAGAGAGTAGCGTACCCCAGATAAAGGATGAATTGGGTCTAAGGCTGGATAATCCAACTGTTTGAATCCAGCGAGATAAGAGATGAAGACTGTATGTCTTTGGCTCAGTAGACGACAGAGGTAGTTGAAGCAAGTGGCGCTGGTAAAAATATCCCCTAGGGAATATTTAGGGAAATAAGCATTCATCTAAGCTTGACTGAGGCTCCCTTGAAAATCCCAGCTATACTGTTGATAAGGTTGTTTTACTTTTCCTTCATTTCATTTCTTTTAAATCCTGTTTCTTTGTTATCTTATGAGAATTATTTTTGAAAGCCTGGTTCATGTTTACTTTTTCCACAACTGTGTATATTTAGCTGAAAATTTTGCTAGACTTGTTATTTATCTTTATTGTTTCCTTCAGCTTGTGGTTGCTGTTTTCAATCGCTAAGAATGTAATTATGACGGGTGTGGGAATTTAAGTCTAATCTGACCAGCTTCAAAACAAACTAATAAATATCTTAGATGGAGCTCCATGAGATGAATAGCCTTAAGAATGCAGGAAAAGGAAGGATGAATGTCAGGAACACTTAAAAAAAATCTACCCAGTTACCTTATTTTTTCAAGTTGGTCTGCACTAGAGGCTGTGACATCCCCTTTTCTTGTTTGTTTGTTTTTGCTTGAAATAGCAGAACAGGCCACATCTTTATTACAGTAAAATGAAAATAAATTAAACCTTAGGGGAGAAGTCAGAGCAATTTTGAAGGGGAGAGGCACTGATCTTGCCTATATTGACTGATTCCTTTTTTAAAAAAAAAATCTGCATTGATGTACCTGTTGGTAAGGTTTTCCTTGTCTCACTGGTGGTATAAAAATTTTATGAGCAACTAGATTCATAAGAAGGCCTCACATGCTGGCTCTAGGTACCAGCATCAGCCAACCTCCCATTCTGTCGTAGCAGATAAGGTCCCAGAAGTCACTGAGTTTATTCAGTCTACAGTGGGACTACAAAATGGCTGCTAATGCTCCAGGTGGTTCACTGTTTTCTGTTCATGAAAGTTTACTCTGACTTAGGGACAGGGGAGCATTCATTGTATAAAACACTGAGCACTGTTTGAACTCCTATGAGGTAGTGAAGTGGACTGCTTGCTCTAGTCTGACCAGCATGCTCCTGTTTGTGAGACATCTCTATTTGAGTTGCATAGTTGACCCCCACGTGTGATGCAGTTACATTGGTTGGTATCCCAGGCAATGCAGCACACCCTGAGCTTCCCAGTGCACCTGGGCTGCAGGACTAGCCCACAAAAGTGGAGGGAATGTTCCTTATGCCCCCCCCACACACACACTGTACATCAAAGTAAGAACCAAGCAGAACCATTGGTCGTTAGTGGTAAAATAAGGAATTAAACCTTAGGTACCATCATTTTACCCAACAATACTGGTTAAATTGGTTTTGCATTTATACAGTAGAAAATAATATTTTTCAAGTTTAACAAGATCTGTATCAGTATGCCTGAGTGTACATATGTAATGTATGAAAATATCCCCATAGGTGATGCATTACTTAAGCACAGAGCACTGAGTCAAAGATGCACAAAAAGTAATTAAGATTTACAAATTTACTCAGACTTGATGATGACTTATTTTAATGTACTATGATTTGTGTTTATCTATAGTAGTTAACAGGGCAACCAGGTTTGCTGTAATCAGCTCCTATTTCAGTGGTTTAATATCTTGGCAGTTTTAAAATGGATCAAGTTAACATGCAACTTCTCAGCCTGTTGGGGAAATTTTGTTACCAAATATGGCTTAAATCTGTTAAGTCATTTGTCAGATAGAGTGCTGCCAAAAATATGGAAATAAATCTTAATTTTTCAAAAAGAAAATTTGTAACCAGTTATTCCATAAAACAGACTACATCCATTTGGTAATTAAAGATTTTTGAAACAGCTGGGATATTTAACTATGAAATGTTTGTGTTTTTTTAAGCATACTCAACTACATTTTGATAACATTTCTTCTGATGAGAAAACTCCGGTTTCAATGAATGGGACAAAAATTTAGGGACACTTTAATGGGAATTTGTGTAGCAATATGTTGTTTGAATAGGAATGGCTTCACACACTTTTATATACCATCTGCCCATGTGATGCATGTGTGGGGCCTGATCTGATTACAGCCAATGGCAAAACTCCCATTTATTTCAATGGAAGAGAATCAGGCTCCAGGATGCATGGTAGGCTGATGTTCAAAATTAGCTTTTTTTTCTCATCTGAAAATTGTATACATTTCTCTTAATCTTGAGCTGGACACTGTGTGTTATTACAATTATTTTGCAAACTATAAGATCAGTTATCTTGCTCCATTCTTTATAACTGTTCAGTGTAAACTCAGAAACAAAGAAATAAAAACCACAGCAGGACAAATAAGGACCATTACATCACACTGCAAGCAATAATGTTTGTGTGTGGGGAAACTGTGCCAATAGAACAATGGACAGTCCTTCATCTAATATCTAAATTATCTGTACTATGACAATTTGGGAAAAAAAGGGGTCTGAATCAGCATAGCTCAAATAAGGTTAGTACAGTTATGCCAATTTATGCCAGCTGAGGAACTGGCCCAAATTTTTTAGACACCTGCAGTCTGACCCAAATCTGATTGATGAATAAACTCTCATTTAGGTCAGGGGGCTTTGGGTTACACTGCTAGTTCTTGCACTGGTGTGCAGGAGACTTCCTGGGAGATTTTATTTTTTTACCTCTAATACCATGCAGAAGTAAATTATTACAGAGTTGCAGGCATTGCTTTGGAAATGTGATGTCACCAAAAGTTAGCTGGAGAATCAACTAAAACAGATGTAATCTATAGCCACAGGGACTGACTTGCATTTCAGGAAAACTCTATCAATGAGCATGTTGCCTTAATGAGGTGTTCAGGATCTGTTCCACAATCATTTAAAAAACAACAACATGCAATGTCCTATCAGTGCCTGCCTCACTAGTCAGTGTTGTGGTAAACATGCAGACATGCATAGTACTTTGCTACCGTTTCCATCATAGAGTTTTTAAACAGTTGCATCAGAAGTTGCTGCTGCAATCTGAGAAACCATTCGTGGGGGAGGGGAAAAATACAGGTCACAGAAGTTGGATGGAAAGTAAGAGAAACTGTACCTGAACTGACAATCTGTAATTGGAGAAAAAGTAACAGAGAAATCAAATAGAAGAGATTAAAAGAAATTAGATCTTCTTGTGAAAAAACTCCCCCTAATGAGATAAAAAAGTAGTCTTTAAAACAGACTTGTTTTACACTTCAGCTTCTAATGTTGATCAATCTGCATACATATATTATTTTCTTACATTTTATCAAATCTTTGGTAAACAAATACCTAAGAAACCACTGCCTTGTACCTGTGCCGAGCTGAGTTTCTTGCTACAAAAAGATTACTTTACAAATACAAAATCTGTCAATCAGCATTCTACAATTCAGACTTTTTTCCTCACTTGTGACAGAAGCCAACAGCTGAATCAGCACTCTGATCACTTAAATACCAATTAAGTCCCCATGTGCCTGACTATGCCTAGTTAGCAGATTACAACATGCTGGGGAGGATTTAAGAACTAATAAGACCATCAATGCAGAGGGAAGATAGTATAGGAAGGAAAAGCTGGGGAGAGAAGTAGGCTAGGGGAGCTACAACTGAACTAGGCAGAGAGATCCCTTCCTCTCAGCAGAGGGCTGAAGAGAAACTCATGCTATAAATGTTGTAGTGTATTGATCAGTCAAGGCTGTGGAAAAGCAAGGTATATAGACTATATAGTGGTGTGTCGCAATAGAAGATCTCTGAAAAATCTGTTTAGGCAGAGCACAAGACAGGAGCAGGATTTTGCTCTACCACAGCCCCCTTAAAATGAACATTTTTTTTTAATCCATGAGAAGTGGGAGTTTGCTCCTATGCTAAAGTCTCCACATTTGACTAGCTGGCATCAAACATCAAAAGTTAGCAAAAATTTGGTTTAGAGAAGTTTTATAAACAAGGATTTTTGTTAGAACTTATCTGAGTATTTTCATGCTTCAGAAATCTGATGATAAATATACTATCCCAGAGAAGCATAGTGAAAGATACCAAATACTTTTAATTTTAGAAATAAAATGGGAAGTGAAGCCTGCTAAAATGTACTGACACACCACCAATAAGAGATAACTTATGAAAACTGCTTATAAGCAGGCAGCTAACATAACATTCATCCTTCTTTAGATCACCTGATTAGCTTAAATCAGAGATACTGCATATGAGAAGCATAAGACAGAAAAACAATTGTAACCCCCCTCCTGCTCATCATCCCAGTATGAGATTGCTCAAAATAGGGTAAGTCTACCTTGTGGCTTTTTTGAGAGAAAAGTTGGGTGAGGTAATATCTTTTATTGGACCAACTTCTGTTGGCAAGAGAGAAGCTTTCAAGCTACTCAGAGCTCTTCTTCCAGTCTGGGAAAGGTGCTAAATGTTTTTTATGCTGCTTTGGGGGCTGGCCTGAGGTTCCTCAACGTGCTCTGCATTGTGTGCCAGCTTGTATTCACCTCAGACCAGACCTGCTCAGGCAAACAACCAGGAACAAAGTTTTATTCTGTAAGGATATATAGAACAGGATTACAGTCCAGTGGTATCCTCCTCTCTACTTGCCTCTACCCATCCAGCTTCAATGTTAAAATTTCCAGCTGGGAGGGTAGAGGATACTTCCTGGCAGGAGCCAGGAAGTTCTCCTGCATGCACCTAGTGTAGGTCTGGGGTAAAACAGTGGGCCTAGCCCTACCCATAACTAAAGGCCCTCTCCCTTAGCCAGGGGGAAGGGGCCAGTGAATGTGGGCTACAAGATATTATGGGGACACAAATGAGAGGAAAAAAAAAAAGCAGGGACCGAAGTGTAGGTTGTAGAGTAAACATCAGGTGACTGGAAGGGGATTTCAAACAGAGAGCCCCCAGCAATGCACACTGCTGCTCAAAGGCATCTAAGAAGTTAATGGACACTACCCAGAGGAACTCTGCCTGGAGACATGATCTGAGACGAGAACAAAAATAGGCCACATTGTTGCAGAGCACCTTCCTCCCCACACACGCATCCTGTTCAGCTTCCTCCTCCTGGTATGATGGATAGCCATCTTGATCAGCACCAGGAGGAGGTTGACAAGGAGGTCTTGTTACTTTGGGGCCACAGATGAGGTGTGCGTGAATCAGGAGGTGCAGAGAAAAGTGAAGACAGACTTTTACTGAGAGGTTCTGGAGGAGTTAGAAGAGGGGCTGCAACCTGGCACACCCTATTTAGATGTGCACTGGGGTCTCCCTCTTGCCTCAGAAGGGATAGGTGTCAGGGGAGTTTGTGAATTGTGCCAAGTACATGCCCATGCTCAGGGCTCCATGAAGGAGCAGCCAGCTTATATCCCCAGTGGGCCATGGCACCATTTTGGAGTACAGACTGACCCATTGGGGTTCATTGCCCTCCTTGGGTGTCAGCATGTCCCGTCACTTAGTGTCAGGGTGGGACATGAGTGAGAGGAATTTAGTGGTGTGAAGCACAAGTGCATACAGGTGTTTTCTGGGTACAGTTTGGCGGCGGACCAGCTGGATATTGTGCAGCTGCCTTAGCTTGCATGTCAGTGGCAGCTAGGGAGGATCACGGGTGAAATGTGGCCAGGGAGCACCTTCCTGCAGGACCTGCTCAAGGAAAGCTTCTCCCAACATGCAACAGTTTGTAGTGCACAGCTTGTAGTTCCCACTGCTGCGGCTGAAGCACTCTGGACCTTGGATTACAGTACGAACATTTGGGAAGAGTTTCTCTGAGAATTTTCTCATGGAACCTACTGTCTAGATACTTTCTTTGTCACAACATACTGCAAAAGAATAATTGTGTGATATTTGGAAATGCTGACTAACACTAGTTCCCACTGATCTCCATGGAATTAGAACACTCAACACATGTCAGGATTTGTAGGGTCTAATTCTCATGGAAAACAGAATGTACCACAGCACTGGATGTGGGAGGGGAAAATGATTTACCAATGGAAAGCTTGACAAAAGTATTAAAATAGCCTAGATTTGATAAACAAATTAACAAACTAAATATGTTGAGATGCTTCTTCAGTATTTTAGTACCCATGGCAGGTCTTTCTTGTATTTAAAAGTATTTTCAAATTTGTGATTTAGTATAACATACAACTAGGCAAATGTATTGTTCTTTCATGTTTAAATCACTGAAAGCCAGACTATGTCAACAAGTCTTCTCTTTTATGTTTTCATGCTTTCTTGTGTGGGAGAAGAGAGCTAGAAAGGGAAGATAAGAGGCAAAATAATTCAGCCCCTCAATTAAAGAGAGACATTCCTAAGTGAACTGCGTAGGATACTGAACCAATTAAACCAAAGGACTGCTTTTGAACTTGGCTTTTAGCGTATTTGTGCCTTTTCAGTAACTTCCTCTCATAGGCTGGCTGCCTATGCCCCTTTGAGGCAAGCTGGGATCAGTATTGACCATGACTTAGGAGCTATCCATCAACCTCACTAACCTAACTACATGAGGACTAATTAGTGACCCCAGCTAGCTGTAATGGGGCTTAATTAGACAGACTGGCCCCCATTGTGGTGGTGAAGCAGGGAAAGCACTACATATGTAATAATAGGATTTTATGTTTAAATAGAACTGGGAACTCAGAGGGAGGAAACTTAGTGAAAAATAGCACACGATTTCTAAAAATAGAAGTAAAGGGAAAATAAAATAAAGGCTGCCAAAAGGTACTGAGATGGCTTCTTCATCCCTCCTTAGGTCACATGGGTTAGCTTAAATCAGAGATACTAACATAGGAGAAGAACTAAACAGAAAGGGAAGTTCTCCTCTGAAGAGATTAAGAAAGTCAGGCTGAATCACCCACAGAGATCAGCATAGGGACCTGTGTGGGGAGCCCTGAGTTAGGACCTACAAAAAGCAGGGAGGGCCTTAGAGGTAAACTGTTGGAGTTCCTGGTGAAAGGGGTGAATTCCATGGGAGAAGAAGTGGTTCAAAAGAATCTCTGTAGGGCCAAGAAACAGAGGATTTGACTTGAGGCAGAGAAAGGCAGAACTATAATAAGTTGGGCCTTTAGTTATCCTTGTAGGGGAAGGGGAACTATTATGTGACTTGGCTGGAGGGCTGAGTCACAGAAGACCTAGCGAGGAAGTTGAGAGAAGATGCTGACTGGGGCAGCTGACCATGGGGCCATCTAAGTGATCACAGTGGTAGGGGTGTGCAAGAGGCAAAGTCCGCTGTAATTCTGGATTCAGGCACGAGGAGGGCTCCCATGAAGTAAGGACACACTTTCATTCCCTTTAAGTTGGTCTACCAGATGTCCATTTCATCTTTTTTTTTGGTTCATTATTTTACTAAATATTCTAGCACTTTTAGATCTCAAGCAGGTGAAGGCTCCATTGTGTTAATATTCGGGGGTGGGAATCCTTATCTGTACTTCAAACAAGGTATAAAAATATGGGTATTCAATAAAAATCCCTCACAAAGGACTAAATTCTGATTGGCTTTGAGCCAGTGATTAAAGCAATCAAATTGTACAAATTATCTGGGAATCAGATCCACCAGAGATATTGCAACCAGGAAAAGTAGTAGATTTGCAGTTCTGCTTGTCTGTAGCTCTGACTCATAAGGATAACCATGAAAACTGGGACATGTTGCACATCAGGTACCTGCTGTACATGGGGATTTCAACTTGTCTTCTATACCCCATCCTAAATTTACCATGACATCTTTGCTAATTCTAAGCTGAAATATATCTTATGCACAATAGCCCACAGAAAGGCCACAGAATAGAAAGACTGCAATTGATATTGATAGGCATTGGATCAGTGAAGCAATTCATGATTATGCAGTATTGTACGTCCATCTAGCCTTCAATGGCTGGCCTGGCCTGCAATTGATAGTGAGGGGATGAGTGAGGAAATGTTGTTCTATTAATCCCATAAAGCTTGTCCTGGCTTTTCAAAAAGCCTCTTAGGGTATATTTACACTATAATTAAAAACCCTCAGCTGACTCAGGCTGGTGCAACTCAATTAAATAGCCCTTTAACTCGTGCTGTAGACTTTGGGGTCAGGCTGGAGCCCAGACTCTAGGACCCTGAAAGATAGGAGGGTTCCAGAGCTCAGACTGCAGCCCAAGCCCAAATGTCTACACCACAATTAAACAGCCCCTTAGCCTGAGCCCTTGGAGCCAGAGTCATACCCTTAGTGTCCTCATCTCCTGAGGCCTGTAGAGGCACAAAACAGGAAGAACAATTCTGACAGATTTGGATTAAGTAACAGGTGCTAAATGCAACTTGGAGAACAGAAAGGTAGCCAAAAAACCCAACAGTTTAGGGAATCTGTGCCAAAAACTGGAACAAGCTTTTTCTATGTGGATTAAAAAAATAATTTAGGGTTCACGACAAAAAAAACCATTAAAACTATTAACGCAGTACACAGTGATAACAAAAATGGCAATAGAATACTTGGTTGTATTAGTGAAAGGAATAAACTATAAAACACAGAAGGTGATTGTTACATTCTGGGATTAGTCCAGACAAATGAGGGGTTGTGTCACCACCTGCCTGGTAGCATTGGGTGCCTCACAATGCTTTGTTGTTGTAGCTCCTAATGTGGGCTGCTCACAAACATACTAACATATGCAGGTCACACCCTGAGCATCTGTGTGTATAACTGTAGCCCTGATCCAGCTGTTCTGACAGCAGCAGCCTGTCAGTAACAATCATTCACACTCTGGCTTTCACCAGTCTTGGTTACTACTTGTAGGGTGACCTCAACATACTCCCAGTCCCAGATATTTCCAAAAACATGTGTTCTGCACTGTCCAGCCCTCTCCTGGACAGTTCAGATATTAAAGGTTTGTTGCTCTTGTAAAAAGTTAATATTCAACAGTTTTCTACTTTCATTGGAGTTACCAAACAATTCTGTTTAAACACAGCACTGGATTAGTTTTGATTTAAAAAAACAAACAAACAAGATTATTAACAGAAGATAGAATTGTAAGTGAATTCAAGTATAAGAGAGAAAGTTAGAAATGGTTACTAGCAAATAAGAGAAAACATGCATCTAAATGTCTAAAACTTAAATCTAGCAAGTTTTGGTTCACTGCTTTGTTTAAAATGGCCTTTCTTACCCACAGTCTTCCAGCAATATGGTGACTGACCCTTTCCTTGGTAAGGATCACCCCCAGAGACCCAACAGTGCTGGTGCCTTTATCTCCTTAGGTGAAAAAGAGAGAACTTGGGGTTCTCTACCCCTCTGTTTATAGTCCAGGGAACCCGTGCAGTAGATTCTTCTGAGTTTATTCAGGCAGTAAAGAAAACCACATAGGGTCTGGTGGTAAAGGAGGCTCCAAGCTCTTTCTCCTCACCTGTGCTTGCTGAAATGCAAATTTGCTTTGTCTTCTGCCATTTCCTCCCCCTACTGTCTAGAGGACCCTGTTTACTACTTGTATGTAAATTGAGGGAAAACACACATTCCTTTTTTTAGTATAGACCTGTTTGAGAGCTTTGCCTTGGTAAGGCTGTATGGTTTTGAATATGTGCTAATTCCATCGTACACAGGGATTGCATAACTTTACATATAATGTTGCTACATGCATTGCTCCATGATATTATTGACCAGTGAGGAGTTAGTTTTCAAATGATACCACACAAGGCATATTTTGTACAAGGATTATTACAATGGTGTGGAACGTGTGAATACCGGGGTGCTGTCAGTCACAGTGGTAGTGAACCGGTCACTGTACAAGAGCAAGGAGGGTTAATATTTTGGATAGGAGCATAGAGCAAGAAAGAGTTTAAAAATCTGTTTTATAAGGAACAGCTGAGATCTCCCTTGATGGTGGGCAGGGGAAGCACTCTTTGAAGTGACATAGTAGAGGCTTTTAAAGTTGTTAAACTGGTTTGAAGATAATGAAAGGGACGCTTTTTACACTAGCATGCATTAAGGTAAAAAAAATTAGCGACCATAATTTAGAAAGCCTCAATCCTGAAGTCCTGATTAAGTTATTTAGTGCTAACTCACTGATTTTGGAATTTTGCCAGAACAAGGGTACTCTGTCAGCTACCTTTAAGCAAAAGTCCACTTTGAAATGAATGACATCTGCCAAAAAACATCTGTGTAAAGATTTCAGAATTTGACCCAATACTAAGAAATTAAGAATGAATACTCTAGAACTCTAGAAAATGTTCTTTATTCTAAAAGTGATAAACAAATGGATTAAGTTAACATGTGAATGCAATTGAAGCACAGTTTGTATATAAATTCAAAGAACAATTAAACTTATTTTTGAAAAAGGGCATTATAGCATATGATGAAAAAGCAGATTAGTTTGGACAAATATATACTTTTATAATAACCTGTCTGAGTTGCTCTGTGTTTGAGATTATGCGTACTGTTGAAAGCTGTGGCAGGACTGGGAGGGCTAGAACTAGGAAGAAACTCAGCAGTGAAACAGAGATAGGGAAGGGATAATTTTAAGAATAATACTGTTTTCCTTATTCTAATATAGGTCCTTGTTCAGCCTTAGAATAAAGTCTTCCTGTGATATTTTACCAGTATTACATAATAGATGTCATTATCCTGTTTTTAAATTTTCTTATGTGCTTATCTTGACTATGTAAAACTGAACAAATGAAGCAGAATCATGTAAGTAAAATTATGCAGAATGCAACAAAATATAATTTATGTAAAGAAACACTCTTTTGTATTACTGATCAGTAAGACATCTAATTTTGCTATATCTATGTAGTTGTCTTTTCTAGCATATTGCCAGTGAGCCTAACGTAAAATGTACTGTATGAAAAGTCAGGCTTAGGGACTGAATATAATTTGAAAGTAAGAAACCTAAAAGTGTGAGAACTTCTTTTACTCTGAAAATGCCACAAACATAAGTTGGTGTTAAAATCAAAAAATTGAAGCTGAAAATATTATTCTAACCTTGTGTCTTTTCCCCTTTTATGTCGCAAACTTGTGTGTTGCTCATTGATGGTCAATGCTGTTGAATGCTGTGGTAATTTTTGACTTCAAATACTTACTTCAGACCAAAACATTATTATAATTTCCACACATATACATACACAGATATATTTATATTGACTGTTCAACTGCTAAAGACTGTAGTTGCAGATTAACAGATTTTTTATGAAATCAGAGGGAGTTTTGTTAGCTAAAACCCTGCAGCTACATGCTATACTATTTTCAAAGGGCATTATAAATGCCATTGAACATTTTCACAAATCCTACCTGTTTTACTTAGAAATATTTGATGAATACAAAGCCACAAGCCTATCATCTTATTGGATCTGTTTGAAATCAGGGCTAAGCAGCAAATTATAGGTCAATGTTTAATAAGTGAGTTTAAATAATACAAACCAAAAAAGTACCAGGCACCAAAGACATGAAATGCCAAAGGACTCATTTAAGATGCTTGTGCAAATTACCTTATGATCTTCTGTGATCATTTAGATTTAGAAAGATTACTTAAAATGGGATTTTCCTCTCTGTTGCTGGAATTCCAGTATATCTGCCCATTGTCCCTTTGGGAAGGGAAAAGTTTATTCAAAACCTTTAAAATAAACTTTGCATACCTCTATGCCTGATACAGAATGAAAATATTAAATTTTCTAAAAGGAAAATAAAAACATGTTTCTCACCCTGTTGTAGTGCTATGATACATATATAATTACGATAGGCTCCTGAAAGTACTGATGCTAAACTTTGAGTGAGTAAGTAGAGTAGTAGGGCAAATAGGTTCCTAACTTTATATTGCTTTCCCCTTGAAGAGGCCTGGTCTTGTGGTTAATGTACAAGAGGGTCTACGTTTTATTCCTGAGTTTCCCATAGATTTCCTGTGTGAAGGTAAGTTCCTGTGCCTCGGTTTCCCCATCTACAAAAGGCAAGTAGTAATCTTTCCCTACCTCACAACCAGGGTCAAATTCAGCCATTATGAGGTTATACGGAATATTTGCACCTCTCAAAGCTGCTGGGTTTTTTTCCCCTCAAAAAACCTCAGTTTTCATTTATAAGGCTCTAGCTGTCATGGTTGTAAAGAAAATATCCCAAATATGAACTGATGCAGAGATGTCCACATGAGTCTGCAGGAAGCCAGGAACAATAGTGCAGAGGGTTATGAGCTATCCCATTCACCCTGGGAACGGGTTGACTCAGATGTCCAGTGAGGGATAATTTAAAGGTCAATATTGATAGATCATTCCTTATGTAAGAAAGGAGAGGGAGGTTCACAGATGTGCCCAACTTACTGGGAGTAACATTTCACTTCAAGGGGGTGAGGTTTGGAAGACATTTCTTCACCCCCATCCCTCCCAATCTAGAGGATGCCATGCTCAAGATGGCTAGGGGTATGTCTACCCTACAATTGGGTAAGCACACACAGACATACCCAAGCTAGCTTTGATCAAGCTAGCTCACGGAAAATAGTGTAACTATGGTGGAACAGGCTAGTCACCCGACTATTGTATTTGGGTGGCTAGCCTGTGCTACTGCTCAAGCCATTGTGGCTACAATGCTATTTTTAGAGAGCTAGCTCAATCAAAATTGGCTTCGGTGTCCCTACCCATGCAACAATCATGCTTCCTGACTGCTGCATAGACATACACTAGTGCAGTGGTTCCCAAACTTGTTCCATCTCTGGTGCAGGGAAGGGCCCGGCCGGGCCGGGCCGGTTTGTTTACCTGCCGTGTCCACAGGTTCAGCCGATCGCGGTTCCCACCGGCCGCGGTTCGCTGCTCCAGGCCAATGGGGGCTGCTGGAAGTGGCAGCCAGTACGTCCCTCGGCCCGTGCCACTTCCAGCAGCTCCCATTGGCCTAGAGCAGTGAACTGCAGCCAGTGGGAGCCACGATCGGCCAAATCTGTGGATGCGGTAGGTAAACAAACCAGCCCGGCCTGGCAGGAGCTTTCCCTGCACAAGCGGCGGAACAAGTTTGGGAACCACTGCACTAGCAGATCTCATGTGGGGGCTCCAAATTCAAGGAGCTCAGTTAGCACACACATTTTAACTTCTGATCTACTGAGAGTGGCGTCTCATTGTGATTATTTACATGAGTGGAGCGTGGAAGTATTCCATCACCACTTTTACCCAATTTGACCCCTACTCACAATGCTTCTGTGAGAATTGATTTGTAAAGCACTTAGGCCCTGATCCAGCAAAGCAGTTACACACATGCCTCGCTTTAAGCATCTGCAAATTCAATGGGGCTACACAGATACTTAAAGTTAATCACCCATCTAAGCACTGTGATTAACTGGGGCTGTACTGATTCTCAAATGGAAGGTGCTCTAAAAATGCAATGTATTATATTTATTATTATATATGAAGTATTATTTCTTTTATTTGTATGACTTTTTGCTTCTATTTTAAACAAGTATTACCTTTTTATATTCCTTACACTACTCTTCCTCAGAATAGCTACTAGGAATATTATCAACATTTATCTCAAGTTTTCATCAGATACATCTTGTGAGAATATCTGTATGTTACAAGATTTATCACTAACACCACACATTATATATATCTATATATATATATATCTTTGAGCATTAGGAAAATAATTATAATTCTCTGATTAATCTGATGCATGTTTGATGGACATTCCAAACTAATGTAATGTCTCTTTTCAATAGAGAAGGCAAGGAATCATTCACCTGACAGGAATTCTCAGATAACACGCTTGGCTTTTTGTTAACCATAGAGAAGCAAGGATGTAAATTTGTCCCAGGTATTGGTACACATACCTTTAATTGCATTGAGCCTCATAAGGTATTGCTCTGATAGATCTCAGAAGAATTTCATCTGCTTAATGGTGGTAATTTAAGATAAAACCTGCCTTTACTTATGTCCTTTTAACTACACTGAACCCTCATTGAATCCTCCTGTTCTATCTTCATTTCTTCACTGAAGTCAAAGTGGCAAGTAGTATAAATGAGGGCAAAATATGGTCTTTACTTCTGTAAACTGCTGGAAGAACTGGAGATTCAGGCATGGTCTCCAGTCAGTACCTCATGTTAGATTTGTGTAGAGACAAAGTGACACTTGTGGAGAGAGTTTGAAAATATCCTCAAACTTGCCAAACTCCTTATTTAATCCTATAAACAATAAAATAAATCAGATTTAAACTTGTTCATGGTTTTGGCTGAAGTCTTCATCTTTTGTTTATCTTAAAACCTAAATAGGATGGTGTGATGGTGCACTCCTTAAGGCTTTATGGAAATATGCTTATGAATATATATATATGACATAACTGGAATATGTTTCATGCTACATATGCCATGTAACATATCTATGTAAAGGTTATGATCTACTGAATATATTCATCCTATTAGTATGTATGTGTCGTTGTATCTGAAGTTATGAATATTGGCTGTATACTTGTTTGATTTTAAATAACCTTAGTAAGGCATTTGGTCAGTTTCTTTAGAAAGGAATTTACAAGTTAAGTGCCCCATCAAGAAGCACTTAACGCACAATGGATCTTGGAAGGCTCCAATCCACATAAGAAGTCTTCCTGGAGACATTCAAGATAGCATGTGGGTGATGGCTGCAGCCTGTAAAAACTGACAGGTTTCAGAGTAGCAGCCCTGTTAGTCTGTATTCGCAAAAAGAAAAGGAGTACTTGTGGCACCTTAGAGACTAACAAATTTATTTGAGCATAAGCTTTTGTGAGCTACAGCTCACTTCATCGGATGTAAATGCATCCAATGAAGTGAGCTGTAGCTCACGAAAGCTTACGCTCAAATAAATTTGTTAGTCTCTAACGTGCCACAAGTACTCCTTTTCTTTTTGTAAATACTGAGTCGTGCATGGAGATGTGACTTGCCCATGTGACTCCAAAACTCCATTTTATAGCTGGATTCTACACGGGGGAGGGGTGTCCATCCACACAAAAAAGTCTATTTAAACCTCTGGGAGACCCCTCCATTTTGTCTTCAGCTGGCTCAAGAGATAGCCTCTCCATCCCCAAGGATACCTGAAAGAAACTGGAACAAAGGACAGTAACTATGGGGGGGGGCGGGTGAGTGATTGCTGGACCCAGACTAGAAGGAGATTAGTCTGCAAAAGGAAGCTTACTGGAATTCCTCTGAGGGTGAGATTTTTATCTGCATTCAGTTTTCTTACTGTATTAGACATAGACTTGCGTGTTCTATTTTATTTCGCTTGGTAATTCCTTTGTTCTGTCTGTTACTACTTGGAACCACTTAAATCCTACTTTCTGTATTTAATAAAATCACTTTTAACTTATTAATTAACCCAGAGTATGTATGTGGCGGGGGGAGGGGGAGAACAGCTGTGCATATCCCTCTATCAGTGTTATAGATGGCGAACAATTTATGAGTTTACCCTGTATATGCTTTATACAGGGTAAAACTGGTTTATTTGGGGTTTGGACCCCATTGGAGTTGGGCATCTGAGTGTTAAAGACAGGAACACTTCTTAAGCTGCTTTCAGTTTAAGCCTACAGCTGTTAGGGGACGTGGTTCAGACCCTTAGCAGCAGGCTAGCGGGTCTGGCTCAAACCAGGCAGGGCACTGAGGTCCCAAGCTGGGCGGGCAGGGAAAGCAAGGGCAGAAGTAGTCTTGGCACATCCATTGGCAGCCCCATGGAGGTTTCTGTGATCCAACCCTTCACAGAGGGGTGTTTTATACAATGAAGCATTACATTCTTTATTACTAATTGAAATAAATAACAAAGAAACTGAGACTTAAAAGGCATAATAGGATACCAGGAGTGTCAAGTTAAAGCCAATTGAAAATAAAATCTGGTGGATTTAGGTCTGTCTAATTATACATTTCCAAATATTTTCTTCATTAATCTCTTTCAACAATTCAAAGTATTTATAGTTTTTAAAAGCAATGTTTGGTCTGTTTTACCTCTTCTTGATGATGACCAATGGTCGGAATCTTTCATGCAATACATTGCTACCTTTTAAAATAATGAATGAGCTGCTTGATGATACCAAATTTGTACATCTGTGATGGCAGCAGGCAGCTGTGGGAAGAAGACAATAAACAAGTGATAATGTCTAAATGGGGAAGGCTGATCAAGAGCAGTGGGGAAAAAACGGGGGGGGAGGGGCAGTGAAGATTCATTGAGTCATATGACTGACCTCTTTTTATGTTGCTAACATGGTTCTTTATCCTCCTTCTTGATCTGTCTCTGGTGTTTGACATTCTTGCCTTTTATGCTTTTTCTTCTCTTGACCCCTCTTGCTCTGCATTTTCATGTTTCTCCTCCTGCCTTGCTGATACCTCCTCCAATATCTGTTTTACATGGGCCTCATCTTCCTCTCTTCATATATGTGTAAGGGCTTGTCTACATGAGAAAGTTATACCAGTATAAGCTAAGGTGTGAATTTAAACCAATATCATTTATATGGGTATAATTCCCCTTTTTGGTTTGTTAGGATGCTGTGGAAGGGGTATAAACTAAGCCAAAAATAGCCACTCCTATTCTGGAATAAAAGTGTCCACCTGGGGAATTATACAGGTATCACTATATCAGTTTACCAATATAATTATACCGGCATAATTGGTAAAATATTCCCAGGTAGATAAGCCTTTCATTTCCCTGAGAATTCTCTTCTTGATTTCCCCACCACCACCCTTCCCCCTCTCTCTTTCTCTCGTCAAGGAGATTAAGAAAGAGGGAGGAGAAGAAGGAATGTTTGTACAGTTTTTGTTGTAAAGAAGTTGGCAACATCCTGGATAAAGAGGAATGCTATGGAGGAGAAGGGGGCTAGTAAGATGGCTGATCAAGGTGTTTAAAGTAGAAAAAGGTCAAGGGTATCGGACTGGAGGAAAGTTTTAGTTCTAGAATCAACCTATCTGCCCCTGATATCCATTTCTTCATCTAGTCGTGCATCACTAATGGTTTTCTGATATTTCTTCTCCATTGTCTAGCTGCCATCTCAAATTTAATTCCTCCCAAATTTAATTTCTACTAATCCCACTTAATATGTCTTTTCTTTTTCCCACTTCTCTGTCTCTTTTTGGCAATTCTACTACCTTCCTGTCCTTCTGACCCATACGCTCCCAGACATGTACGGTGAACTTCTGGGCTTAGTGAAGTGAATGGCAAAACTGCTGTTGACTTCAATAAAGCCAGGATTTCACCTATAATTTTGGCTCTTCTCTCCATTTATCCTCATCGTGTGTTATCACATGTTCTGTTTTAAATATCTCAAAAATTTACCCCTTTTTTATTGTCTTCACTGCTAAAATCCTCGTCCACTCCCAGCTCATCTCCTGACTCTCTCATGTCTTGTCTCCCTGCATCTCAATTATCCCCATTCCAATATGTCTAAATAACTTTCTTTTCCCATCTCTCACCCTTCTGGAAATCTTTTTGTCCCTTCTTTCTCATTCTTAGTAGCCCAAAGACTCTCTTGCTCCTCACTAGTTGTCCTATGATTATGTTTGTCTTTATTTAAATTAGACTAGACTACAAATTGTTCTATGTTTTCTAAATCTCTGAGTATATGGTGCTGTCAAAATGGTTCATAATAATAACTGAGATGGTCGGAGAAATAATAAAGAAGACTATATAATTTATTCCGAACATCCATGTTAAATCTTACTATAACATCTGGAGATATATAAACCATTATCATTTTAAGTGACAGATTATAATAGCTGGAGTAAAATGAAGAAATTTAGGAGACCATTTTTTGATGAACACGCAAGCTTCTAGATCGTTTTTAAACTCACTGCTATCTTCTTCTAGGCTGTTTAGTAAATAACACTTGTAAAATTCTTCAGAACACAGTGGGGATATAAATAAAGCAGACCTAGCAAAGTGAAATTCTAACCAGCTTTTATTTCATTCAGTGGTTCTCTTGCTTCAGCATCAGACTTCACAGACCTTTAATTATGACTATAGAGATGGAATAAAAAACCTCCAAAAAACACAGAACTCAGCTAAAATGAAAATCACTTAATACGAAGTGACAGATGCAAGACTGACAGACTGCCCCTTTTCATCCAGCAAGTAATATTTGTTAAAGTTGAAATAGAGAGCTGCAACTGGTTGAATAAAATGTTAATGATTCCTTGCTGGTTAAGTGCTGGAATTAAGAGGAGTTTCATTAGGTGAAGTTATAGACAAACAACACTTGGAACCATTCCTTCTCATCACAAATTAAATACAATTGTTGTAAAGTCACTACTCAAGCATTATTTAAAAGGTTTAAGTAGACTTCCCAGGAAGGCTCATTTCCATAAAATAAAATCCAGCAATGGATAACTCCACCCTATTTGTAATGCCTGGTGGGACACTTAAAGCTTCTGTTGTTTATGAAGTAGTCCAGTGTAAGTAATTTGCCTGCGTAAGAGATCTATAGCTTGTAGGTCAAAGGTCTTGATAGCCTGTGACCCAGAAACAAGAAATGTTCAGTCTTTTTGTGTACATAAAGTTTGGCCACTTCAAATCCTTTTGAATAATCATTTGAGAGCCTGTGCCATGCCCTGGCAGCTTTGTGTGAATCTTCTCCAACTCAATAATTGTTTTAAAAATTCCTTTTAAAAATAGCCCCTATTAGAGATAGTTAGGCTGTCCAAAGTTCCTTCTGTGGATCATAAATATCACATTCACCTCAGCAATCAAGCTCTAAGAGGTGAAAAATATACTTACTTAATGATGCAATGGGTTAGGTTATCATGTAAACAGAAGTCAAATCCATGCTGACTTCACAGGCAGTATTTATCTTGAAAACTTTAATGTCCTAAAAAGCATGATGGTTAGTCTGTGAATCTCATTGTATTTCTTGATTTCAGAAGATCTCTTCCTACCTTATGCAGTAGAAATATTTATATATATTACTAGAGAACATAAAACTGGTTTGGTAAATTCAGTTACCTCTTGCAGGAAAGGACTTTGCCAACTCTGCCGTTTATCACCTCACTGCAGCTGCTTGGACAGGCAGCAAAGGATATCAGTACAAAAACATGCCAGTATTTTGAGCACATGCCTCAACATTGTGTCATGTATGGTGCTGAGCAACATCTGAGCACCATTTTAATTCCAACTGACTATAATTAAAGCTTGCTTACCATCTTGCAGGACAAGGCCCTTTGTTGTTTAGGTGGAGTCTTTGCCTTGCTTCAGATGTCATTCTACATATCTCTATGGGTCAGATCCTGCGACTATTTTAAGCATCATTATGGTGCTCAATAGCTCTTCAGTTTCATGTATACTGGCTCCACCTAGGGCCAAGCAATTCTGAGGATGGTGATGTGAATGTGTGTAAGGATCCCATGTCTTCAGCTGGTTCTATACAGTTGCTAAAGATAGGGACTATCATAAGTGGCTAGTATAGAGGAGCAGAGCATGGCCCTAATGGGAACAACTCATAAATTATTTTGCTGAGATGGCTAATTTTAAGTTGCCGAGGGATCATCTTCTCCCCCAGGTGCCTCACCAGCCTCCTGGAATGGGGGAAATGTTTGGCTGAACAGCAACTCCTTTAGTAGAGTTGTTATCTAGGATTGTTCCCTTTGGACTGCTCAGCCCATTCAGTCTGCCTATCTGTCACTCAGGTGACAGTGATCCAGTTTTCTCTTTGGGTTCTTAAAGGAAACTCTGTCTGCCCTATATGCATGCTGAAGATGCAGGTGTGACAGGTTATACCCCCTGTCTGGGATGCTACCTGATGTACTGGGATTTCACTGAACCTACCTGCTCCACTAGCCTGGGCTCCGTCTCCTGGTTTTGCTGAATTAGGCTCTCCGGCCTCTGGCAGCACACATGCATAGGTAGGGACGCACCAGCTGTAGAATCACACAGAGTCTGCAAGCAGCTCTCTATGAGAAGACTCAGCTAGGAAATTACCCTGCACTCAAGTGGAGCACCCCTCTCGAAAGTACACTCAAAATAATATTGTCTTGTACTGTAGAGAAATCTATACAACATAAGCTCATAAATTTGTCCCCTCCCTCAATGTGGAGGAAGATATGCACAACTTCTTGCCCACCCAGTTAGAAATTGCACAAACTGGGTTTAATAATAAACAAAAACAAGTTTATTAACTATAAAAGGCAGTTTTAAGTGATTATAAGGGATAGCAAACAGAACAAAGCAGATTACCAAGCAAATAAAACAAAACACGCATACTAAGCTTAAGATCTTAAAGAGTCTGGTTTCAAGAAATAACTTCTCAGCCTAAATGTTGTTTTAGGCAAGTTGCAGAGTTTCTGTAGCTTAGAGTTCCCATTATTTCTCTTTACAGATTAGACTCCTGTCATAGTCTGGACTCAGCCCTTGCCTTTCCCTCAGTTCAGTTCCTTTGTCTCCTCAGGTACTTTCAGCAGTCTTTCTTCTTGGAAAGACAGGAAGAAAATGGAGAAGATTCCTGTTTGCCTTACTCCCCAGCCTTCAATAAGATTTATGTAAGGCGGGAATCTTTTGTTTCTCAGTCTTGACCTCCCCTCCTTTTAGTGGAAAATTACTAGAAGTCCAAGATGGTGTTTAGTGCCAGGTGATAGGACCCCCTTATCGAGTAGTGTCACAGCTACATCCCAAGATGCCTCTCAGGAAGGAGAGAGATTAGTATCTTCAAAGTCTTATTGTTTCTTGCTAATGGCCCATTAAGGCTAATGGCCTGTTGTCTGGTGGGTGTCTCCCAAATACACACACAGTTGTAATTGTTACATAATCAATATTCCTAATTTTAGATACAGAAATGATACATGCATTCAAATTGGATAATCACATTCAGTAAATTATAACCTTTCCAATGATACCTTACAAGACCCATTTTATATAAAATATACCTCTATTATGCCATATCCATATCATAAGCATATTTCCATAAAGAATATGGGATGTAACGTCACAGCAGGTAGGGCAAGAAATTGGCCGTATGACATCACAGCACTCACAAAAGTCATTCTAAGTTGTCTTTGATGGAGATAGTGTAGGTAACATCACATCCGTGTTACTCTGTGGAAACTACATACAAATCAGGTGCTTTACAATTATTTAGATTATTTCTTTTAAAGTTTACTAAAGATGTCTTGTGGGATAGCTCTGTCTGTAATGTAGGATCTTTCTCTTCTCCACATTAATGTATTTTTGGTTATATCTTTTTTGCAATATATGGTATGTTGTAGTGAGGAACTTCAGTGAACTTCTCCAGATGTAAAAGGGAACAGCAATGAAATATCTTGTTTTATACAAGCAAAAAATAATATGAAAAGTGAGCTGTCTGAAAGACTTGGGCAAATATAATTCTGAGTTAACTTTTTAATTATGAAGGCATGGTACCTCCACAGTGTTGTACTTATTGATTGTCACAGCTTATCCTTAATTGTTCCAATGTATAGTGTTTATCTGCCTTGTACATGGACTCCTAGCTCTTTGTAGATTAGATCCAGCTATTAATAACATTCACCAACTTCCCTTAAAGGGATGGGCACTTGCAGACCACAACTCTGGTCTTAAGATGACATTTAGTTCTGAATAAAATAAAATTATATTAATCACATATGGTGGTAGCACTTTAAAAGTGTCTTTCATTTTGAAAGATGTTAGCAGTTTCAACATTATCCTCCATTTTAAGTATAGGAAATATTGCTCAGGCTCAAATTCAGAAAAGCAAATCAACATCTGCTTATGTTCCATTGATTTTCACAAGGACTTAGGCATCTGCCTAAACCAGTGGTTCTCAACCTATTGACCATTGTGGGCCACATATGCACCTTTCTGTGTGTTTTGTGGGCCGCATCCACACAATATATATTCCACTTCTGTGGCCCTGAGGCTGTCACATGGGCCACAACTGTGTGCTGATTGGGCCGCAAGTGGCACACGGGCCACTGGTTGAGAAATGCTATTCTAAATGTAAGTGTGTGCTTAAACGCATTACTGAATAGGGATGGACATCTGCATGGGGATCTCAAAGAAGTACAGCCTTCAAAAAGGGAATGCAGAGGGGGCAAAAGATCTATCTGGTTTTAAGATTCTACTTGATAAGTTTATGGAGGAGATGGTATGATGGGATAATGGGATTTTGGTAAGTAATTGATCTTTAAATATTCAGGGTAAATAGGACTAATCCCCTGAGATGGGATATTAGATGGATGGGATCTGAGTTACCCAGGAAAGAATTTTCTGTATTTGAAAATCTGAATTTTCTGGCTGATGAATCTTGCCCATATGCTCAGGGTTTAGCTGATTGCCATATTTGGGGTCGGGAAGGAATTTTCCTCCAGGGCAGATTGGAGAGCCCATTTCTGCTCCGCATCCCTGCAGCCCAGAGAACAACAGACAAAGGGAAAGTTTCTTCCCCATTTTTAAAAGTTCTATCTTTCCCATTGGCTCTTTTGGTCAGGTGCCCACTTGTTTTCTTTTACCTGTGGGCTTGTTAACCCTTTACAGGTAAAGCAAGCAGAGAACAGCTACCCAGAGCGATTTTACAGCTAATTGGCTGGCTGGTTGTCCATCAACGGGAGCTACCCCACCACTTTATTTATCACACACATACATATGATTATGGCTCCATTAAACTATATTTATACATAGGTATATTGTTTGGTACTATACAAATGTTGGGGCACTCTGCCATGGCTGATGTGAAATTGGAGAAAAAAACAAGTCTAAGTTCAGGGAAAATGAAAGTAATCACAGCAATGCGACAAGTTTTTATTTATGTCCAAGAAAAGCATTCAAATTACAATATTTTTATTAGAGGCTGGTAAAATAAATATTAATTAAAAAAGCAAAACGTAAGCCTCAACCTTTTCCCCAAATGGAAATAACACATTTGAATTACTTACTGATAGTTTATTCTATACTCTGCTAGCTCTACTCTTAAACTGTACTATCAGCTGTTTCTCAGGCCCACACTTCATTTGAGGACTGACACTGTGGCAGTCAAGGGTAGTTTACATCAAGATGCAGAAACATTCTACATATGACCCTCCAAAGCATTTAGAAACCATGCTGGGCCTATGTAGTAGGGCTGGAAGTGGATGAGTAAGCAGAGTGGACACTGTATCCCCTTCCCATTGTAAAGGCAACCTCTACCTCAGCTACAAATGGGCTGGTCCAGAGGGAGACACTGGAGACAAGCCAGAGTGAGCAGGAAGAGGTAATTATGGGACTTCTTGGTTTATAAATCCACTCACCCAAGACCCTGCATAAGGGGAGCAAAGTTTCTTGCTCATAGGGTGGGATCTTCCACACCGCTGCTTTTGTCCCTGTAAAAGGCCTGAGTAACTGGACTTTGTGGAGAGAGGGTAATTTATGTTATGCTGATGGATTCACAGCTTCTGCGCACATTATTTTTACAGTCCTTATGCTTATTCTCAGGTGTCTTGCTTGATTTGTCAAGCATATTTACTGCTTCTTATAAACTTGTATTGCAACTCTAATTTTATTTAAATCTTTTCTGCAGATACTACAGTAAATTGTGGAAATCATCATTGATATATTAATCTATAACATGAATAATTGAATCATTACTATATTATGATTATTTGCTTAACATATATTACAGAACTTACTGTAGAAGGCCAACTTTAAGGATATGGGAGCCATATATCATGGTGGCTCCCACAATTCAGTTTAACAGGATCAAAAATCATCTCATCATGCTGAATAGACATTTTTTAGCATTAATTATCTGGAGGTTTTCTACTTAGAAAATTGTCTGTTTCACCTAATAAATAAAGGCCCTACAAAATATTTTTTATAAGTATTGTGTTTGAGTTATAAAAGAACAAAAAAAGTTGAAATACTTATATTATACACACATATGTACTCTAGGTCTGCAAATAAACATGAGCTTAACTTTTAGCACTTGAGTAGTCCCATTGACTTCACTGAAACTAGTAATATGATTAAAAGGAAGTATATGCATAATTATAAGGGTTTGCCTAATTGGGGCCTTATTTTTTAATTCAGTAGCATTTCTAAGCTAAAAACAGGTGTTCCTGAGCTGAATCCTTTTCAGCTTTGGCAGTTTATTGTTAAAAGTGGAAAATACAGGAATTTGGGCCAAATCAAAGACAATGGATACTCTGGTTCCATATGGAGTGGATCTAGCCCACATGAAGGTGCCGACGCAAACTTAACTATTGTGCTGCTATAACGCTGAAAGCAAATATAGTCCTTATCCTCAAATATAGAATGTCCTGCTATCAATACATGGGTTGTAAAATATCTCTGAAGAAAGTCAACTATTTATTATATTACTGACATGTTTTATCATAACTCAATGTCTAGCCCCCAACTGTCTGCAACAATTTTCCAGGAGCTTCTCGCAACAGATATTAACAGTTGAAAAATAACAAGATTATGCTCTTGGAAGATCTATATTAAAAGCAAAATTTCTATTAAGTTTAATATGACATAGACTTGGAAGACAATCATCTCACCCTTTCCTATCTGACTTGTACATTTTAAAGAAAAAAATTATCTCTTATAAATTAACCAAAGTAATCAGAGAGCTGAAGCTTCCCATACAGTTTGTGTATTTATTGAATCATAATTTAATTGCAAGGGTTGGTCTTGTTGAAGCTAGAAACTAAAGCAGGCCAAATTGTAATCTTTTTTAGATAAAAACAAAATATGCTTGTGTAACTTACATATCTCTTTAGAAGTAGTAAGGCACAAATCAAATATATTATCACTTTAATATGTAGTATTGTTGGATCCTCAACAGGTCTAAATCAATGTAGCTCCATGGATGTCAGTGGGACTAAGCTGATTTATACAAGCTGAGAATCTTGTCTTATATTTATTGGAAGCCATATCCAGCTTTGCAGAGAGATGGATTTTATGCTCTATTGAATCTTTTCCATCTCTAAATACCATGATTTTATGGGTTCCCCTATATGATACTATACATGGGAATAAAATGCACCACCACAGATTGCCCCACCAGAAGAGTTTTCAAATGTTCAACCTCATATATTTCTAAGTCACCCCTTTATGATGTCATCTTACAGATGTTACATTAAATAATTAAATAAACTGCTTGCTGCTAGTAGTTAACCCATCTCTAGTCAGCACTGAGGTAAGTAAGCTATAGCTTATTTACAGTCATGGCTCTCTGATAGTCTCCTCTTATAAAATGAATGTTTGGTTAAAGAAAGAGTCAGCTTTATAGAAGATAACAAGGTCTCACATGTCATCAGATTAAGGCCTTTAACCCTTTTTTCTCCAAGCCTGAAAAGAAAAAAAAAATTACATGTCTGATCAGAGTCTACAGATATTACTCAGGTGAAATTCCCTTTTAACTCAATGTGAGTTTTGCCTGACTAAGGAATGCAGGACTGGATCCATAAACATTATGGTTTTGGCATTTTAATTTCCCCAATGGAATACTTGGAAGAAATTAAAACTGTAAGGGACAAAAAATTACACTTTTCTTAGTGACTTCCCTGAAAGAATCTATATATAAAAAGCTACATTAAAAGAACACACCAGGTTGCAAATCAAGTGCTCAAAAGTTGGGAAATGCAAGAATTAAGGTTGCCTGTGAAACCTTAATTTGGCCTTTTTGTGTGTATGCATTATGATACAGTCTTTCATCACATTATAACACATTACATCACATTACATTATTACAGGATAGATCTGCTCTGGGGAATGAATCATGGTTCTGTAGTAAAGATGGCTGTGATCTGTAGGATCCCTGCCTCATTTGTTGCAGAAGTTGGAAAGTGTGTAGTGAATGAGGCAAAGTATTGCAGGAAGACAGAAGATGTCTCATGGTTGTCAGCTGAATGACACCTGGAAAGTTGGATTTTTATCCCTGCCCTCTGTCACAGTTTCTTTGTGATGCCGGTAAAGTTCCTGAAACCAACATTGCCACAGGTGGCCACTTTGCTTGACTTTGCATCCTTAATGTTCCTTTAATGTTGCTCATCAAACTTGCGCTGTTTAGGGCATTGCATTTAGCTGCCTCTTTCTTGCCACTGGCTTACAGAAGGATAGAAAAGAGAAGAAATAAGTGAAGCTAGACAAGAAAAAAAATAAGGGGAGATAGAAAAGAACACACAAGGGCCAGGGGATGACAAAGTGTCACATCTCAGGTGGTGGCCTGGATTTAGCCAAAGTTGGTAGTGGTGGCAACATCATCAGCATTCTTCCTCTGGACTGATCTCATCAGAACATCTCTCAGGATCAGGATGACAAAGGTCTGGGGTCTCAGGAAACGGTGGGTGTGTCAGCATGATGGTGAAACTAGCTCTGGTAGCCCATTTTTCCCTCAAAGTCTCTTCTCTTAAGGACTCCAAAAGGGAGTGATGGGTGGAATAGCCCGTCCATATTCTGTCCACTAATTTGGCCTATTTTCTGATACACCAATTTTTGTTTCCGGTTCCACATGTTTCTTGTTTAACAGGCATGATTTTAACACAGTCCTTAAGTTATATCTGTAACCTTTTTTGTTTGTACTGATTCAGTCTAACTCACTTTGGAAAAGGTACAAATCAACATTTGTTGTTTTAGGTTATTGTGACATTTTATGGACTCACTCACTTTCTGCTGTTGAGCTCACAGCCAGCGTATATTTGTAGGCCCCAATTATTACAACAGGTCCCCCAGGTAGAGAAGTCTCAGGACAGCAGGAGGCAGAGAAGTGTTGCTGCTGGGTAAAGACAGTAATAGGAAATGGATGGCAGTTCTCCTATTTTAGAGGTGAAGAAAGAATAAGTGATGTCTGGGTTTGAGCAGGCAGGGAGAGAATTTGTATTTTTCTGTGCATTAAAGGTTGACGTTTCAATCTGAAATTATCATAAATACATTCACAGAGAAATAGAGAGATATTAAGAAGTCCAAAGACAGACTCTGGTGAAAACCTACTTTAGCAATGAGTATGTTATCAGTACAGTGGTATGCAGAGATTGGTGAAATGTGCCTTGGAAATAAATAAGATTCATATTTAAAACAAACAGAAGTGTCAGGCACTCAAGCTGAGTTCTGTCTGCCACAAAAAGAAAATAGCTATTCTTTCAACCTTAATGAAATGTGTGGTTCAAAATTTTGTGAAAACATGGACAACTGGGAGGAAGATGGGTATGTTTAAGTTAAGGTGGTATGAGCTAAAGCTGACATATGCATACGTTGCAATTTAACAACGTGCTTGTTTTGCATTTGTTCTCTTTTTATGCTTGTTGCTTAATATTTTCTTCCAGCAGTCACTATTGCTTCATATGATTTTACACATTATACCCAGGCAATAGTACAGGCTTGCAGATAGTACTCAGTATATTCTTTTTAGGAACCAGGTATAAATTTCCAGCAACGTGTAGCTTTATATTAGTTGGTTTGCCCACAGCCCAGCATCTTCTCTTGGTCGTGGTTATGAAACACTAGTTTTGTTTTAGGAAAACAAATGATTAATTAGCCACCAGGGCCAGCCCACAACATTTTGGCACCCGAGGCGGTGAGCTCAAATTACGCCCCCATTCCCCCTCACTTGGGCCAAAACTTTGAAAGGTCTCAATTCTGCCTTCTTCCTGTTCTACTCTTCTCATGGTACTGCTCTGATACCTACCCCAATAAAGAAGAACTAACAACTTAAAATGCCTTGTTCAACATTTTTAAGTAACACTTAACTTTCAAATGCCTGAACAGTAAATGTAACTTTTCTTGTCTGCATAGTAAACACTGGCATTTTTATCTGTTTGAATAATCAAAGTGGTGCTTTCCGTGCCTTCTTGGTTGCAAAGATTTGAACTGCTTCCTGAAGGTCCACAGTCTGGGCCAGCTCATGCCCTATTGTGATGGTTGGAAGGCCGACCAGCCTCTCCTGTGTCATTGCGGAGTGTAGATGTGTTTTTATTAACTTCAGCTTGGAGAAGTGCGTTCTCCATTGGCAACTGTTACAGGAAGAGTTAGAAGTATGCGCAGAGCAACAAAAGCATTTGGAAAAAGGGTTGTCATAAATATAAAGGGAAGGGTTACCACCTGTCTGTATACAGTGCTATAAAATCCCTCCTAGCCAGGGGCAACATCCTGTTACCTGTAAAGGGTTAAGAAGTTCAGCTAACCTGGCTGGCACCTGACCCAGAGGACCAATAAGGGGACAAGATACTTTCAAATCTTGGGGTGGGGGTAAGGTTTTTGTTTGTGCTCTTTGTTTACGTGGTTGTTCTCTCTTGGGATTGAGAGAGGGCAGACAGAAATCCATCTTCTCCAACCCATCCTAATCCAAGTCTCCAATATTACAACCAGTATAGGTAAGGCAGGCAAGGCGGATTAGTTTATCTTTTGTTTTACATGAATTTTCCCTGTGTTAAAAGGGAGGTTTATTCCTGTTTTCTGTAACTTTAAGGTTTTGCCCAGAGGGGGATCCTCTGTCTTTTGAATCTGAATACCCTGTAAAGTATTTTCCATCCTGATTTTACAGAGATGATTTTTACCTTTCTTTTTTTTTAAATAAAATCCTTCCTTTAAGAACCTGACTGATTTTTCAATTGTCCCAAGATCCAGGGGTTTGGGTCTTTGATGATTTTGTAACCAACTGATTAGGATATTATTCTCAAGCCTCCCGAGGAAAGGGGGTGTGTAGAGCTTGGGGGGATATTTTTTGGGGAAAGACATCTCCAAGTGGTCTCTTTCCCTATTCTTTGTTTAAAATGCTTGGTGGTGGCAGCATACTGTTCAAGGACAAGGCAAAGTTTGTACCTTGGGGAAGTTTTTAATCTAAGCTAGTAAGAATAATCTTAGGGGGTCTTTAATGTGGGTCCCCACATCTATACCCTAGAGTTCAGAGTGGGGAAGGAACCTTGACAAGGGTGGTCATCTTATTTGTGCACATATATTCCAGGACAGCCTTTGGAGTTGATCCTGCTGAAATGTATCTTGAAAGAGCTTTCAGTTCATCACCTGAATCACTCGCATCAATATCACACATCTCATCATGTATCAACACTATCTCTAGTGCCCTGCATTGCTGGTGTAGGTCTTCTTCGTGTATAGTGAGGAGTTTGGGAATATCATACAACATCCCAAATATACTGCTGTGTTCCTTGAGCTGCATGAAATGTTCTTCAACTGACTATATTGCACAATCTAGCACCTGGTTAAAGAATTCAACTTTGAATTGTTGTTTGGGGTCTCTTATGGGATTATCCCATCCCTCGTAATCAAAATGTCTTCTTCTTCAGTGACTCTTGTATTCTTGAATGGGTGGGAAAATATCTTCAGTGTGAAGTTCCTCTGCCAATTTCTGTGCACTCTTCAGAACGTTTTGAAATCCCTCATCTGACTGGTAAGACTGTAGGTATGACTTTGCTTTGTCCAGTTGTTCCACTGCTCCAGATATATCAAGGTCACCGCCTTGGAGTCTCTTGCTTACAACATTTATTTCAAACAGTATGTCATGCCACAACACTAAGCCACACAGAGATGTGAAGTTATGTATGTTTCTGGTGATTCCATTTCTCTCTGCCACTGTTCTCCCACAAACAGTTCCTGTCATAGCATTATCCCCCGTAATGGTACCCAGGGCATAATCTATCTTCCCAATTTGGTGTTTGATAGGCTTTATCACCTTCACTCAACTTTCCCATCATGTGGCACTCAGTGGTTTCAGTGTCAGAGAGGATGTTCCCAGATGTTGCTTCAAAATTTGCCATCGATGAGTTGATGCAGAGAAAAATACATAGATGCTTTGAATTACATAAAAAAATAAAGCAGCCTCACTAGCAGCTGATGCTGCATCACTGACCACTAAGTTCAATGAATGAGAACTGCATGGGACAAAAAAAGCTCAAGGGTTTAACTCTCAGATCCGTGTCTGCACTCTTCTGTTCTTTCCTTTCATGATGACACAATTATCATAGCCCAGACCTCTCATGTCAGCTATCGCGATTCCTGTATCTTCCAGCTTTTTAAGAAGCACATTTGTCATACCAGCTCCTGTAGTATCATCAATGTCAATAAATTCTAGAAAATGCTCTCTGAGAGTCACCATTGCAGGCATATTTTCACTAGGTTCTCTTGTTGTTACAAAATGCACTATCAAAGTAATTTGTTCTGTATGGCTGATGTCAGGTGTGCAGTCCAGAATAACAGAGTAATATCTTGCTGACTTCAGATCTGCCACAATCTTGTGTTTGACTTTTGTTGCCAGTAACTGTATGATCTCATTTTGAATTGTTTTTCCAAGGTAGTGGTGTATGTACATTTCTTGGGTGGTGACTCTTCTTAGATGCTCCTGGAGTATGTCATCAAACTCAGCCATCAGCTCCACAATTTCAAGGAAGTTTCCATTGTTTGGCACATACAGCTGATCTGAAGTGCCACGCAGTGCTAGGTTTTGGGAAGCAAGCAGTCTCACAATGGCAATGAGCCTTTTCAGAACATTTTGCCAGTAAAGAGACTCTGATGCAATCTTCTCTTGATGCTGATCATCTATGGTGGCCTTTAACCTTAGTCTCATTTCAAGATCTTTCCACCTATGGAATGCTCTCTGGTGATTTGCTGCCTTCTCACGGTATGCCAGATTTCTAGCCAGATTTTTCCAGTCCTTTGTTCCTGTAGAACCCAAAGTGGCTGGAACATTAGACTGGAAGAGTCTGCAACAAAAACAGTATGCAGCATTCTGGGGTTTTGAGTACATAAGACATGGCCTCTCCTCTTTGTCACCATTGGGGATTTCACGCCAGTAATGTGTTTGATGGAAACTTCTATTTGCATTGTCTTTGGGGAACATGAAGTTTTTCAGTTGGTGCGGCCCATGCAGTACAAGGAAGTCCCTCAGGCTACTGGTCAGGTGGGTCCACAGTCCTGGATCTTCTAGACTTAAGGCACTAAACTCAGCAGCAGCTGTTTCTTGTGCCTCCACCACACTCTTCTCTGATCTACACTTTTCTTCAGGAATGTGTGTGGTTACATCCATTTGAGATGGAGATATGGATGCTGCAGTAGCTGCCAGGTCACCTGCACTCTGACAAGCTGGAAGATCAGGCATCTCCTCACCACTCACATACTCACTGGGGCCAGAAGGCTTACCATGAACATTTGTGTCTGTGTATCTCAGGAGAGCTCCTTCCTGCTTAGGTAGAAAAGCTTCCTTTGCTTTCTTTCTTTTTCGGAATGCTGCCCCAAAGGGGCATTTTCTTCTTTCACTCATGACTGCTGTTCTGTGCCCACGATAGTGGCTCTCAACACTCAATTGAAGGGGATAAACAAGCATGCTGATAGCAGGACCTGAGTGAGGGAAGATATCAGGGTCTTAAGAGCCTAACTGGCTCCGACTACTTCAGTTGACTGCCTGTTCTCCTCAAGTGGGTTCAGGGAAGCAGCAGGAAACAGGAAGCTCCCTGAGAAGCTGGTGTTAATCAGTCCAGGCTCCTGGGGGTGCTAGAGAGGCACATAAGAGGCTCTTCCTCCTCTCTCTCCCTGCAGTTCCTGCTGCTTTCTGTTATTCCATTTCACCTTTTCTCCTGCCTGCCTGTTATGTCTCTTGTGCCCTCTTTCCTCCAGCACAGCACTCCACCATCTCTGTGCATCAGAGAGAATACATATGCACCAGCAGCAGACACAATTTTCTACACTCTGGGTCCTAGTAGTGTACCACCCCCACCCCCAGTCTGGCACCTGAGGCGGTCGCCTCAGTTGGCCTCATAGTAAGGCCAGCCCTGTTAGCCACTCTTACTGCCTGAGCAAACACACCCATGGTTTTTCACAAGTTAAAGAGAAATATTTTTGTGGGAGGCATTTGTTAAAATACTAGCAGCATCTTACCTGATTCTTGGCTCTGTTCGTCCTGATCCAAATAAAGAATACAAATTCTTTATTTATAAAAGAGAGCATTTTTGTAACAATTGAGCAAACCTCCATGTGCCTCATCATGTGTAACCTTACATTAAACTTCCCTTCCTACAGAATGAAGAATTTTGAAGTCATAGTGTTGAGTTGTGCCAACTTGAAAATAAAAAAGCATTATCATTACTCTCCATACAGGATTGAACTTGATGGAGAATCAGGAGTACTCCCTTGGCAATACCAGAGATGGAACTTTGTTGCTGTTTTGCACAGGCCATTTACAATTTAATATAAAAAAATCACATGCAAAACAGAAATCCTTTATATAAAATCTATATCCAAAGTGTAAGAAAATTCTTGATTACGTCACTTTTGCTTAAGAAGCAAAACACATATGGTGAAATCCTGGCCTTACTGAAGTCAGTTGGAGTTTTGCCATTGACTTTCAATACAGACAGGATTTCACCAACTGTAATTTTTAAAAATCTGATTTTGATTAAAGCATAAAAACCTCAATATTTGTTGCTGTCTTCAAATTATACCCCAAGTGGAAAATGTGCAATCTCCTTGATGTAAGTGGGCTTACATAAGTGTAAGTGATTGATTGAAATTTAGCAAATATTTCTCTTGATAAAGCACAACATAGAAGGTAGTCCTAACAGTGATGCACAATGTGGATTCTCATTCACCCTCAACTGTTTAGTTCTGAAGTGAAAGCACTAATATCTCATTTTGGTTACTAAAGTAATCAGATAAAACTCAATTACACAGAGAACAGATCTGTTGAGTAGCATGGTGCCATTTTTGCCTAGTTATATTTCAGACTACTTTCACTGCATTTTAAATATCTGACTATTGATTATTGCAAATGATATTTCAGCTTTAACACAAAAAGAACCTTATCTCTTCCAATATTTTGGAAAGTTCATATTTCTCATATTTTTGTAGCTAGGTCCACAATTTTAAAAGAATAATCTCTTTTGACAACTAAACTAATTGTAACCATAAGGTTTGCTTATTTAAGCTTTAGTATTCTGGTAGCATGCCTATGACTGATTGAGCAGCAGGACACCATTTGTATACAAGCTAAAATGTTCACCAGACATTAATGAAACCGCAGCCCTGCCAATCTTTTATATTTAAACATGAGCCAAATTTAGTTGGCTACAATAACTTGTAGACCCTCACAACATACTTCCAAATAAAGGGCTGTTGCTTTTTTTTCCCCTTTCAGGATATGTAGTTAATATGTAGCCATTTAAATGTCTTTAAAGGGTCACAAACTGAAAATTTCTAAAATTAAAATGAGTAAAAATGTTCATAAAGTGTAAGTGTCCTGTAGGGGTATTAATGACACCCTCTGAGATTTCAATAGATGTCTTACAGTCTCTTTTTTTTTAATCTAACTTTTGGAAACAATAACTATGACACTGATTTATTCAGTTCTATTGTGCCTGTCACACTTCAAAAAAAGACACTTTAGAATAAGATATTCTATTTAAGACACATTTAAACAAACCGGGGGTAAAGCTGCCTGGGAAAATGGGATTTAAGTGTCTAGAAAACAAGATTAGCCTTCTCCACTTGATCTTTGGTGAAATAAAGTTGAACTGAGATGTTTCAAAGCTGACAGGTCCTAGTGCATTCCACTTTTTCTTTGCATTACTGAATCAGAGAGCAGAGGCCATAGGCTTTTGCTGCCCTTTTATTGTTGCTTGGTTCTGTTGAGTTGATTCCCATGTGAGAACTTCTATTACGTACATCTATAGAGCAGCTAAGGCTTCACTAATAGCTCTGCATTTTATAATGGCTCTCTAGCCAATCCTATAGACTCCTTGTAGTTGTTGGATAGACTCAAATCTCTATGATTAATAGTATGTGGCATTTGATACATTTTTAAAAGGTTCAGTGAAGTAGGAAAAACATTGTCACAAAACAATCTAAGTACAGACACCATTTCAGTTGTTTGAACATCTTACAGTACTACATCACGTAAAAGTGATAAAATGTGCAGGAAAAATATGGTAGACATCAATGTTGTTTTTACTGATTTTCATTATTGTCTTAATAAATTAAAACTTAGTGTGTCTTCATAGCAAATAATAACAAAAAGCAGACTGGGATGTGTTAGTGTCTAGTAATTTTTGTAATACAGAGGACCTCAAATCAACATAGTATAGTAGAGGAAAATATCACTGCAGTTACTGAATTCACAGCAAGATTTTATAACTAAATTCAGAAAAAATACCTCTCCAATGAGATTTTGCTTCCTATGATTTAAGTGACCAAAAGTACTTCAGCATTCCAAATGCATCCTTTAAATGTACAGTGCTTCACGTGTACAATATCACAGTATCATCACCTTCATTTTTCTACTCTGCTTTTATTTCAGCCTTTCATCTTGTTTTCCTCTTTTTCTATAGTTGAGTACTGAAAGCATATTTTTTCACCTTCCCCCCCACAACAGTCTCCTAATGGATGGATGCAGCCATTGGTTTTCCAGTTGCACAAATTGCATTGAGACAAAAGCTCAATTTTGCAGTAAGTCTTTATGTAGACGCAAATATAACATAACCAACATTTTAAAAGTTGGATGTAAAAAGTTAAGCACCTAAATTGATATTTAGGCAGCTAAGTACCCTGACTTTTTTCAAATGTACTTTTTTTCAAATTTGAACTGTGGCACTTCTGAAAAATCAGGCCACTTATTTAGGTGTTTCAATATAGTTGCAAATACCTAAATTTTAGATTTAGATTGGAAACTGTTTTGAGCAGACAACCTGTTTTCATGCAACCTGTGCTCAATAAATAATAAAAAAATGTACCTATGTTTGAAAATTGGTCTATAGCTAGATTTTTGGCAGTGATGGAATATTGTATTTTTAATGATGAGCAAATTAAAAATAATATGGGGGATGGATGGCTCAGAGAACTGATAGTAAAACACAGAGTATTTTGCCCCTTGGTCTCTAGTTCAGATCTAGCATAAGCTGGTAACCATCAGTAAAGATTATCAGTTTATAGGTAGAGCTCCATGTTTTTCATAAATACAAAATATCAAAATAAAATGATGAATAATGCCAAAAACTAGAAACTCACCCTGAAATAGTGGCTCCTGACCTGCAGGGCTGGGCCTGGCTTCCACTCTGGGCATTGTGACCTGGTGCACAGAGTTGCAGCACCACTCAGGTTTGTCCTGGCCACCTTTCTGCCATGGAGTGGCTGAACCAAACCTGAGTGAGTGGTTCTGCAACTTGGTTCATGGGGTTGCAGTGGCACTCACTCAAATGATGGACGGGCAGTCGGCCCAAACCTGAGTAAGCCTCTCTGTCCCACGGCTCCTTCCTCCACCTTTTGGGGGAAGGACTTGACCCCCACATGCAGGGACTGCTTCCCTCCCAAAGGATAGGTCCTGATATCCCCTTTTTGCCCCGTGTGGATAAAATGAAATAACATGAAATTCCTGAACAACAAAATGAAAAATTATAACAAAATAAATAAAATTTCATGGAGCTCTACATCTAGGTAACCTGTGCGGTGAGGTCTCCCACTAGTTGTTTGTGGGCCAATAACCATATCATCAAAAACATAATGACTATTGGCCTTAGGCACCTGTGTTGACAGCATCAGCATCAGCATCAGCCGAGAAGTGAATGGGAAAATGACCCTAGAGACATATTACTATTATTTTATTAGTATTAGCAAGCAAGAAGTGGAAATCTGTTTGGGTCAAAATCACTTTGGGGAAGAAAGGTAACAGAGGCCCCACTGGGCTAGGGCTTGGGGTCTGCTACAGACCCCCAAGATCCGATCTGGATATGGAAAGAGCCCTCTTTAATATTTTTAATTAAATAAATACTACTGGGAGTTGTGTGTTTATAGGAAACTTTAATTTCCAAGATACAGATTGGAGGACTCTAAATGTCATCTGTCGGGGAAAAATGATGTGATTTGGGTGTCAGCTATTTTTAACAGCTCTCGTGTCATCCAGAAGGTTTTATATTAGCCTTATTGAAATACTGTTCATATCTGCAATGAAATCATAGTTGTGAAATGTAGCATTTTCTCTTTTCTATCTGACAAGGGTTTGGCCATGTACATTAAATGTAATCTGATACAGCATGTTGTATGTTCTACTGTAAATATGATATTATAGAAAGATGTCTGTTTGGCAAACATACACAAATTCCAGGAATTTTAAATGCTGCATAAAATATTTATGTAGTTCTATAGAAATCCCAGTCAAAAATCTTGCAAGACCCTTATGATCCCACAGACTCCAATAAGCCAGACACCCACATTACAAGTATTGTAAACTGGTGTTATAAATATTATGTGTATCTGTAGGTTGGGCTTGTAGCAGGCAATGAAACCACAAAATGAGATAGAAAAAGGGACTAATGTCTTTTTTTTATGGCAGGCAAAGAAACTATGTAAAAATGTCATCTTTTTCCTTGACAGAATTTCTCCCTATGTATTGCAAGTCATATCTGCTCACCTTGACAAAAATACCTTTTTACTATGTTTTACTCATGTTAGTCCTGCAGAAGATAGAGCCATGGGAGAATGAGCTGGTCTTTTATATGAATCATGAGTCGTGAATCATCAACAGAATTGTAGCAAAGTTCCACTTGCAAAATCTTTAGCAGGAATGATTCTTGGACTAGAAGGAGCCCAGCTTGACTTTTAGATTCCAGACTAAGTTTACAGGGCTGGCGATTAGAAAAGGCATATAGTTTTCTTGTGAAATGAGAAACTTTGATCTGGAGTAACTGAGAAACAAAAAACATGGGGCCCAAGGATGACATTTTTAAAGACTTTTTGGAGCATAATTATACTTTGAGGCCACTTTCTGTAGCATGAACTATTGTATTCCCTAGGAGAAATTACTACAAGATGCTCAGTCCTTATCCATGTTCCATGGCAAAAAAAAAATAATAATTTCAACATTTTAAATACTTCTTTAAATTAGAAATCATTGAGACCAAATAAATACATCATAACCCAGAGGGTTTTTTTAAAGTTTTCTTTTTTAAATCCAGTCAAAGGTCAGTATCCTTTCTTTCTTTCTTTTTTTTTTTTGTAATGTATCCTTCATCCTCATCCTTCCTCGCCCCATCACCTTATGACTCTAGATCAGCACCATGTCATATATAAAATTTAACTTTGAGAGCTCTGTAAATCAGGTGTCACAGAGTGCAGGGAGTGAACTGGTGAGCCTGCACTCTGATCACTTAGATGCTATTTAGTTCCCTAGAGGAAGCTGATTGGAGTAATTATCTAATCAGGCTGGTGGGCATAAAGAACCAATTAGCCCATGAGGCCATATCTGATAAAGAGGCACAAAAAAGGAAGTGCCAGGGAGGAGGAGGAGGGTAGATGCCTCAGAGAAAGAAGAGTTCTGTTCCCCTCAGGTCCTGATGAGAGAGTGAAAAGCACTGTAGATATTGTAAATAGACTGTTGCATGGGGACTGTAGTGATATTGATGGAGAAAACTTAAAATAAAATGTCAGTGAGTGCACACCTGTTGGAGTGGGTGCAGTTTCTGAAGGGAAGAAGACAGAAGTGACACCGTGCCCTGTTAGATCAGGAGATTTGTTCTTTGGTTTATCACATAAAGCACTGTGCACTCTTTGGGCATTGTAAAATACGTATTAATTTACTAATTAATGTTAAACTGATCAGAATTAAGTCATTTCCTACTGGTGACTGTACTGGTTATTAACTGTTAGGAAAATACAGTGCTGTAAACAGAAAGCTGTATCCATAACAATGACCACTGTTTAACTTTCCAGCCCATTAAAAGATAATTATTTAATTTTCTTCTTTATAATTCTTTTACACTTCCAAAGGTTTATAATAACAGACTCCACCTCATGATCTCACCTCTGCCAACTCATCATTAACTGCCAAAAATGTCCTCCCTGTCAGTCATTGTTCCTTAAACAGATGATATTATTGTTAAAAAGAAATAATACATTCAGCTGAGCTTCAGAATATTTAGCAATATGTTGTTTACACTCCTACTTTTATTTACTGTCTGGGAGCTTTAATGTCCTACCTATCTTGTAGGAAGGATGTGGTTTTTTAGTATAACTCAGTGCAATTTAATGGAATTCACCCTACAGACTGGAAATTCTCTGCAGAAAAACTGGAAGTGCAAGACTTCAGGATTGGATGTTTGATGCATCAAGTGGGTACACTATCTGGAACTCTCCCCCGTTTGGGACTAGATCAGAACATTCTCACATGATACAATACCCAATGACCTAGTGGAAGCTTCTACCACTGCAATGTTCATCGCTGCTAGCAGTGTTAGGCTCTAGCGGTGTTCAAATCTCCCCTTGAATATACATTTGTAACTGCCCTGTTTACAATGATCTAGACTTTGTACATACTTTATTCCCAGGAATTCCTCTGAATTCGGATACACAAGAAGAATGTACACCCAAGGTGAAATCTGGATCTATTGAAATCAACGGCAAAACTCCCATTAATTTCAGTAGGGCCAGTATTTCACTCTCTTGTCAACCACTGTAAAAACGGGTGCAATTCCTCCCATTGAAAAGTAAAGAGGAAACTGTACTCACTGAGACGCTCAGTCCATGAGGAAGGCCATACTACCGTTTGTTGCAGTGGGCTTGATGTAAGGGATGCCCATCTTTGAGGTTTTGGCCCTTTAATGCCTCCAAAAAATGTAAATGTAAGGAAAAGCCAAACAAAACATACTGTTGCAGCCTGGAAAAACTGTGGGAAATTATCAAAGAGGTAGGAAATATCAGTGAAGTCCCTCCTGCAGAATTTTCTCCCAATCTTCACCTCAAAAAGAGGGATTTGGGGGACTGCAGAGTAGGCAAAGGATAAGATCTTCCTCCAAGTCCGTATATCCAGGGGATTTATATGGTAGGAAGCCCAAGAGATCCATAAATATAAGAACCACCATGCGGACAACTCCTGCCTCCCCATTGTTCTGCTTCCTGTGCCCCTATCTATGTCACCAAAGCTCCTGCCCATTGGCTGGGTTGCCCTGAGACTGCTTATTAGTATTCAAAATGAGTTATATTTGTACATGGCCAGCTGTATTTACCTGCAAGTTTTGGGGATTTGGAGAAATGGAGCACAATGATGATGCCAATAAGGAGAGATCCACTCTGTGTCCCTTCTGTGCATATTCATGGCAAGCATGCTTCAGACCAGGAAAAAGGTATTGAGAACTGGTCCCAGGTTAATATGGCTTTCTATGTAAACATAAATTATTCAGAAAAAAGGACATTTATAATTTTGAATGCTGTCTTTTGAACTATTTTTTTTTTGTTTTTTTGCTATAATTGTCATGTTCTATGGGAGGTAGCAGATAATGCAGATGAGTGATTCCGTGACTTTTTCCAGTCGCAGAATGAAGGAGGATCAGTGAATCACA